>NC_140494.1:57276790-57643320 GCF_964271855.1 Acomys minous
TCAGGAATCTTCCAGTGAATAAAATGTGATCTGCCTCCATGGTCTACCTACGTGTCTTGATTGCCCTGCCCCCGCCCCTAACCATATCTCTAATCTTCTGGTTCTGTCCATTCATACCCCCGTATATAATCTTCCAATTCAATTTTGCTGCTTTTTTTTTCTCCTGCGTTTTCCTGGTATTTCTCCGCTAACTTTTCCATGTAGACCTCAAAATCACTTCAGTAAAAGAAAAGAAAAAGAGAGGGAAGGAAAAAGTAAAGAGGGAAGGAAAGAAAGGGGGGAAAGAGAGGAAGATTTAAGAAGTAAAAATTTCTAGGGAGAACTGGTCCCACCCCTCACCGGCTATAGCACTGGGGAGAGCTGGCGCTGGTGGCATGAATGTGGGAGAACCAGCCCTGCCCCTTGCCAGCTGCCACAGGTAGGAAAGCTGTCTCTGCCCCTTGCCTGGACAAAGCCAGAGAGCTGGCCCCGGTGGTGTGGGCACAGGAGGGCCAGCCCCGGTGGTGTGGGCACAGGAGGGCTGGCCCCGGTGGTGTGGGCACAGGAGGGCCAGCCCCGGTGGTGTGGGCACAGGAGGGCCAGCCCCGGTGGTGTGGGCACAGGAGGGCCGGCCCCGGTGGTGTGGGCACAGGAGGGCTGGCTAACTGACCAACTCCAACATCTGCTTCATCTATGAACTGCAGGAGCACATGAGAGGGTTAACCCTACAGAACCAAGACTGCAGAATCTCAATGACACAGGGCAACAACAGGATTATCTGAGAGGAGTCCTCATGAAAATCCAGTATTGGTGTAGCAAAAGCTGGGGTTAGGGGGGGCGCTCAAACCAGACTGATTACTCATTGCAGCAAGTAAAGCTGTCTGGGCAAAAGGGTGTACTGTGTGACACACCACAGCTTCCACAGAAAGATTTTGTTGTTTTTATTTTTGTTTTTATTTTTGTTTTCTTTTAGGGGGAGGTTGCAAGGGCAGATACAGAGAGAGCAGAAGATGAGTGAGATTGGGGTACATAATGTGAAATTCACAAAGAATCAGTAAAAAAAATTTTTTAATATTGCTAATAGTAACAATGATTTTTTTTTTTGATTAATTGCTAAATATGTGCCAAGTGTCTTTTCTAGTCATCCTTCTGTGGAACCTTCCATGGTAAGTCTGCCACTGTGCTGTCCAAGTCCATGTGGGTTCCAACCATCAAACTGCAGCCTGAGGACCCTAACCGGTGTCCGTCTGGAGGTTCTAGAATCGTGGAGAATAAGTACTTAGAGCTGACGCCTAACAGGTTTCCCTTCTTTTCCCAGACGAGTTTTGTTTTTTGGGTTTTTGTTGTTGTTGTTTGTTTGTTAGTTTTATTTTGTTTTGTTTTGTCGCCAGGCTAGCCTGGGCTGCATACAAAGTCAAACTCCTCCTGCCTTGGGTGCCCCAGAGCTAGGATTACAGGCATCCACCACCACCGCACGTGGCTTCTCAAGTAGACTGTGGGAAACTGGTTACGTATCTTCTCAGAAGTTCAACCGTGGTTTCAGTGCCTCCTCCTGATTCCTGACCCCTCCTTCCTACAGTTACACTCCCCAACAAAACTACGCCACAAAAGCCTGTGCTTCAGGATGATTTTCTAGGGAATCCAGAACTGCCCCCCCCCCCATCTCACTCGGGAAAGAGTTTCTAGGAAATTAAGTAATCTGCTCTACATGGCACAGCTGGCAAACTGCAAGCAAGGGTTAGCGCCTTTTATTTAGTCATTAAACAAGTATATACACTTGTTTTCTGCTGGCAGCCATTGAGCCAAGCACTAAGGTTATGACAGTGCACCAGGAGACACGCAGTTACAGTGTTCCTGAAGCTGGTGAGAAGTAAGGACAGACTGAAGGGAAAGAGACAGAAGCTGGGGCTGGGGTTAGTTCAGTGGTGAAGAACTGTTTTTCTGTTTTTATCTATCTATCTATCTATCTATCTATCTATCTATCTACCTACCTATTTTGATTTCTCGAGACAAGATTACAGGCCTATGCCATCACGTCCAGCTCGGCATTGCATCTTTTAAGACTACAGTTATAGGGCTGGAGAGATGGCTCAGTGGTTAAGAGCACCGCCTGCTCTTCCAAAGGACCAGGGTTCAATTCTCAGCAACCACATAGCAGCTCACAATTGTCTGTAACTCCGGTTACTCTGATACCTTCATACAAATGCACATAAAATGAAATTAAATAAAAATTTAAAAAAAGACTACAGTTATAGATGGTTGTGAGCTGCCATGTGGATATTGGGAATTAAACCCAGGATCTCTGGAAGAGCAGCCAGTGCCCCTAACCACTGAGCCAATGCTCCAGCCCACGGCAGAGTGTGAGCATGTGCAGGGACCTAGGCCCAACACGGAAGAAAGAGAAAGGGAAACATACTATATAATAACAAACATTGTATTTCTTCTTTGACAATTTCACACATGCAAACAATGTGCCTTGGTTGTATGGCCCACTACCACTACCACCACCACCCCAACTCATCCTCCTTAGTCCTCCTGATCTCCCTGCCTTCTCTCCCTCCCACCTTCTAGTCCCCCCTTAAAAACAATAATCCAGTGAGTCCGGTTAGTGCTGCATGCACACATATGGGTATGGGGCCTTGCACAGGAACATGAGCACTCTACCTGCAGTCACACCCACAGCAAAGGAGTCTTCTTCCCGCAGAAGCTGTCTGCTGCTGATGACTACAGCTGCAGGTGGCGCAGGCTGCCCTCCTCACGCCCTGCTGGACAGGTGACCGGCTTGTGTATGCCACGTGCAGGTGCTCATAGCTGCAGTAAGTTCATGAGTGCAGTAGCCGTGCCGTGTCCAGATTACAGCAGATTCTAGCTCTCCCCCACATCCTGCAGCTCTTACCTTATTTCCCGGCGCTCCTCTGAGCTATGCCCTGAGCCTTGGTGAGGTTGATACAGATGTCTTATTTGGAGCTTGACAGCCCAGCAGACACTTTTGGAGAGGCTATCTGGGGGTGGGGTGGGGGTGAGCACCCATGCTGGAACATGCATGTGTAGGTCAGAGGACAATTTGTGGGAGAAGATTCTCTCCCTGCGTGTGATTCCCACAGGGCTGAACTGAGGGAGCCAGGCTTGGCAACAAGTGTCTTCTAAGCACTAAGCCATCTTACTGACCCTCAACACTCACTAATTCTCAACATTTTGATGAGCTATGACAAGTCCGCATTGACACTGCTGCCCATTTCAAATGGAAGCTTCTCTGGCCAAGGCTGAAAGCAGTATTAGCCTATGGATATAAACATATTTCTTTTTATAATTCATCAATAATGATACAATTTAGAATTATGACATACAGCAGGGCCAGTGGGACAATTAACAGCACATTTTCAAATTCCTGATGTACTTCACTTTGAGATACAGGAACAGCTGATCGGGTAGCCCCTACCTGCTACAGGACCCTCCTGGCCCTCTACCTTGAGCTTTTCAGCCTAGGGGTCTGGGCAGCTCTTCCCTATATAATCCAACCATTTTGGCTAACTGGCCTCTTTGTACCTTTGGGCCTCTTGGCTGCTTCACTTTGTTGCCCTGTTCTCCCCTCTCCCTTCCCCTCCCCTTCTCCCCAGGGTCACGCCTACCCTCGACTCTCCCAGATGCCTGTGACTCTGGCTGTACCCTCCCACATTTTCACAATAAACATTGTCCTCGACCATACCAAGGAGTCGTTATTTCCTTTCCTTTTCATTTCTTTTTTTAATTCAGTAACTCCCCAGACAATATTATAGAATTATTTATTGCAAATTGTATTCCAAATTAGTGGCTCAAAATGCGTACTTCAGCTGCTTGCTCTTCTGTGGTTTGGCAGCTCGGACTGGAATCACAGGCAGCTGCTGGGGTCTGACAGAGCCACCCACACAGGTGCACTTTGCTTGAGCTTGCCCTTGGTCTCACTCACAGAGAAGATAACAGCAGCTGTAGGCTAGCCCATTTGCAGGCTAGTCTCACCTGAGTTCCAAGAAGAGAAGTTGCAAGGTTCAAAAGTTGTACAGAATTAATTACTTAGGCTACATTTTATTCATCAAAACAGCCCCCAACATTAGTCCAGATTTAATGAATAGAAAAAATAGACTGCACCTCCTCCTTTCTGTCTTTCTTTCTTGTTTATTTATTTATTTTTTTCAGAGAAAGTATTTCTCTGTGTACCCTTGTCTGTCCTGGACTCAAACTGTAAACTAGGTCGGCCTCGAACTCACAGGGATCCACCTGCCTCTGCATCTCTAAGTGCTGGGATTACAGGTGTGAGCCACTATGCCTGGCCTCCGTTCTTTTCTAAAACTTCTCAAATTCAAACCTACAAACATTTTAGGATTTACCTGATGGCAAGCTGGCTGTGGTAATGCATGTCTGTATTCTGAACTTGGGAGTTGAGGCAGGAGGACTGCCAGAAGTTCAAGACCAGGCTAAGCACCATAATGAATTCCTGACATAAATAAATAAATAAATAAATAAATACACCTCACCTGATAGCATAAAAAAATATCGATTTGTTGTTGTTATGTTGTTTTTCAAGACAGGGTTTCTGTGTGTAGCCTTTGCTGTCCTGGCCTTGCTTTGTATGGCCTGGAACTCACAGAGATCCGCCTGCCTCTGCCTCTGGAGTGCTGGGATTAAAGGTGTGTGCCACCAAGCCCAGCTAACTTGTTAAAGATTTAAAAGCAGAGGGGAAAAAGATTTAAAAGTGCTTAATATTTAAATTTTGCATGTGTAGTATGTATGTGTTAAGTGTGCACAGTCACATGTATGGGCACGTGTGTCTTTGCAGGTGCACCTTTATACACATGAAATGGAGTTAGGTGGCGGCCAGAGGTTGACATGAGGTGTCTTCCTCAGTTGCTCTTCATTATACATACTGAGGCAGGTTTTCACTTGAACCCAGACCTCACTCCTCTGGCTGGTCTACCTAGCCAACTTGCCCCAGGGATCTCCTAGCTCTGCCTTCTGAGTGCTAGGATTACAGGCAGGCCACCATTCTGGATGCTGGGGACCCAAACTGGAGTCTCCATGGCTGCATGGCAAGCACTTTACCCACTGAGCCATCACTGAGCCGCATGTTGACATGTATTGTCATTTATTTTTATTTTATCTTTATGTACATTTGGTGTTTGGCCTTCGTGTATGTTTGTGTGAGGGTGTCGGATCCTCATAAAGCGGAGACTTGAACCCGGGTCCTCTGGAAGCACAGGCAATGTTCTTAACCGCTGAGCCATTATTGCTCCAGCCCCACATGTATTAACATTAAGGGAGTTGGTTAAGCTTTGCTTATATACAATACCTACCATCTACAAATGTCTTCACATGTTAGTATTAAATATTGCTAGAATTGTTCCAAATAAGTTGCTGTGGCTTGGAATAGTTGAAATTGATTGTCAACATAATAGATCTGAGAGACAGGGTCTTGAGAGATTGCTGTCTTTCTTGTGATCATTAATTAGTTTTTACTTTCAGAGCTCCTGAGATAGCATTGTTGAAGTGTCTGGCCCTTCCTGCAAAGTCCTGACTCTCACGAGTGCTTCTGTTACGTGATGCAGATTCAGGCACAGATTCTTGAGCCTTCCAGGCTCCAGAAATGTGAGCCAAAATAAGCCTTTTCGCTGGTGGCACATGCCTTTAATCCCAGCACTCGGGAGGCAGAAGCAGGCAGATTGCTGGGAGTTTGAGGCCAGCCTGGTCTATAAAGGGAGTCCAGGATAGCCAGGGCTGTTACACAGAGAAACCCTGTCTCAAAAACCTAAAAAAAAAAAGGTGATGGGGCTGGAGAGATGGCTCAGTGGATAAGAGCACTGACTGCTCTTTCAGAGGACCAGGGTTCAATTCCCAACAACCACATGGCAGCTCACACCTGTCTGTAACTTCATGATCTGACACCCTCACACAGACATTCATGTAGGCAAAACACCTATGTACATAAAAAACTAAATAAATAATTTTTTTATTTTATTAATTTATTCATATTACATCTCAATGGTTATCCCATCCCTTGTATCCTCCCATTCCTCCCTCCCTCCCATTTTCCCCTTAATCCCCTCCCCTATGACTGTGACTGAGGGAGACTTCCTCCCCCTTTATATGCTCATAGGGTATCAAGTCTCTTCTTTGTGGCCTGCTATCCTTCCTCTGAGTGCCACCAGGTCTCCCCATCCAGGGGACATGGTCAAATATGAGCCACCAGAGTACGTGTGAAAGTCATACCCCATTTGTGGACAAATGGATTGAACTAGAAATGATCATAATGAGTGAGTTAACCCAGAAGCAGAAAGAATCAAATACTGTATACTCACTTACATTTGCACAGTAGCCCAAGGGGCATGTCCTATGAAAGTCTTCACTTACCAGGAAACTGGGACAGGGGATGATATCCTATTGGGACTCTAGATGAGAGAAGCATGGGAGAATGGCAAAGTAGAAGGATCCAGAGGGTCCTAGAAACCTACAAGAAGAACATTATGATAGGCAGATTTGGGCCCAGGGGTCCCGGTCAAACTATGGCACCAGCCAAGGACATTACAGGCCGTAAACTTCAAACCCCTACCCAGATCTAGACAATGGACAGGACATTCTCCACCGTTGAGTAAATAATTTTTTTAAAGGCCTTTTCTTTACAAATTTCCTACTGCTGTAATGATTCTGTTACAGCAACAGGAACAAACTTGACCTAAGAGTTTACCTTAAATATTGCTATTTCCCTTTCTCTTCAACTTTTTTTTTTTAATACAGATGTTGCCATATGGTTCAGCAAGCCTCAGCCTTGCGGATCTGCAATAGGCTCTGGGCTGCTTACTTTTGCTTGTTGACTTCAGAGGATCCGGAATCACCCAGCAGGTGTGAAGCCTTGAGCATGTCTGCAAAGGGCCTTCCAGATCAGGCTAACTGAGCTGGGAGTACCCACCCTAGTTACGGTCCCAGTCTGAGCTTAAGAAGAAAATGAGCTGAACATCAGCATCTTCTCCCGCTTCCTGATTGTGGAACCAGCAGGCCTGCAATGCTGCTGCTGCCCTGCTTCCCCTGCAAGGACCGGCTGTATCCGCCCAAACCTGCCAGAACTGTAGCTGAAAACAAGCCTTTCCCTCTCTCCTTCCCTGAGTGGCTTTTACCAGCTGTTTTGTTGTAACAATGAGAAAAGCAATCAATACAGTTTCCCTAGAGTATTTTATAGGCATGGGCTAGTGTTCCTATCTCTACTTTATTTTGTTTTTGTGGGGGTGGGGGATCTTTTCTTTTGTTTCTCTGTACAGGGTTTCTCCATTGTAGCCTTGGCTGTCCTGGACTCTTTTTGTAGATAGGCTGGCCTGAACTCACAGAGTGCTGGAGTTACAGGCATGAGCCGCTGAGCCTAGCTGGTAATTAATTTCTTGTACCCAATTTTGCTTCTCAGCCGGGCGGGGTGGCACTCACCTTTGATCCCAGCATTTGGGAGGCAGAGGCAGTTGAACGTCTGTGAGATCCAGGCCAGCCTGGTCTACAAAGCAAGTTCAGGACAGCCAAGGCTACACAGAAAAACCCTGTCTTGAAAAACCAAACCAAACCAAAGGGGAAAAAAAAGAATGTACTTTTATGACTTAAAATTGTTCCTCAAGATTTTCTGCCTTGGGCTGAAGAGATGACTCATAGGTTAAAAGCACTGTCTGCTCTTCTAAATGTCCTGAGTTCAATTCCCACAACCACATGGTGGCTTCTTCTGGCTTGCAGACAGAATACTGTATACATGATAAATAAATAAATCTTAAAAAACAATTTCTGCCTCAGAGCCACTGACGAAAACATCTTAACCTAACTTTCTAAAACTATTTAAATCAAATCAGGAATTACATAAAATCATTAATTCATCTAAACAACATTATTTTATGAAAGTTCATCTTCATATTGACTGCAGGAAAATCGCCCAACAGAGTGGGTTGTCACCCAGGAAGCACTCACACCAGACTGTAGGCAGTGAGGGTCTCCCCACACCCAGTCACACCATGACAGATATATGAGGACCACAGCAATGACAAACATGAGAAGGCACAGCAGCAGCAGCAGCAGGGAGCAGTCTGGAGATGGAGCCCCCAGGGCCATGCCTTTCCAAGGTACACCCATGGAAGCCATGCAAAACAGTGGGTCACCTCCAGAAAGCTCACTTGCCCACTGCAGCTCCTCCTGCCTGGCATCTGCCAAGTACCCAGCTCGCCTTTTAATTTTAATAAATATTCCAAAGCACTTGGTAGGAAAGTCATATGTGGGTCAGAGAGCACTACCACTGGATTGTTTTATATCTTCAGATATGAGAAGTCTCGGGTTAGTGAGGTGACTCAGAAGGGCAAAGGTGCTTGCCACAAAAGCCGAGGGACCTGCTCAGTCGCCAGAACTCATGCAAAGGCAGAAAGAAAACTGACCCCACAAGGCTGTCCTCCGGCCCACACAGGAGCACCTGGCACAAACACATCACAAACACACAGAGACAGTAAAAAAGAGAGGTGAGACGTCTTTCCTAACCATCACTCAAAATCCAGAATGATGAAATTACATATTAACTGTGATTTTATAAAAAGCAGTAACTGTGATATCAAAAAAAAAAGTCACAAAGCCAACACACGGCAAACAATATTTGCCAAGCATCTGTGTTAGGGTTGCTATTGCTGTCATAAAACGCCATGAGCAAAACAACTTGGGGAGGAAAAGATTTTTTTGGCTTATACTCCCAAACCACTTCTTATCATTAAAGGATATTAGGACAGGAACTCAAACTGAGCAGGAACGGGGAGGCAGGAGTGCAGGTGCAGAGGCCGAGGAGTAGTGCTGCTTTCTAATAGAACCCAGGATTGTACCTCGCACAACGGGGACCCGCCCCCATCAATCACTAATTAAGAAAATGCCCTACAGGATTGCATACAGCCCAATCTTTTAAAAAAAATTATTCCTTTTTAAATTTGCTTTTATTTTTATGAACATTTGTGTTTTCTCTATATATGTATGTCTGTGTAAGGTTGTTGGATCCTGGAGTTACAGACAATTGTGAGCTGCCGTGTTGTTGCTGGGAATTGAACACAGGCCCTCTGGAAGAACAGCCAGGACTCTAAACTCTGAGCCATCTCTCTAGCCCCAGTATAGCCCAATTTTATGGAGGCATTTTTTCACCCATTAATTAAATTATTTATTCACTTTACATCATGGTCACAGGCCCCCTTCCTACACACCTCCCAGTCCTACCATCATACCCCCTTTTTCCCCATGCCCCTCCCTTCTCAGAGAAGGGGAGGCCACCCTCGGACACCCATCTGCCCCCGCACATCAAGTGCAGCAGGACTAAGCGCATCCTCTCCCACTGGGGCCAGTAAAGGCAGCCCAGCTGCGGGAAAGGGCTCCAAGGGCAGGCAACAGAGTCAGCGACAGCCCCTGCTCCAATTGTTAAGGGACCCACATGAAGACCAAGCTGCACATCTGCTACATATGTGTGTGGGAAAAAAAAGGCAGAAAATCAGAACTGTTATACATTTCAGGTAAAAAATAATAAAAAATTGCTCTAGCTGTCCCTCTCCTCTGACGTCATATCCTGGATTTATCTGCCTATGTATGAAGTGGCATAGAAAGGTGTCTGGCGCCATAGCACTGTTTGAGGAAGTAAACCGCTGGAAATAATTACCAGAGAAGCTTCCTCCTGCAGCAGATGGGAACAAATACAGAGACCCACATTACACAGAGAGAAAAGGAGAGAGAAATCTTGAAACACAAGCTCTAAATGGGCTACCTCTATCAAACCCCTTCCCTCAGAGCTCAGGGAACCCCACAGAAGAAGCAGAAAGACCGTCTGAACCAGAAGGGACAGAGGACACCAGGAGAGCAAGGCCCTCGGAACCAACTGAGCAACGCTTATACGAACTCGCAGAGACGGAAGCTACACGCACAGGGCCGACGTGGGCCTGCACCAGGTCCTCTGCATAGATATTACAGCTTTCCGTTTAGTACTTTTATGAGACTCCCGAGTGCATGAGTTTAGTACTTTTATGAAAAAAAAAATTCCCTAGCGAATCTCTGATTCTTCTGCCTTGACTCAGGGCTCTGTTTCTTCTGTGGGGTTGCCTTGTCCAACTTTGATGTGAGGGCTTTTGTTTCATCTGATTCTATTTTATATCATGACGATTCATTGTTATCTCTTAGAAAACTGTTCTTTTCTAAAAGAGAGACAGAAAGGGAGTGGGTCCTTTGGAGGGGAGATGGGAGGAACTCGGAGGCATACAGGGAGGGGAACTGTAATCAGGATGTATTGTATGAGAAAAGAGTTTATTTTTAACAAAAGGGAGCGGAGGTTGAGGGGGAGGTGGTGCGGAGTCCAAGTAACAAAAAAGAACAACAAGAAAGCATCTCAGTATCGCACTGCTGTGTGGGGCGTTGTTCTCTTCACTGTCTGGTCCTGGGATGTCAAGGAGTGCTTATGATTGCAGGGCTAAAGCTGCAACTCTCTTTAATAAATGTAAC
Organism: Acomys minous; assembly: GCF_964271855.1. Lineage (NCBI taxonomy): Eukaryota > Metazoa > Chordata > Mammalia > Rodentia > Muridae > Acomys > Acomys minous. Next base: position 57,287,273 of record NC_140494.1, read on the forward strand.
CAACCCCCCAAAAAGAGCGAAACAGATGATATATTCCAAGGTAATGCACTAATATCGTCTTATAATTGTAGCCTATATAAGGTGAGTTGGGTTGTTTTGTTTTGTTTTGTGTTTTAACATTTACTTCCTTTTTTTTTTTTCCTGCTTCCCCAAGTGCTGGGATTACAGGCATGTGCCACAGTGGCTAGCTCAGTTGTTATTGTTTTTGTTTAACTAATTATGATGTTTAATCCTGGTTGCCAACGTAACTGGACCTGAACTCAGCTGAGACAGATCACGGGGCCCACCTGTGAAGGTTATTGGTTATTTGACGTGGGACAATGTACCCTCAATGAGGGCTGACTTTCTGATGGCAGAACAGATAAAAAGAGGTCTAAGCAGCTTTGCTTTTTGCCTGCCTTTCTTCACTCACTCTGGCAAGTGCATCTACCCTATAGCTGTTGCTGCTCCTTTTCTTGTGGTCTTTCACTGATTTCAGAGCCTAGTTTCTTTGGAGTTCCAACATCAACTAAAAATGAGTGGTTCTCCAGGGACTCTCCAAGCCTTTGGTGCCAGACTGGAATTGTTGAGGCATCTAGCCTTGTGGGCTGAGCAGCTCCTGGGTTCTTGGTTTTTCAGGTGTGAGACAGCCATTTTTGGATGATCCACACTGTATCTTGTAAGCCAACTTAACAAACCCTCTTGTAATATACATTCACCCTATACATTCTGTTCCTCTAGAGAGCCTTGACTACTACACCACCTGAAATATGTTTTATTAGGACTTTGGATGTAGCATAAAAGAGAATAGCAAGGCACATGCAATGTTCAGTTTTGTACCACTGGCATAATTAGCACAAGGTACCTAATTTTCAAAAGTATGGCTAAGGGAAAAGATAAATGAATCATAAAAGAGGATATAGCCAGGTGTGGTGGCGCATGCCTTTAAAGTCAGCATTCAGGAGGCTGAGGCAGGCAGATCTCTCTGGGTTCCGGGCCAACCTGGTTTACAGAGTGAGGACTAACAAAGAGAAACTCTGTCTGGAGTAGGTGTTAGTGGTGGGGCAGGAGACAAATCTCATTGTTTTTCTAGTTTTAACTTAGTAATCATTTTTTCCTGGTGGATAAGTAAATGCAAGCAGAACTGATAAACAGGTGCATAAAATACAATGTAAGCCTCACCGTTTTTAGAATGGCTGTTCTAACTGTATAGACGTTTGTGGAGATGTATAGGCTTTGGTCTGGCCTAGAACTGACTATGTGGACCAGACTGGCCTTGATCTCAAATGCTGGGATTAAAGCATGTGTCACTATGCTCAGCCATACAGGCTTTTAAAAAATTCTAAAAGCCGGGCGTGGTGGCGCACGCCTTTATTCCCAGCACTCGGGAGGCAGAGGCAGGCGGATCGCTGTGAGTTCGAGGCCAGCCTGATCTACAAAGTGAGTCCAGGACAGCCAAGGCTACACAGAGAAACCCTGTCTCAAAAAACAAAACAACAACAACAAAAAAATTCTAGAAATGTAGAAAGCCCCGAGTTGAGTGTGTATTGTATGTCTTAGTAGAGCTGACATTTCAAAAGATAAACATAAGCCTGAATACAAATACAATATACACCTGTATCCTTTTTTATAAATCTGCTTCGTAGAATAAATAGCGTATGTCATGTCATGGATCCCAATGCGTTAAACCCATGGACAATGGCCAAGCCTTCCTTCCTGGTCCAATTGCAAATGTTGATGCATGTGCAGAAAATGTCCATGGTAGCTTTGTTCTCACCCCGCCCCATGCCCACGCCCCCTCACCTCTCACCTCTCACCTCTCACCTCTCACCTCTCACCCCTGCGGTTTTAAGGTCTAGCCATCACTCTCCAACAGAAACTGCTCCTGCAGAGGCTAGCAAAACCTGCCTCTTTGTTCAGCTGTGTATAATATTCTCAGTTCCCTGTTCAGCTGCCTATAATAAGCACACTGAGCTTGTAGAGTGCTAAGCTTCCTTCATCAGAGAGCCCAGGCCACCTGTTTGCAGCTTTTCTGTGTATGTGTATGCTTGCCTTTTCTTCATTCCTTCAACTGCCCCAGGCAGGTCCATCCCCAGAGTCATGCTGGATGAGGCACAGGAAGACACAGAAGAAATGAACAGAATGAGTCAGAGGATGTGGGACTCAGCACAGGGCTGCAAGCAACACTGGGGGTCATATGCTATTTGTTCTATGAAGCAGATTTATAAAAATCTGTACAGGTGCATATTGTATTTGTTGTTTTTTTGTTTTGGGGATGTTTGTTTGTTTGTTTGTTTTTTGAGACAGGGTTTCTCTGTGTAACAGTCTTGACTATCCTGTACTTGTTTTGTAGACCAGCCTGGCCTCGAACTCACAGCGATCCACCTGCCTCTGCCTCCCAAGGGTTGGGATTAAAGGCGTGCGCCGCCACCACGCCCGTGTATATTGTATTTGTATTCAGTCACATTTGCCTGTTGAAATATCAGCTCTACTGACACATAATCCATATACCACATGATCATCCAAATGGCACAAGTGGCTTTCAGTATATTCACAAAATCGCAAGGATAGTTTCATTATTCCCCCTTCTCCCCAAATGCATAGCCACTAGCAACCTTTTTCTCTTTCCCCCACCTACCCCGGCACCCCCTATCCTGCTTTCTGCCTCTGTGGAGCTGCTCGCTGTATGAGGGGTTGGCTCCCAGTTCCTCTTCCTGATCATTCTCTTCCTATACAGATTCAATCCCCGTGTTTACTTACAGCTACTTCTGCTTGCTTTGCAGCAATGCAAACATCTCCAACTGTCACCATACTTTATTTAGCTTCATGTCTATAAATGCTCTGTGGTGGTAACAAATGACATCTGCCAGCTTCCCGTGGCCACTGTCCTTAGCTGACTCGGGGTTTCTCACTAATTGCTGTTTCCCTTCCAGATCTTTGTCTGTCTGTCTGTCTGTCTGTCTGTCTCTGTCTCTGTCTCTGTCTCTCTCTGTCTCTCTGTCTCTCTGTCTCTGTCTGTCTCTCTCTCTGTCTCTCTCTGTCTGTCTGTCTCTCTCTCTGTCTCTCTCTGTCTCTGTCTGTCTGTCTGTCTGTCTCTCTCTCTCTCTCTCTCTGTGTGTGTGTGGGGGGGGTGGGTATATGTGTGGAAGAGGGCAGAGGGCAACTCTGAAGAGTCAGTCCTCTCTCTCCACTATGGGGGGCAGAGATCTAACCCGGGTGGTCAGGTTTGGTCGGCCACTGCTGCTGAGTCATCTCACCAACCCTCTGGTTTACTTCTAGTGATACAATGTAAACACTGTGTAAACCGTTAGGGAATAATGACAAGGACTTAATATCTTTCTAATGTTTTTCAGCTGGACATTGGCTCAATTTGCAGATTGGAAACTTGTGAAGGTAGAGAGACAACTGTATTTGTCTGTATTCAACTTGAAACCAAGAATTAACCAAGTCTGTCTATGCTATTTCTTGAAACCAAAGTGGGACCAGGAGATGGTTTGCGTGCTTTCGCTCCTTCATTCCCTTATTCCCTTCCCAAACCAAAGGTGATGTCAACTCCCTACTCCTCAGAGAAGGCAGTGAGACTGCCTCAAGCCGTGGGGTCCAGTGAAAATTAGCTCCACAGCTTCTGGGGATAGACTATCAAAACATGCAAGTCTGCTTTTTCTTGGGATGCTGACTCTGGGATGGCAGCCAGGAGGTGGTGAAGAAATCAGTGCCCTGTGGGAAGCCCGTGTAGACAGAGACTGGGGACTGTGGGACATGACTCTAACTGAGCTCACAAGCAATTGGCCATCCATGTGTGTTAACAATCTTGAAAATGAAGCCTTGAGCCCTGGGTTGAATTAGCCCTGTGGAGCACGTATGACAGCCGAGTCAGGAGGACTAGAGAGACAAAGTACTTACCAGAATAGGCCATTGGTGCTAGAGATTTAGCTTTGCGTGGATGTGTGCTGTGTGCACAAGGCTAAGGGTTTGATTCCCAGGCATGCAAAGTGAGATAAAATACATAGAAGTAACTGAATCAATTCAGCAGGCAGAGTTCAAGGCTAGCCCGGTCTACAGAGCAAGTTCCAGGACAGCCAGGGATACATAGAGAAACCCTGTCTCAACAAACAAACAAATAATAAATAAATAAATAAACAAACAATAAGCCTGGCAGTGGTGGCACATGCCTTTAATCCCAGGACTTGGGAGGCAGAGACAGGCGGATCTCTGTGATCGAGGCCAGCCTGGTCTATAGAGTGAGTCCAGGACAGCCAGGGCTACACAGAGAAACCCTGTCTGGAAAAACCAAAACCAAACCAAACAAGAAAACAAAAACAAAAACAAAAAACAAAAACAAAAATCCTTGGAATAATGGCACTGCACTTGTAATTCCAGTGTTGTGGGGAAGATGAGACAGGCAGATCTCTGAGGCTCACTGGCCAGCCTCAGGACCAAATGAGAGATCCTGTCTCACAACACACGGCGAGGATGGGGAGATGACTCAGTGGAAAGGCACTTGCTGTGGAAGCCTAAGGCCCTGAGTTCGGATTCCCAGATCCACATAAGGCCCAGAGCTCCTACTGGGAGGTTGGGAAATAGAGACAGGCGACTCCTCAGAGGCTTAACAGCCAGCTCGGCTTACAGAGCACAGAACAACATTGGTTCCAAAGTAACGAGTTATCTCAATTGATTGTTCACCATCTGTCATACACCGAACAAAGCGTGGAACAAGAGTCCCTGTTTCAAACGAGGTAGAAAGCAGGAACCCGTAGCTGAAGTTATTCTCTGACGTCCAGTGTGTGTGCCATTGCACGTGCATGCCTGTACTCACACGGGTACACAGGCACACCTATGGAGATGGGAAGGAGGAAGAAAAAAAGAAGGAAGGAAGGACTAAGGAGTGGACGGCTCCCAAGGGACAATGCCGGGAGATGACCTCTGGCCTCTGCATGTCCCCCACCACTGCCCACACACAGAGAAGAGATCAGGAATCAGGACTTGGATGGAGTCTCAGCAGTTAGGAGATCTTCCAGAGGCCTCCGCTATAACCCAGCCACAGGCGGCTTATAACCCTCTATAATTCCAGTCCTAGGTGATCTGACGCCTTCTTCTGGCTTCTGTGGATATTAGACATTCATGCACTGCACAGACATGTAGGCAAAGCAGCCGTACATGTAAAATAATTTCCAAAAAGAAATAAAAAATGATGCCTTTGTTGTATCCTTAACTTGACAGTGTATAGCTCTCATAAACAACTATATTTTCTTTGTAAACTATTAAAAATTACATTTAGCGTGTGTATGTATGTGCATGTGTGCATGTGAGTTTAGGGGTGTATGTGTGTGTGTGTGTGTTATTGAGGTACATATATATGCACACATGTGCATGGTGTTCGGTCTCAAACCCAGGACAAATGGCTAATGGAGGTGCCTATTTAAGATATCAAAGCAGACCTGGCCATCAGACTCTCCCAGCATCCCTCAGTCCCTACGTGTTATAGGGATCAGTGACATACCCCCACCTCCTACTCTAAGCTTTTCCATCCCAGAGTCTGGGATGCTGTTCCTCCAGCTGCTCTTCCATATATAATCCAGCCATTTTGGTTGCCCTGTCTTTCTTTCTTTCTTTCTTTCTTTCCTTCTTCCTTTCTTTCTTTTTCTTTCTTTCTTTCTTCCTTTCTTTCTTTCTACCCTTTACTCTCCTGGCCTCTTGGCCTCTTGGTCTATTGGTCTCCTGGCTCTCCCATCCGCCCATCTCCTCACAAGGCTCGGCTCAGGGTCAAATTCACCTGAACCTCCCAGATGTCTCTGCCTCTGGCTATGCTCTCCCTTTTATCTACAATAAACCTTCTCCTCCATCACACCTAGAAATAGTCATGTCCTCCTTTTTTATTTATTTTCACTCACATACTGCAACTACTCTGTTATGGAAGTCACAGGACAAGTTGCAGGAAACTGGAGTTCTCTTCGTCCACCATGTGAGTCCCAGGGATTGAATTCAAATCATCAGACATGGCAGCAGGCTCCTTCATCCACTGGGTCATCTCACCTGCCCTCCTGCATCTCCGCAACCTAAAGTGGTTCTTCAGCCTTTTTCTCTTTCACCACACTGGAGTTTAAAGAATCTGAGTCAGCTATTTTAAGAAGTGTTCCTTAGCTGTTCTATCCCGGTGGCTCCTCATGCCTTGGTTGAGGTTTGGGGTCCTCTGGGAGGAGGTGAGCATCCGAGCTGGAGGTGCCCCATCCATCAGTTGGCCCTGGGGCAGGATAAAGTTAACTGATTACCTGATCCACATGGTATCAAGTGTCTCTACTAAATAGCTACTACAATTTTCTCCTTGCGAAAGGCAAAGCTGTCTCCTGAGAGACACTTCAGGCCCGAGGAAATATCCTATCTCTTAGCAGACATTATCTCTAGATTTAGCAATCACTGCTTCCTGCCAAAGTTTTTTTTTTAATTATAATTTATTCACATTACATCCCAATTGTAATCCCCTTGCTCGGATCTTCCTGTCCCCACCCTCCCTCCCTCTTCCCCTCCCCTAGACCTCTGACAGCTGGGGTCCTCAGTCCTCCTCCCCCACCATCTGACCACAGCCTATAAGTCTCATCTGGATCGCCTGCATCCCCTTCCTCTGTGTTCCCACAGGGGGCGTTGGCATGGGCACCAGAGTTTGTGCCAGAGGCAATCTCCCCCTTCCCCATGTAGAGAATGAGCCGTCCATCAGCTACGTCTGAACAGGGGGTCTAGGTCCACTGCTTGCAATGCCCTTAGTTGGTACATCAGCTTGGGCAGGTCCCTTGGGCCAACATTACTTTTTGGTTTGGTTTGGTTTTTTTGTCTTTAAACTGTGAAGATTGCAAAAGTGTTACACCCCATCCCTTCCTCCACTTGCCCCTCTCAGCTCTGTTTATCAATCACCTATCAGCATGAATTGAAGGAATGGGTACCGTGTGTGTGTGCGTGTGTGTGTGTGTGTGTGTGTGTGTGTGTGTGTGTGTGTGTGTATACAGGGTATGTGCATATGGGTATGCAAGTCTACATGTGTGTGGGTGCATGTGTGTTTGGATGTGTGCATACATGTATGAACAAGCATGTGAAGACCAGAAATCAATACTGGGTGCCTTCCTCAGTTTTCTTTTTTCTTTTTTTTCTTTGTTTCTTTCTTTCTGTTTGGTTGGTTGGTTGGTTGGTTGGTTGGTTTGTTTTGATTTTTGGACATAGGGTTTCTCTGTGTAGCCTTGGTTGTCCTAGACTTGCTTTTTAAACCAGGCTGGCCTCAAAGTAATAGAAATCCACTTGCTTCTGCTTCCCTGAGTGGTAGGATTACAGGTGTACGCCACCATGCCTGGCGTTCCTCAATTTTCTATACCTCGTACGTAGAAGCAGGTTCTCTCACTTGAGCGCAGAGTTCATCAGTTCCGTTAGGCAGCTTATGTGGAGATGCCATCTCCTGAGTGATGGAACTGCATGCAGGCCGTAATGCCAGCCTGGGATTTACCTGTGTTCTGGCGATCTGAACTCTTGCCCTCACTGTTGAGTGGCAAGCAGGCGTTTTCCACACTAAGCCATCTTTTTAGCTGTTTGCTTTGTTTTGACACAAGGCTGCCTTTTTGCCTAGGCTGGCCTTAAACTTGCTATGCAGTGGGGATGGCCCTGCCCTCCTGGTCCTCCTGTCCCCACTTGCCAAGTGCTAAAATATTACATGCATACACCCCCAACCCTGCTATGTAGAATCCTTGTGTAGATGTGGAATTTAGCTTTGGTTTTTAAGATAACCCAAGGGAATCTAGCACTTCCCAGGAGTACATGTGTTTTGCCATTTATTCAAGGCTTTTATGTCTGAAGGATTTTATTTTAAAATTCACTTAGCCATAGAGTTATTGAGGGTGGAGCTCATTATTTAATTTTGGTTCTCCTGTATAGTGCTTAGATGCCAAAGGGGCTTAAGCCATCAGTTAACTGAATGAAGGAAGGACCATTCGGTTCTTTCTTTTTTTTTTTAAGATTTATTTATTATTATGTATACAGTGTTATGACTGCATGTACACCTGCAGGCCAAAAGAGGGCATCAGATCACATTATGGATGGTTGTGAGCCACCATGTGGTTGCTAGAAATTGAACTCAGGACCTCTGGAAGAGCAGTCAGTGCTCCTAACCTCTGAGCCATCTCTCCAGCCCCTCCATTTGGGTTCTTGACTTACTCTCTCTTAAAAACAACCCACCTGCTCTGTCTCCAACAGAGCTTCTGTGTTTTGTTTTATTTTATTATGTGTATGTATGAGAGTGTGTAGTGCACATGTGTGTGTGGTATGGGCATGTGCCCCTGTGCACAGAGGCCAGGGGAGGGATGCCCTGGGCCCTGCTTTCGTTTCCATGAGACAGGGTCTCCCACTGAACTTGGAGCTAGGCCAACTACCAGCGAATGCCAGGGATCCTTCTGTCTCTGCCCCACCATGCACTAGGGCTCCGGGGTTGCAGAGCCACACCTGGCTTTTGACATGGGGTTTGGGATTTGAACTTGGGCTCTCATGCTTGCACATGCTCTTACCTGCTGAGCTGTCTGCCCAGGCCTGAAGTGTTTGAAGGCCTTCGTAGATGTGGAGCGTGAAAGTAAGGATAGAGTTTGTCCTTGTGTAAGGGTGGGGACCTCAGTGGCCAGATATACTTGTCTAGTGTCACAAGTAGCTCTGGGTTCCTAGTGCTGGAAGAAGGAAAAAAAAAAAAAACTGGGCAGGGAGAATTCTCGATTAAAGTATAAAGAATAATTCCAAGTGAAAACGAAGTAACTGGCACCCTGAGTCAGATCTGAACAATTCCTTGTCATTTAATACGGTTGTTTGAACGAGAATGGCTCCCATATAACTCATGTTTTAATGTTTGGTCCCAGTGAGTGGAGCTGTTTGGAGATGGTTAGGAGGCGTGGCCTTGTTGGAGTGGGTGTGGCCTTGTCGGAGAAGGTGTGTGGTTAGGGATGGGTGTTGAAGTTTCAAAAGCCTAAGTCAGGCCCAGGCTCTCTTCCCTGGCCTGCAGCTTAAGCATCAGATGTGAGCTTTTAGCTACTTCTCCAGCACCATGCACCCACTGCTGTGTTCCCTGACATGATGGGTTTGGGCTAACCTCTGAAACTATAAGCAAACTCCCAATTAAATGTTTTCTTTTATAAGCTGCTTTGGTCACGGTGTCTCTTCACATCAATAGAAGAGTAACTAAGACAATCAGCATGTGTGTGTGTGTGTGTGTGTGTGTGTGTGTGTGTGTGTGTGTGTAATTTATTTATTTAATTTTATGTGCTTTGGTGCAGGGGTGTTGGTCCCCGGGAACAGGAGCTACAGACAAATTGTGAGCAGCCATGTGGGTGCTGGGAATCGAACCCGCATCCTCTGGAAGAGCAGCCCATGCTCTTAACCACTGAGCCATCCCTCTAGCCCCTCGGTCAACATACGTTTGTCCTACGCTTTGTGTTTATGCTATGTGTGCCGATGTTAGTGCAGCAGAAAGAGAACCAATGCTAACTGCCTGTGAAGTGACAGATGCTGATGACACTTGCGTGCACTCTCTGCCAGCCCAGCCAGCCTTGCAGACGTCCATCCACATGGCGGATCGATAGGAGTGGCCTGGAGAAGAGAGTCTCATTAGTGGTGTGTGTAGAGGGCTGCACATGTGTGCAGATGTGCGTGCACGTGTGTGTGTGCATGTGGAGGCCAGAGGTCAGCCTCAGGTGGTGTCCCTCAGGAGCTATCCTTTTGTATTTTTAAATAGGCTTTCTTATTGGCTTGGATGCCTGCAGGTAGGCTGGTCAGCCAATGGAAAGCTGGGATCTTATGTGTCTGAGTCCTCATCAAGATGGTAAGTGCCACCTTCAAGTGGGTGCTAGGGAGGGAACTCAGGTCCTTCTGCGTTACACAGCAAGCACTTCACCTACCTACCCAGCTCCTAATCTAACATCATGAAATGTTCACAGTATAATTTATGGCTTTTGTATGACTAACAAAAGCTTGCTGGCTTATTATATAAAATACAAACTAAGGTGTGCAAAAACATATGCTTGCCAAGTATAATTGGACTTAATGGCTCTCTGAAGCCTTCCTTATGCCTTTGTCTGAAAATATAATCCCTTTGGGGCGGAACTGCCAATTTACCTGACTTAGTTGATTTTTTTCTCCACTTCTCAGAGTTCCATAGACTCAATCCTATGGAGGGGTAGCCACAAGGTAGGAGAGCCGTGAGGAGTTGCTGTGATTTTATAACCCGCATGTGTTTTAACTGTAAGTTGGAAAGACGGCGGACATATAGCTCAGTGGAAGAACACTTGCCTGGCCTGTGCAAAAACTCTGAAGGGCTGAATCCTCAACACCTCAAAAATCAAACCAACAAACAAGGAAACAATTAACTATATGTTGGACTTTCTCACACTAGCAACAGGGTTTGCTCATCTTTGCACGGTGCCCACTCTGTCTGTCCACTCTGGATTCTTCCATGTGGTCAACCCAAATCTGCGTGATGTGATCTCCTGGTGGTTTCTTCCCTTGGTGCTACCTGCATGCAACCCAGCTTACCTGGCTAGCTGCAACAGAAGGGATAGTAAGGTTGGGGCTAGCCTAGGCATAAACATAGCAACACCCTTGTGTTAAAATCAATTTTTTAAAGGATTGAGGGTGATTCTGGTAGAATCATGCTTACCTGACATAATTAAGGCCTTGGCTTGATCTCCATCTTTCAACCAACCAACCAAACTTATTCCCTAAAAGACACATCACAAGCATACATAGTGGAATCCCCTGGAAACCAACTGTGTCTTCTCCACTCCCTCACAGTGCTCTCTGGAGGAGTCAAGAAAGACGGTCAAGGCACCTGAAGAGTCTGATGTAAAGTCTTGTCCACACAGCTTTAAAGGCCAAGGCACAGCCTTCTTGTCAAAGTTTTCTCAGTTTCTGGGGTTTCTTTTCCCACTGTAGAACGCTCTCCCCTCACGGCCACCTCACCACCTGCTCCATCACCTCTTGTCCTCGGGCCACAAAGAGAAAGTGAGATTGTGGTTGCGGGGCAGCCACCAGCGAAGACTGCTTGGACAAGGGTTTAAGCCAATAGCAAGTCTTTATCAGCGGGCTGTAACTACCCTGGGTCAGGATCACAGTGAAGCATGGAGCTTTCCTCAGAGTGAGGTTTTAGAACAAAATCCACATCCTGGGTTGACATACTTCAGTTAACAAGTACAGTCGGCTAGAAGCAGAACAACAGAAGACAAAGAGCAAGGTTAGGACATTAGGGACTTTCCCAGAACTATGGGCTTTGATGGACTAGGCCTTTGATTTGGCAGGGGACAACTGTTCTATACTGACTTTTATGGCTGGAATGGTACTTCCATCATGGAATAAGTTGTGCTGAACTCGGGGGGCCTATTAAGGTCGAGAGGCCCGTTACAACAATGACCCTTTATTCTCAGATTTCTCTAATCAAATCTATGAGTTGTAGCTCATGAGTTCCTAAAAGTTCCTCTGTTCATCCTTGGAACTCTAGGAGCACAGCAGGTAGGGGCCAGACTCTGCCTTTGCTCCCCCCAGACTTTTGTTCTCAGTGAACAGATATTTTTGTTTTGTTTTTTGAGGCAGGGTTTCTCTATGTTATCTTGGCTGTCCTGGACTCTTTGTAGGCCAGGCTGGCCTCACAGCAATCTGATCCCCATGCCTCTGCCTCTTGAGTGCTGGGATTAAAGACATAGACCACTAGGGCTGGAGAGATGGCTCAGAGGTTAAGGGCACTGACTGCTACGCCAAAGGTCCTGAGTTCAATTCCCAGCAACCACATGGTGGCTCACAACCATCTATAATGTGATCTGATGCCCTCTTCTGGCCTACAGGTGTACATGCAGGCAGAGTACTGTATACATAATAATAAATAAATACATCTTAAAAAAAAAAAGACATACACCACCACGCCCCGCTGTCATCTCTTCTCTTGCCTTTTCCCTTCTTCAAGGCAGGATCTCATGTATCTCAAGCTGGCCTTGAACTAGATACACAGCCAACAGTGACTTTGAGTCTCTGCTCCTCTGCCTCCACCTTCTGAGCCCTGGGATTACAGCCATGTGCCACCATACCTAGTTTATGTGGTGCCAGGAGCTCACGCATGCTATCAACTGTACTGCATCGTCACACCGAGGTTTTAAGTCAGGAGTAGTGATGGGGAAAGGGCCCTGGCGCCTTCAGAGCCTGCTCTGGTCCTTCCTGATAGCATAGGAGGAGAAGCTTATTACAGGAGGGAAGAAACTAAGTGTTTGGAGTCCTGACTGCCACAGTCTCTCCAACAGAGGAGGGATGGTGTCCTGTGGACACGATCTATATCCTTGGGGAAGGAAAGCTGGGTCTGTCTTCTCAGCATCCGTTACAGGGATCAATGGCTCTGGAGGCCGGGGAGGAGAGACCTCTATGGTTGGCTTTGTAAGAAAGAAAATCTGATGTTCACTCTCAAAATAAAGTGTCTTGAGCCAGCTTTGGTCTAATTGCAGATAAACATAAAATGGCTCCCATCAAACTTGCTAGTCTAGCTACTCCACGCCCCCCTAAAAAAAAGCCTAAGGGGTTAGAGTAAAACGTTATTACTGCCCAGCCTGCCTAACAACCTGAAGATATGACACGATCATGTGGCCGTTAAGCTTTCAAACAAACAGGATGTTAAACAGAGGCGAGCCCATTAGGCTGGCTGGGTTCTTTGTCAACATGCCACAAGCTGGAGTCATTCGGGAAGAGGAAACCTCCATTGAGAAAATGCACCCACCAGAGTGGCTTGTGGAATATTTTCTTGATTAGTGACTTAGGTGAGAGGGTGCAGCTGCAGTGGGCAGCGCCACCGATGAGCTGTGCCCCTGGATGGTGTAAGAAAGCAGGGTGAACAAGCCACGAGGAACCAGGCAGGAGGAACATGCTTCCCTAGCTTTGTGCCCAGCCCCAGACTCCTTGCACTGAGTTCCCCTCAGCGACAGAGTGTGGCCTGGGAGTTACAAGCTGAATTCAACTCTTTCCTTCCCAACATGCTTCTGGTCAGAGTGGTTTACTACAATCGAACTCCTAACTAAGATACCCACGCAGTCTTTGTTAAGAAGACACGGGAGGTGACCTGCGTGATTGTACCCTCCTGACTGCACAGCCGACGAGGGAAGTGAGAAAGGGACCTGCGTGAGGGTGTTTAGACTCTCCTCTGCTTGGTCAGCAGGCCTGCCATTCTGGGCTGACACCTGGCTTTGGAAAGTCATAAAAAGAAACTGCCTTGTTGTCACTACTCCCAGTCTCCAGCGCTCTCACTATGAAGTGATTATCATGAAGGTTCTCTTACTAGAAAGGGGAAGTCTTGCCAGGCATGGTGGCACATGCCCTTAATCCGAGGATCTCTGTGAGTTTGAGGCCAGCCTGGTCTACAAAGAGAGTCCAGGACAGCCAAGGCTGTTACACAGAGAAACCCTGTCTTGAAAAACCTAAAAAAAAGAAAGAAAGAAAGAAAAATAAAAGAGGAAGTCTTCATTTCTCACATCTTTAGACCCCACCTCCCATTTTCTTAGCCTTTAAATTTTTTTTTAGATTTTATTTTATTTTTGGTTTTTCTCGAGACAGGGTTTTTCTTTGTAACGTAGACCAGGCTGGCCTCAAACTCACAGAGCTCTGCCTGCTTCTGCCTCCTGGGTGCTGGGATTAAAGGCATGTGCCACCACAGCCTGGCTATTTATTTATTTTTATATTATTTTTGGTTTTTCTCGAGACAAGGTTTCTCTTTGTAGCCTTAACTGGCCTGGACTTACTTTGTAGACCAGGCTGGCCTCGAATTCAGAGCAATCCACCTGCCTCTGCTTCCTGAGCATTGGGATTAAAGGAGTGCGCCACCACTGCTGTTTTTTGATAGCAGACTAGAACTCAGCTCCTTCTGCTTCCTCAGAAGCACTTTTACCAAGTGGGCTATCTCCCAAGCCCAGACAGCATTCTCCTTTTGTTTGTTTGCTCAGTATCCCTGGCTAACTTAGACCTTTCTGTAGCCCAGGCTGCCCTTTAGCTAGCAATTCTCCTGGGGTTTGGGTGTGCTGCACCACATCCTGGTCCATCTGGATTCATTCTTAAGGGGCCTGGCACTTGTACATCTTTGTTTCGTACCAGAAAGCCTCTAGGTGGATAGTAATGCTGTGACCTTTTGGGCAGCTTAGGGTGTCATAGAAACAGCCAGAGAAATGACTCAGATCCATTCTTTTGACCAGTAATCAAAGTCCTGCAGGCTCAGAACTGGTTTCACAAGCTGCCAACGATGAAGAAGAGGTATCCCCCTGTGACCTGCTAATATGTGACTAGCTACCTAAAGCAGGCGGCTGGCAGCAAGACCAGACTGAGCAACTGTCTTTGTTAGTCCCAGAACTAAAAACTACGGAGTAAATAAGTGAGTGTCTTTTTGTACCACATCCTCCTTCACCACTACAGACCAAGGAAACAAAAAAGCAGATCAGTGGTTTTCAACCTGTGGGTCATGACCCCTTTGGGGTTAAAGGACCCTCTCACAGGGGTCACCCAAGACCATCTGTGCATCAGATGCTTACGTTATGACTCACAACAGTAGTAAAATTAGTTATGAGGTGGCAATGAAAATAGTTTTATGGTTGGGGGTCACCACAACATGAGGAGCTGTATTAAAAGGTCGCAGCACTAGGAAGGTTGGGAACCACTGAAGTGGATGAACAAGGAAAGCCTGACAATAAAGGACCGTGGGACAAAGCAAAAGCATAGACAACATTGACGTGCATTTCCAAGAACTGCTATTTTCTCCCTGAGTTTCTGCTTGAGCCCGGGTCTTCATGGCCACTTCCTCCTTAGGGAAAAGCATACTAGGGTTGAGTTTCTGTCTCTTGAAGTTAAAGAGGTCTGCTTGCTTCCTTTGAAAAATGTGTCTTCTCAGAATCCCTGATAATGTAAGTAATTATTGAGCTTACTGTAGGAAAAAAACAAAACAAAACAAAACGACCAGTTTCAGAACTGTAACAAGAGGCTGTTGCGGGGCTGGAGAGATGGCTCAGTGATTGAGAGTATTGGCTGCTCTCTCAGAGGACCCAGGTTAAGTCCTCAGCACCACCCACATGGTGGCTCAGAACCATCTGTAACTCCAGGTCCAATGGACCCACTGCCCTCTTCTGGTCTTTTGACAGCTGGTACCCAGACCCTACCAGCAGGCAAAACACCCATATGCAGAAAATAATAAAATAATTTTTTTTTAAAAAAAGCACTGAAAGAGAGCCAGGACCACACAGCCAGACTCTACTGCTCTGGTCTCTGAAAACATCTCTTGCTATTTGGACTATTTTTCCTTCCACTTTAGTATGTATCTACATAAATTAAATCATGATTTTTTGGTGTGACTTTTAAAACCCATACCTTTATCCCTTTCAGATTATGCCATAGGCATTTCTATGTCAATATATTTTAATAAGTGGCCCAACTATGTGGGAATGAGTGCACTTGACCCTCTCCATTTCTAAGAATAAGATCTGTGATGTAATTAATAGAAAAGAAAAAACTTGGTCAACATAGAAAGACAGCGTTGGTCTCTGCCAAATGAGAAAGAGAAAAAGGCCTTGTATGATGCAGTTTCTGTGGGAAATGTCTATCACTGGTAAAAAGCCAGGGCTTTCTTTCTCCTTCACCATTTAACCAGAGGGAAATAGGTCTAGAACAAAAATGTCAACATTTGCTAAGCAACCCCTGTAACAAGCACTGGGCTGTACCTTACATAGAAGACTCCTTTAAAACTACGCAAATATTTATATGTAATGTTTAGTTAACAGAAGGGTGTTTCTAAGTCCCTCATTGATACTGTAAGAGAAAAGAGACCATTATAATCTTGGGTAGAGTCTCCCAGTAGATGAGTATTTATGAGGCTCATATTATGTTAATATAAAAGTTTCAGTGAAGTATCCAGGAAGACCCCTGGCTGCCCAGGAGGCCCGCTATATACACCTCATGATTGGCAGTTGAGCAACACATAATAGCTTCTGTCCCGGGAACAATCCTGGAGACTTTTCTAGGCATCACTTTCCTTATGTGAAGGCAGAGAGGGCTGTTGATGAAGGTCTCAGGAAGGGAACCCACATTTTTACCCTAACAGTTGTCAGAGGGCCCTGGAGGATGTTATGTGAGCTGTTAAACTGTTGAACTCTCTTTCCTGGTGCTTCCTTTGAAAGGGATATCTTCTCAGAATCCCTGATAATAATCTATAATAATTTGTCCTTATTCCCAGCACTCGGGAGGCAGAGGCAGGTGGATTGCTGTGAGTTTGAGGTCAGCCTGGTCTACAAAGTGAGTCTAGGACAGCCAGGGCTACACAGAGAAACCCTGTCTCAAAACAACAACAACAACTAAACAAAAAAATAATTTGTCCTTATGCCCACAGATATGTCTGGTTCTCACTCTTCAACCAGGAACCTTCTCTTTGGAACAGAAGGAGACCAGTACAGAAAACCACAACCAATCGAAATGCAGAGTCGTGGAGCCCATCCCAACAGATACATCTGGAAAACACTCCTGCACCTACAGCCTCTATAGCTCGGGGGACATTGAGGAAGAGGGGACGGGAAGACTGTACGAGCCAGAGGCTCGGGGGAGTTTGCTGTGAGATTGCGTGGTCTATCTAGCATGTTAGAAGCTCCAGCCATAGAGAGTCACCAGCATGACGGCCTGAATGTGAGCTGAACAAAGGCCACCCTGATGGACCTGCCAAAGCCGATGAGGAAAAGCCTAAGACGCGTCAACCCCACACACAGAGCTGTAGGCAACCGAGGAAAGCTGGGAGAGGGAGAAGTGGCCTTCTCCAGGGAAGAGCTCGCCAACTGGTTGTCCAGTGCCGACCAGCCAGCGCTGAAAACACACACACATTTACAGACTGAATAGGTTATAGTTAGGAACATATATGTACATGCACATACTTATATGCATGCAATAGCAGTTAGGGGACAGGAGCTCGAAGGAGAGCAGGAAGAGATGAATGGGAGGGCTTGGAAGGAGGAAAGGGAAGGGAGAAACATAATTATAATCTAAAAAAGGGCTGGAGAGAGGGCTCAGTCATTAAAGGCAAGGCTCACAGCCAAAAATATAACCTAAAAAATTTTTTTTTGATTTTGTTTTTGTTTGAGACAGGGTTTCTCGGTGTTAGCCTTGGCTGCCCTAGACTCGCTTTATAGGCCAGGCTAGCTTCGAACTCACAGCAATCCATCTGCTCTCTGCCTCCCAAGTGCTGGGAATAAGGACAAATTATTATAGATTATCATCAGGGATTCTGAGAAGATAATTTTTCTTTCTCTTTTTTTTAAAGATTTATTTATTTATTGTATATGAGTGCTTTATCTGCAGAAGAGGGCATCAGATCACATTATAGATGGTTGTGAGCCACCAAGTGGTTGCTGGGAATTGAACTCAGGACCTCTGAAAGAGCAGACAGTGCTCTTAACCACTGAGCCATCTCTCCAGCCCCCGAGAAGATACATTTTCAAAGGAAGCAACCAGAAAAGAGAGTTCAGCAGCTGGTGGCAAAATCAAACCCAAAGCTCCCAGCAATGCGGTTCCACTAGCACTGCCATCTTTACAAGGTGGCTTTCTATGCCTTTGGACCAAGACAATATTATCGCTTGGATCCAGCACACTGTCACCACTCCTACCAGAACGCGGCACGAATGTTGCAGTGTTGGGATTGTAGCCAATTTTCTTAATGTAGGTCCTGATTTCCTGAACAGCTTCCTCCCATCTCTTCTGGCTGTAGGGTGGCTCAGTGGAATCCATTTTGTTTGCACTAACAATTATCTGTTTCATGCCCAGTGTGTAAGCCAGAAGCACATGCTCACGGGTCTGCACCTCCTTAGATATAGCAGCTTCAAGCTCACTCATAGCAGCAGCTCCAATCAGGGAGGCCCAATCAGCCTGAGATGTGTCTGTAATCATGGTTTGGTGTTTTTGTTTGTTTGTTTTTGTTTTGTTTTGTTCTGATAAAATTTGTGTCCTGGAGCATCACTGATAGTGACACGATGTTTCCTGGTCTCAGATCTCCACAGGGAGATATCAATAGTTATACCACGCTCACACTCAGCTTTCAGTTTGTCCAAGGCACATGCATACTGGAAAAGGCCTTTCCCATCTCAGCTGCCTTTTTTCTCCCCAGATTGTACGGTGATGAGTTTATCAAGCCACAGCAACTTTGTAGACCATGTGGCCAACAACGTAACTTGCCTGAGTCTTTTCCTTTCCTGGTTGGCTTCGAGTTAGCAATAGTGGTGATTTTTACAGCACCCGCATTCTGATGACAAACCCATTGCAAAAACAAAACAAGCAAACAAAACAGACATTGCTTCCTCTATGTGTATTTACTAAGTGGAATGAGATTTTCAAGACAGGGTTTCTCTGTGTAGCCTTGGCTGTCCTGGACTCACTTTGTGGACCAGGCTGGCCTCGAACTCACAGCTGTACACCTGCCACTGCTGGGAGTACTGGGATTAAAGGCGTGTATTATCACCTCCTGGCTAGATAGTTGGACTATAATACTGTCCCATTGCTTCTGTGTCCTATGGGATGTCTCACATTCAAGTGAAACTTGATTGCCACGAGCCAGAAAGGAAAGAAGGACCCAGAAAAGAAAACCTGATCCAGGTGGAGAGAGTCTAACAGAAACGTAGGGCACTGTGATCCAAACTCAGGGATGTGTCATAGACAGAGCAGCCATAGGCATCCACTGGAATTCATGTGTCTCGGCCACTCCTCAGCCATGGGCATCTGCTGGGATGGATGTGTCTCAGTCAGTCTTTGTTTTGACAGCTTGGCTGCTTCCTGCCTGAGTCAGGCCTGGGTAAGTTCACCTGGTGCCTGGAACACAGAGACCTTATTCCCTGGCATCTGCTGTGTTATTATGAAGAAACCCAACAATTTTTGAATCTGCTCACAGAGGAGACGTATGTAACAAACTGGCTCTGTACAAGGCAGAAAACGGCTTGTGTTATGTTATGTTTTCCTTACCATCGACTGTAAACAGACGCTGTTTAATTTCTTGGCTTTTTAACTAATCTTGCAAAAGTTACAAAATATTTCTTGGAGTCTTGCTACTCTTTGCCGCTGCTCCACAGCTTAGAGGATCTGGGGTGGGGGTGGGGCAGCATTGCTCACTGTGCTTCAAAGGCCGTTAGAGGTTCTTAAAACCAGATGACAGCCATGGAAGTACTCTGTATACTGATGGCATTATATAGCTCTTTTATCTAATAGAAGTTCGTGTAGATTAAGGATGAAATCCTGTAACCATCCGGTTAACGCAGCATGTTTATAAGGCAAGGGACCGTGTGGGCCAAATCTTCAATTCTGGAAAATCAGGCCTGCAGCTAGAATCCTGAGGCTGGGTACACCTCTCCGGTAGAAACCAGAGGTATTGCCAAGCGCCCACGGGTGCTCTGAGGACATAGAACACTGCTCCTTTATGAAGGACGGTCAGCCCCGCATTCCAGACCGGCCAGAAGCTAAGTAACTTCAATTGAAGCAGAAGGGAGCTGGCCGCGCCTGTGAGGCCTAGGTGTGGGAGGGAGCAGTCCTCCCCTGCCCCCCCTCCCCAATCTGGACATTAGTGCTCTACTCCTGACTCAGTGTAGGGAGAAAAGCGGAAGGGAGAGATGTGGCCCTAAACAGCGTCTGACCACTCACGTGCCTTAGGAGCAACCTGAACCCATTGTTTTTGTAGTAGTCAAATGCTGCCAATCTCCTATTGTCTCCACCTAAATGGTTATGCATATCGCATATGATTATAGGGGCACAGTGACAACTAGGAAAGGATACTGTGGTGGTTTGAATGGGAATGGCCCCCATATGAGCATAGATTTGAATTCTTTTTTTTTTAAATAGGAACATTATTTTTTTAATTTTTATTTTATTTATTTATTCTTATTACATCTCAATGGTTATTCCATCCCTTGTATCCTCCCATTCCTCCCTCCCTCCCTTTTTCCCCTTATTCCCCTCCCCTATGACTGTGACTGAGGGGGATTTCCTCTCCCTTTATATACCCAGATCTAGCCAATGGCAGGACATTCTCCACAGTTGAGTGGACAGTGGGGTCTGACTTTCACACGTACTCTGGTGTCTCATATTTGACCACGTCCCCTGGAGGGGGAGACCTGGTGGCACTCAGAGGAAGGATAGCAGGTTACCAAGAAGAGACTGGATTTGAATTCTTGATAGGTCCCCAGCTGGTGGAGCTATTTAGAAAGGATCAGAAGGTGGGACACCTTCTTGGAGAAGGTGTGTCACTGAGGTCAGGCTTTGAGATTTCAAGAGCCCATTCATTCGCAGTTAATTCTCCACCGCCTGCTTGTGGGTCAGACGCGAGCTCTCGATTACTGCTCCAGCACCAAGCCTCGCTGCTGGCTGCCATGATGCCCACCATGATGGTCACAGATTCGGTCTCTGAAACTGTAAGCCCCCATTAAATGCTTTTGTCTCTAAGTTACCTTGATCATGCCGTCTCTTCACAGCAATAGAAAAAGTAACCAAGACAAATATGTACAAAGTTAACACAGACAGAAGGGCGCATTATAAACAGAGAAACAACTTTTGACAGTAGCAGCAGCCACGGCATGACCTTGCCTATCAAGGAGGCACGCCTGCACATATAAGGGGACACAGCTTTGGTGACAGCACCAACTCTCCTCTCTCAGGCAGGCCATTATCACACAGCAGGCTCTGCTTGCACTCATCGCGCCTCCTTCCTACATCCTCCACAGAAGGAAACCCAGGCTCCTGCTCCCAGGAGCATCTTAGGAGGACCAGGCAGGCAATTGAGATCGAACTTGTTAGGATCAAAAAGTCACCTGTGCCTCATTTTAAAACACTCCTTTAGCTGGAGATTGCCGCTGAGGTCAGAGGCCATAAGCATCAGTTAATAGTCTGATAAGGGGCTGGGAGATGGCTCAGTTGGTGATATGCAAGAAATTAAGGTCTGGCCTAGAGACCCAAAACCCACAGTCCTAGATCTAGGGAGGCATAGACAGGAGAATCTTTGGGGCTCTATCACCTGCAGCCTAACTGAGTTGTTGAGCCCCAGGTGCCAGTGAGAAATACTGACTCAGGAAGTCAGGTGGATGGCCCTTGGTCTCCACATGAGCACATGTGCTCACACACCAACAACACTCAGACAGGTCTGATCAGAAACCTTAGAGACAGAGACTGTTGACAAGACTGCGTTGAAAAGGCGGTTCTGAACCAATCATTATGCCTCCAAACAAATACCTAAAGAAAATGTTAGCATTTGCATGCATCAGAAAATCCAGGCTATGTCTGTACCTGTTTTGAGTTGTGGTATCATATATCGGGTGTTCTAAGGTTGAAAAGTCTGAATGTCCCAAGGGGTTTCACCAGTAATGAAGAAGCTAAGGATATGAATCAATTCAGACCATTTATTTATTTATTTATTTATTCATTCATTCATTCATTATTTTGGCTTTTGGAGACAGGGTTTCTCTGTGTAGTCCTGGCTGTCCTGGACTCGCTGTGTAGACTAGGCTGGCCTGGAACTCCCAGAGATCTGCCTGCCTCTCCCTCTGCCTCCCGACAGCTGTTGGTATGCAGGGTCAGCCACATCTTTGTTGGGAGTGGAGCCTGTGCCGCACACTGCAGGATGCTTGGCAGCACCATAGGCTACTAAAGCCTAATAGCATTCGCCTTACCCCGATGCTGTGACAAACATACCCTGCAGGTGGGCTGAGAGACAATGAATTTGTTGAACGCCGTTTGTTGTATTAATACAAAATACTGTGGTGAAGCATGCCAATAGCCACAGCGTGCATCTCATCCTCAAGTTGTGGCAAATATCCCTAGAGATGGAAGGAGGGCACATTGAGAAACAACGAATTTGATAAACCTCCTTTTCTGCACTAATACACTTCATTGTGAAGCATGCCTATGTTAAAAATGAGTTAGAAGGGATATATATTTATATGTACATATCTATTATATTGTTTAGATGGATAACGATCCATCTAGTATCAGTATGTGAGATATTCTTTTCTGGACCGTTGGTCAGGGAGGCCCCAAAGGCCCCTAAAACAACACCGACTCTAGCCATCTCCCTTGGCTGCCCCCCAGAACTAGACGATGAAACCCTGCTGATGAAGACACCATACTCTTTGGTTCCAAGATATAAAGAAGTGAGGCAGGAACTGGGCTGGACACGTCCTCCCAGCTCAATAGCTTTCATAATGCTGGCAGCTGCTCCGCAGGCTGCTGGGGAGAAGCAGCATTGGTAATCAATCCCACGAAGATCTCGGGTTTTTTTTTTTTTTTCCCTCATGGGTTACCGAGGCTTTTATTTTGCAGGTAGAGCCCCTGGGTGTCCTTGCCTGTGGCTGCCCTAGAGAGGACACTGGAGTTAGGAAGGTTCCAGACACCAGCTGGGAAGTGAGCTGACAGAAACAGTGATTCAGACCAATTATATGATTTACAAAGCTGGGGTTTCCAGCAGGGCTCCGGGTGGTCAGGCGGGACTTTGGAGCTGGGTATGCTGGCGCAGACCTTTAGTACCAGCACTCGGGAGGCACAGGCAGGCGGATCTCTGAGTTTGAGGCCAGCCTGGTCTACAGAGTGAGTCCAGGACAGCCAAGGCTACACAGAGAAACCCTGTCTAAAAAGAAGAAGAAGAAGAAGAGGAGGAGGAGGAGGAGGAGGAGGAGGAGGAGGAGGAGGAGGAGAAGGAGGAGGAGGAGGAAGAAGAAGCAGAGATGTAGAAAAGGCAAGCACTGGGCCAACCTCGAGCCGCCTCAGTGACATCGGGACAGGGAGGATCCAAGCAGCTGGTGGCCCCAGGGATCTCCAGCCCACACTTTACTTGGCCACGGGGTTCCTGAAGGCCCTGCCAGCACACTTGGCCTTGCTGCCCAGTTCTTCCTTGAGTCTAAGGATCTAACTGTACTTGACCGGATGCTGGGTCAGCAGGAGGCACCAGTCTTGATCTACCCAGTGCAGTGTCCCACCACCAGGTCAGCGATGAAAGGTCCTCAGTTCCCCCAGAGCCATAGGACACCACGATGGCCCAGCCATTGGACTGGGCCAGCTTACTGCCGACTCAGTCACTGAGCCTTGAGCTGGTTCACCTTGAGCAGGAGGTGGTTGCCAGACTCTCTCCCACAGCCTTGGCATTCCACTTAGGGTTGGTCAGTATGAGACCATCCCCAACCACCTGGATGCCTACACTAGCTACCAACTTCGGCCAAGTTTCCCAGTCATCCTGGTCAAAGATGCCTTCAGCCAACACCACTGGACTCCCGGATGAAGGACCAGTACAGAACGGACAGCTGGTCAGGCATGATGTACCTGCTAGAGCCATCAGGAGACTTAAAGTCCAGGTCATAGTTGCCAGACCTGTTTAACTCACAGGCAGCCATGTCCATGCCAACGACGACCTGCTCAGTGTAGCCAGCTTCTGCAATTGCGGTCTTCAGTAGCTCCAGCGCCTCTTTGTTCTCCAGGATGTTAGGTGCAAATCTGTCCCCATCACCCACGATGGTGGCATCCTTCCCATATTTCTCCTTGACGACTTTCTTCAGGTTGTGGCAAACCTCTGCTCCAGCGCTCATGGCTCCCCAGAGCAGGACGCCCCACAGGGAGGCTCATGAATTCCTGCTTGTTGCCCGCTGAGAACTGTCGTTGATCACACTGAAAGCTGGGGCCCGCAGGATAACTCAGGGTTGCTAGCCAAGTCAGCGATGTGACAGCAAAGGGGCGCTGTTGGCGTACTTTTAACCAACTATTTTTATTTCGGGTTCTTTACATCTCTTTCTCCCTTCTCCACCCCAATCCCTTCCAACACCCCAGCACTCAGGAGGAGGGAAAGAAGGTGAGTGGGGAGAGAGGGTGTAGTTTTCCTTAGCTGCTTCCTGCTGTTTAGGGTTGTCAGGTTCCTTGGGGCAGGTCCATTCCTGGTTTCGGGACATCTCTGACTTCTCGTCCAACTGCATCAACAGCAACCAGGACTAGCAGGGGTCAGCACCAGCAGCCTGCTTCTTTCTCGGAGCCCCCAGTCTCTCTTAGGGGCTGGCTTTTATCCCCACTGACAAAGACCACGCCCTCACATGAGGCACTTTCACAGCTGACAAGCATTACATGCCCTCTCAGGAGGCAACTACTAGCTGGGGATCCCACACCTGGGATTAAAACAAAAACATGTTTACATAGAAACCAAAACTTCGCCAGGCGGTGGTGGCGTACACCTTTAATTTCAGCCCTCGGGAGGCAGAGGCACGTGGATCCTTGTGAGTTCAAAGCCAGCCTGGTCTACAATGCAAGTCCAGGACAGCCAAAGCTACACAGAGAAACCTTGTCTCGAAAAACAAAACAAAAAACCCACCACCACCACCACAAGGACCCCAAAACTTCCACAACAAGGCACCCTATTTTCCAGGGCATCAGCGACACTCCCAGGATGGTATCTGCCAAATTTAGACTTATTTTTAGTGCCATCTATCTCAGTCATCAGCTTGTCAATCTTCTTGTGTTCCACAACATTCATAAGCTGGTTAATAGTTTTATCGATGTGCTCAACAAGCCTTTGAGACTCCCATCCCCATGCAGCGTGTCTTATCACTGTCACAGAGTTCCAGGGCCTCATAATTGCCAGTGGAGGCCCTGCCGGGCACTGCAGCTTACAAGAGAACCTTTTCAGGCACAGAGATCAACGTCAACAGTGGGATTCCCACAAGAGTCAGCGATCTCAATGGCATGGATCTTTGAGAACAGACATGGTAAATTTCTGGCTGTCGGGTCACTGCACAGGAAAGAGATCTCTACAGACACTTAAAAGAGCATTAAAGAGAGATGCGCAGTGGGCCCTGTATCTGAGCAGCTCTCTGAGATCTGAATCTTACTAATACCAACCTACCTGGCAAGATGTGCCCACTGGAGGTATAAGGGCACAACTGTTGTAGGGGCAACCAACGGCTTTATGATTAGATTTGACCCGTGAACAGGAGGACTTGAAGTTTGTTACTGTAAACCCAACCAAAACCTCATGGTTGAAGCAGCTGTAGGCCTTAGCGGGAAACTCACTAATACTCTTTAGCTTAATTGACTTGATGCCGAGGTTAGAGAGATGCCTCAGAGGTTAACAGCATTGACTGCTCTTCCAGAGATCCTCCTGAGTTCAATTCCCAGCAGCCAAATGGTGGCTCACAACCATCTATAATGTGATCTGATGTCCTCTTCTGGTCTGCAGGTGTGTGGGCATACATGCAGGTACAACACTGTGTATGGAATAACAAAGAAAGAAAGAAAGAAAGAAAGAAAGAAAGAAAGAAAGAAAGAAAGAGAGAGAGAGAGAGAAAGAAAGAAAGAAAGAAAGAAAAGAAAAGAACAGAACTATGGGGCTGGAGTGATGGCTCAGAGGTTAAGAGCACTGACTGCTCTTTAGAGGTCCTGAGTTCAATTCCTAGCAACCACATGGTGGCTCACAACCATCTATAATGAGATCTGGTGTCCTCTTCTGGTAGGCAAGCATACATGCAGGCAGAACACTGTATATATAATAAATAAATAAATATTATTAAATAAAAACAAAAAAACAAATAGCCAAAAGACTAAGAATGTAACATTTATATAATTCCTGATTGTTTCACAGTTCTTCTTGCTATAGGTAGTTGTTGTATATATGTGTAATAATATAAATGTATATGTAAAAAATTAAAAATAAAAAAAATTGAGTCGATGTCAAATTGTCTTCTAAACTTCTATGTTTATAACCAGGGACAAATGCGTTCCTCGGCCTTAATGAAAGAAGATTCTCTTTACAATAAATGGGAGTGGTTGCAGAATCTCTTGACTGCATCAAGGCACTAAGAAAAAGAAAAAGGAAGCATTGAGTGTTCAGCTCAAACAGGGCATTTATGCCACCCCCACAAATGCTTGGAATATTGTGGCAGTGGAGGTGGAAATAATGTAAGATCCAGAAGAAAGGGGGAGTCCTATAAAACGCTGTCTTCTAGGTATGACACAGACATTGTAGTCATGAACACAGAGCAGATTGCCCATAGGCAGTTGCTGATAGCCCCTCCCTGCTGAACTGAAGGGCTCAGGGGATGTGGAGGTCAGCTTTAGGTTTGTGTCCACTGTTTTGTTGTTGTTGTTGTTTTGTTTTTCGAGACAGGGTTTCTCTGTGTAGCCTTAGCTGTCCTGGACTTACTTTGTAGACCAGACTAGCCTCAAACAGCGATCCTCCTGCCTCTTCCTTCCAAGTGCTGGGATTAAAGGCGTGCACCACCACTGGCTGGCTTGTGTCCACTGTTGAGCCCATTAAGAATAGTTGGATAGTGTCATACCCAAGGTCACATAGACAGTCTTGGTTAAAATCACTGGGTCTCATGCTGGGCGTGGTGGCACACGCCTTTAATCCCAGCACTTGGGAGGCAGAGGCAGGCCAACTGCTGTGAGTTTGAGGCCAGCCTGGTCTACAAAGAGTGTCCAGGACAGCCAGAGCTGTTACACAGAGAAACCCTATCTTGAAAAACAAAACAATGGCTAGAGAGATGGCTCAGAGGTTAAGAACACTGACTGCTCTTCCAGAGGTCTTGAGTTCAATTCTCAGCAACCACATGGTAGCTCACAACCATCTATAATGTGATCTAATGCCTTCTTCTGGCCTTTAGGTGTATATGCAGGCAGAACACTCTGTACATAATTAATCATCTGTTTAAAAAGAAAAGAAACAAGCAAAAAAAATTACTGGGTCTCAAACAAAAAAAAATACATGAACATAAAAAGGGAACTTATATGGAGGAAGGAGTATTGATAGGTTTGAAAGAAAGACAAAAGAGGGTGTTAATAAAATTAATCAGTTGGGTGTGGTAGCGCACACCTCTAATCTTAACACTGGGAGGCCTTTAATCCCAGCACTTGGGAGGCAGAGGCAGGCCGACTGCTGTGAGTTCAAGGCCAGCCTGGTCTGCAAAGCAAGTCCAGGACAGCCGAGGTTACACAGAGAACCCCGGTCTCAAAAAAACAAAAGAAAAAAAAAGATTAATCAAAATGCATTACATACATGTATGAAATTATAATGGAATAAATTTAATTATTAATTTTTTAAGTAGAAAGGCTCTCTCCTGTGCACAGCAGAAGTGGCTTTGACAAGGCAGTCCTGAGCAGGAGCAAGGAAACACTGGGTGACCTAACACTGGGCTGTTTTCATGTGAGGTCTTAAAGCACAGGGACCTTCTTTAGACTAGCCCGAGGTGCCTGGGCCCCAGCAGCTTAGGTGCTGATGCTTGGTTTTAGGAATAATGGTTGGTCTGTTCGGGGATTTTCTTCCATCCTCAGAGGTGCAGTTTAATTGCATGGCATGAATGACTTCGTTTTGGTCTTCTGGGGCCTGGTGCAGAAACTCAGTCTAAAACAGTAGCCTCTCCTAAATCCCACTGAACGCTGATAAATCTGATTCCAACCAAGCAATATACACGGCTGTTTTGCAACACTGAGAGAAGTAGGTGAGACAGCCAATCCACAGGACCTCTTGAGACTAGGAAGAGCAACTAAATATTTGCAGGAGCCTGTGGGCATCTGGGGGGGGGGGGGACGGGACGGGACGGGACGGGACGGTTTACTAGTGTGTTAATCTAGGCTAGACTAAGCTAGTTAGGTGCCATGCTTAGAAGAACTGGCAACCATAGCTGGTCGTGGGAGGAATCACGCCCATATTCCAAGAGGCCCTCCTGACTGCAGCAAATGGTGCCCTGCCCACATCTCTGTCACTACTTATACACACCAGCAGATTCCCAAGAACAAGCAGCTTGCAGAGAGGAAAAGAGCTGATGTGCCATCTTCCTCTGGCAAGCCAGCTCTGAGCACACGACACAGTTACTCAGTATGTGCCAGGGGTGTTTTAGCCAGATTCCGTGTGTGTGTGTGTGTGTGTGTGTGTGTGTGTGTGTGTGTGTGTGTGTGTGTTTTGTATGCATGCATACGTGTGCACTTGTGTCACTATTTTGAAACAAGATCTCATGTATTCCAGACTAGCCTCAAATTTACTATGTATCTGAAGATAACCTTTAACTTCTAATCCTTCTGCCTCTGCCTTCAAAGTGCTGGCATTAAGGGCATGCACCTCCACCCCTGGCTTTCATTCATACACTTATTTTTATTTTATTCATGTGTTTGCTCGCATGTGGTGCCCACAGGGGCCAGAAAATAGGGGATCCCCTGGAACTGGAGTTCCAGACTGTTGTGAGCCATCATGCTGGGATCCAAACTCAGGTCTCCTATAGAAGCAGCAAGTGTTTGGAATTGCTGACGCACCTTTCCAGCCCCTCATTTGTGTACTTTGCGGGGCTGGGGTGGAGACAGGGTTTCTCTGTGTAGCCTTGGCTGTCCTGGACCCGATGTGTAGACCAGGCTGGCCTCAACTCGCTTGCCTCTGTCTCCCAAGTGCTGGGACTAAAGGTGTGTGCCACCACACCTGGCTGTGTCCTTTTTTATTGTCTTTCTCTTTGCTCAGTTCTCTGTGTCATCAGCAGTGCTCAGGATTACTATGTAAGCATACTATTTTCACCCAGATTCCTGCCTCAGACTCAGCTTCTGAAGGGAGTAAACTAAGATATCCAGATCTTAAACAAAGGCCCCAGGCAGCAGCCATGACAGCCGGAAGGCCACAGAGCAGATTCTCATGCCACTCTTAGTTACAGTTTCTACTGCTGTGATGACACAGCACAACCAAAAGCAATTCGGGGAGGAAAGGGTTTACTCAGCCTACATTTCCCATCACAGTCCATCATCCAAGGCAGCCAGGCAGGCAGGGCAGGTCCTGGAGGCAGGAGCTGATGCAGAGGCCACGAAGGGGTGCTGCTTACTGGCTTACTCGTCATGACTTGCTCAGCCTGCTTGTTTATAGAACCCAGGACCATCAGCTCAGGGATGTTCCTACCCACAGTAGTCTAGGCCTTCCCCATCCATTACTGCCTGCCTCCAGCCTGCTCTTACAGTGGCATTCTTCTCAACTGCCTCCTCTCAGGTAATTTGTGTCAAATTGGCATAAAACTAGCCAGGACAAACTCTCAGGAAGCAGAGGAGGCCTGCAGCTCTAACTCTGACAGAATGTCTAGTACCTGCAATCCCGAGTGCCTTCCTTATACATGTAATAGCGCATCACAAACTGACCCAAGGCAGGGTGATAGTTAACCCTGATTATCAACTTGACTAGACTGAAAAGTGCCTGTGAGACAGACACACTTGTAGATGTGTCTGGGAGGGGTTTCCAGACATGGTTTACTAAGAGAAGAAATTCTTAAAGTTAGTGCTTTTAAAGGCAAGGGTCTAGGTGGGGCTCAAGGATGTGTTCACTCACATCCGCCTTCCGGCTCCTTCCCTCACCCCTACCCTCCCTGACCACTGAGGTGAACAGCTGCCCCACTTTTTAGTGCTTTCCTGTGAATTGAAATTTTCATCCTGAAAGAAAGTTCCTTAAGGCTCAGGAAGTCCTAAAGCAGTGTTTCTCAACCTGTGGACTGTGAACCCTATGGCAAATGTCTATCTCTAAAAATATTTAAATTATAACGCATAACAGTAGAAAAATTACACTTAGGAGGTAGCACTAAAAATAATTTTATGGTTGGGGAGTCACTACAACATGAGGAACTGTATTAAAGGGTCACAGCATTAGGAAGGCTGAGAACCACTGTAAAAAAAAGTTTTTCTGGGCTGGAGAGATGGCTCAGAGGTTAAGAGCACTGTCTGCTCTACCAAAGGTCCTGAGTTCAATTCCCAGCAACCACATGGTGGCTCACAACCATCTATATTGAGATCTGGTGCCCTTTTCTGGCCTGCAGATGTACATGCAAGCAGAACACTGTATACATAATAAATAAATCTTTAAAAAAAAAAGAAAAAAGAAAAGTTTTTCTTTTCTTTCTTTGACAGGGCTTTTCTGTCTTGGTTTCCAGCTTTGGATGTCCTGAACTCACTTTGTAGACCAGGCTGGTCCCAAACTCACCGCGATCCACCTGCCTCTGCCTGAGTTCTGGGATTAAAGGTGTGCACCATCATGCCCAGCTGGTCCTTCACCCACACTCCACACTAACCTCAATAAACTCATTGGTTCACCAAATTGAATTTTGGTGGTATTTTCACTTTGTTCTTTGACTAGTCTTGGTATGGGGAAAATTATATATATATATATGTATATATATATATATATATATATATATATATATATATGTATATATATTCACAACACAGTCAAAACGCTGTTTTAATTATAAAGTCTAATTGAAAGCTGTACTTCTAACACAGTCAAGAACAAGGAATGCTAAACTCTGCTTCTGTATCTCTGCTTGTTTCTGTCCTTGGGAAAACACTTAGAACCATCTGAAAAGGCAGCTGTTCTCCATCTTTTCTGTTAAAACAACCCTACTAAAACTTACATATGTCATATGGATTTGTAACTCGGGGCCCAGTCTTCCCTAGAGCATTAGCTTAGCGAGGTGGCCAGCCTAACTCAACTGCAGCCTTCTTTGCAACCTTCGAGTGCACAGAAAGATTTCTTTCTGGAATTAGTCTGAGAGTTCCTCTGCCCTTATAGGCTCCCCAGGAAAAGTGTCACACAGCAGCCACACGCTCTCACTGCCATGATGCACTGCCTCACTCCATACCTATAAACACGGAGATACGTGCTCAGACTGCAACCACCTGCCAAATCCACCTTTCCTCCTTTCCTGTGTTCATATGGTGACAAAGTCTGGCTGACACGTGTGTCTGGTCATGTGGCCATCACACCATTCTTCTGGCAAATAGAAGCAGCTGGTGGAGGGTGCAGCAGGCAGGGATGGCAGCTCCTTAGCAGCTGGTGCTCTTCAGGGTAAGTCTCAGAGCAAGACTTACAAATACACAAACCCTTATTAACAATGTGAATGGTCATGTTCCAGCTTGGTGGGGGCCAGCTCTGTCCTCGGGCCTCTACACTATGCCTTCTGGGAAAGCCTCACTCCTGAGCCAATACAAACAGGGGCAGGAAGGGTTTAGACTTTGCTCTGCATCTTAGGTGCTGGTCCTATGGATTTGTGACTTGCAGGTTTGATGGTGGGGCCTCTGCAGTTTTTCCAATCAACCACATTCCTAACCTTTGAAATAGTTTTTATATACTATGTTAAACTAAGTGGGATAGATTTAAAATTTTGTTTTTATAGTTTTTGTTATGTATATATTTTCCAATATAGTATTTTTATTGATTATTTGGGAAATTCACCCTGATCAAATTCACTTCTCAGGCCTCCCAGGTCATCCTTGTGATCTCCCCTCCCCCCAAATATAAAGAAGAGAAAAACAACAAAAAGTCCAATTTGTGTTGCCATATACTCTGGAGCATGGTCAAACTCCCAGTGGCTAGTCCCTTAAAGATTCCTTCCCTATGCTCACCCTAGCCAGAAGCCATCGATTGTGGAGAGCTACACTTCAGCATCTCCATCACACACTTTTTTTTTTTTCAGGATATGGTTTCTCCGTATAGCCCTGGCTGCCTTGGAACTCACTTTGTAGACCAGGCTGGCCTCTGTCTCTGCCTCCTAAGTGCTGGGATTAAAGGCATGTGCCATCATGACCAGCTCCTTATCACACTTTTAAAGAGTTCGTTTTGATGGTTTCCTCACTAGTCTGTTGCTTTGGGGGTGGGGGTAGTATAGTTGTGTGTGGCTGCTTGTGGGTATGGGCATGGGAGTGTAGGTGTCATCAGAGGCCAGAGGCATTGAATCTCCTGAGGCTGAAGTTTCAGAGGGTTGGGAGCCACCATCCAGGTGCTGGGAATCGAACCCTGGTCCTCTAGAAGAACAGCAAGCACTCTTAACTACTGAACCACCTCTCCAGGTAGATCTAACAATATCTGAAGTGCTCATGCTTTATAAATGCCTTTGGAAATTGTGTTCCTGCCCAGGGTATGTCAATGCTAACTGTTCCTGCAATGGAAAATTTCATACTCTATAACAGCTAAATTTATTAAGCATTTACTTCATAATAGATACTGTACATGAACTTATTTTTAGTCCTCTAGAACTTCCCACAGGTGGGTTCCATAAGTGATGATGCTAAGTTACAGAGGAGAGGACTCAGGAGCTGGGCTTCAGGGAGTCCAGGACCTTAAAAACTATACTTTGTGGCCTCTCATGAGGCCAATGCCAGAATCAACTTGGAGAAACATGAGCTGTTACAAAATGTGAGAATCTGGGGTGGCGGGTGGGGGGCAGGGGGCGGGGAAGGCTGACTTGGTCATAGTAAAAAGATAGCTCTCAAAGTCTGTTTATGAACTCAGAGATGTGCAGACATTAGGAACAGACTCCTTCATGTAGCAGTGTCCCCAAAACAGAGCCAGCTGAGAACTCTCTTCACCAGAAATCTGACTGCTATACTGAAAATAATTTCTGTTGGCAATTGGGGGAGATGAACACTTTAAGAAAAGGCCCTCAAGCCAGGAGCAGTGGAACATACCTTTAATTCTACCACCTGAAAGGCAGAGGTGGATCTCTGAGTTTGAGGCCAATCTGATCTATAAAGTGAGTTCTAGGACAGACAGGGCTACACAGAGAAACTCTGTTTCGAAAAAACAAAATAAAAAACAAAAGAAGAGAGAGAGAGAAAAAAAAGGCCTCTCTGCCTATGAGCATTGAGACCAAACATCTCTAATGTCACCTTTTTTTATTATTATTATTATTATTATTATTATTATTATTATTATTATTATTATTAAAATTAAAGACTTTCTACCTTAAATAATAGTAACTCAAAGTTTTAATGGATATATCCACAAAAAAAATTCAAGCCAAGAAATATGTGACTGCTTTAAGAAGAACCACTGAAAGTATATGAGGACATGACAAAAGGGAGGGGCGTGGTGGCGCACGCCTTTAATCCCAGCACTCTGGAGGCAGAGGCAGGCGGATCGCTGTGAGTTTGAGGCCAGCCTGGTCTACAAAATGAGTCCAGGACAGCCAAGGCTACACAGAGAAACCCTGTCTCAAAACAAACAAACAAAAAAACAACAAAATACAAAACAAAAAAATAAAGGGAAGGGACCAGAATTAGAAAAAGTTGAGAACAGTGATCTAGACAGTAGAAGATGCTGCAGAGAGACCAAGAGAACAGAGGAAAAGG
Organism: Acomys minous; assembly: GCF_964271855.1. NCBI lineage: Eukaryota > Metazoa > Chordata > Mammalia > Rodentia > Muridae > Acomys > Acomys minous. Next base: position 57,320,393 of record NC_140494.1, read on the forward strand.
GATAGGGGAGGTAAACATTCTAGTTCTTCCTTCAATTTCCAAAATGACTACATCAACCACTTTCCCCTTTTCCAAATTCCAAATTCTTCTGGAGCCAGGGAGCTTGATAAGGCTGGGGCATCTCCCCTCCTTTTAATGATCAATATACTCTCATATGTATTTCCCCTCCTGTGTCTCCAATTATTTCTTGGAGGATTTAAACTTCTGCCCATATTAGTACAAAAACTATAGACAGGCATGGTGGTCTTTATCCAGCACTCGGGAGGCAGTGGTAGGCAGATCTCTGTGAGTTTGAGGCCAGCCTGGTCTATGGAGTGAGTTCCAGGCCCATGAGGGCTACATAGTGAGACCCTATCTCAAAAGAAACAAAGGAAATGCCTATCAAATAACAAATGAATGTTTTTTTTAAAGTACTGCCTAATTGCTACGTCTAGATCATTCCACTGTTATTTGTCCTATTATCAAGCGCCTCGCTGGTCTATCCTTCTACCAATCCTTTAACCCAGCTTAATTTTAGTACTATCACAAAGTAACCATGAACATCGCCACTCAGAATGATCAAATAGCCAAAGAGTTGATTTGTTACTCCCCACCCCCCTTCATTTTCTTTCCTTTTTATTTTCACTTACTAGAGAGTGTAGAACCTTATGCATGCGAGGTACGGTACACTACCACTGAGTTACAGCTCAAGTTTTGTTTTTCTGATGTAAAATTTAAATACAATGAAACACTCCAAAATTGTTTGGGGTTTTTGGTTTTCTTTTGTTTTTTGAGATGTTTCTCTGTGTAGCCTTGGCTGTCCTGAAACTCCCTCCATAGACCAGGCTGGCCTTGAACTCACAAAGATCTGCCTGCCGTTGCTTCCCAAGTGCTGGGATTAAAGGTGTGCACAACCACTGCCCATTGAAACACCCAAATCTTTTTTTTTAAAGGGTTATTTATTTATTTTATATCATAAACTTCTCATTATATATAATAAAATTCTGTTCTGCCTGTATGTAACACCTGCACACCAGAAGAGGGCACTTGATCTCATTATAGATGGCTATGAGCCACCATGTGGTTGCTGGGAATTGAACTCAGGACCTCTGGAAGAGCAGTCAGTGCTCTTAACCTCTGAGCCATCTCTCCAGCCCGAAACACCCAAATCTTAACTGTGAATGTGCTGGGTTTTCTCTCCTCTCTTCCCCTCCCCTCCCTCCCCCCCTCTCTGTGTAAAGTCACTGCTACTTTAGTACATTACTGAGTCTCGCCTCTCCCTGTCTTCCCCCCCCCCCCCCCCGCCCCCAGACAGGGTTTCTGTGTGTAGTCTTGGCTGTCCTGGACTTGCTTTGTAGACCAGGCTGATCCGCCTGCCTCTGCCTCCCAAGTGCTGGGATTAAAACCATGGGGTACCACACCCAGCTCTGAGTCTCTTACCCAGCACTGTCTCCACCTGAACCCCTAGAAATCTCAGCAGATTATACTACAAACTAATCAGTTGGGGTGAAGGCTCTTTTCATCCCTCTTGTAGGAACATCTGTAGTAGATTGCCATCAGGGTCCTCAGGGATGAAATGTGGAATACTTGAATTCTTTCCTACCTGTTCAGCCGCGCTGCGGTTCAGTTAGCACAACATCCATCAGGCCCCAACTGCTGGGAAGAGGGTTCTTTTTCTCCCCCCTCGAGACAGGGTTTCTCTGTGGAGCTTTGGGTGTCCTAGAACTTGCTTACTCTGTAGACCAGGCTGGCCTTGAACTCACAGAGACCCACCTGCTCCTGTCTCCCAAGTGCTGGGATCAAAGTTGTACACCACAACTGCCCACCTGTGAAAAGGGGTTTTGGATTTCACTTTCATTTAGGATTCAAAGGCAGTGGTTTTTTATTTGTTTTATAAGACTATAATTTTTATAAGTGGCTCAAAAGCTCATAATCTCTATGACTATATACTTCATACCCTTTAATTACTAAAGACAGTATAAGAGACAAACAAGTAGACCTAACCCACAAAGCAGGCTCCCAATGCCTGTTAAAGACATTAAACCACCAAGTGAACAAGATACTTTCTAATTAATATTTAAACGACATGTAAAACACTGACTTTGCACTACCCACTGGCCAGGCTCTCAATCTCCCATGTAAACACTAGGATACTGTTGGGTTTCAGAGGCAGGACAAGTAAGCCGAGGTTCCTACTTAATATATCAAAGCTGACCTGGCCTCCAGGTTCTTCCAGCATCCCTTAGTCCCTACTTGTTACAAGGTGTGGCTGGCATACCCTGCCCTCTGCTCTCAACTTTCCAGCTCAGACATTTTTCCTTTCCATGTGCAAACTCCCTGCTCCAGTCTCCCTGCCTGCAGAACTCCAGAGCTGCCCCCAAATGAATCTGCCTTTCTTTACTTTTTTTTTTTAAGATTTATTTATTTATTATTATGTATACAGTGCTCTGCCTGAATGTACACCTGTAGCCAGAGGAGGGCATCAGATCACATTATAGATGGTTGTGAGCCACCATGTGGTTGCTGGGAATTAAACTCATGACCTCTGGAAGAGCAGTCAGTGTTCTTAACCACTGAGCCATCTCTCCAGCCCCACCTTTCTTTACTTTTAATTCAGCTTGAATTGGCTTATTTCATTGTTGGAGAAAACCTATTACTTTCCTGACAAATGGGGGTCCACAGGCAAGCAGGAACCCTCTCCTTTCCTATACGGTGCTATACGGGCTTTGGGGGGTATTGGTATTGAGAGATTGTAGTTAGACCTATAAATTAGCTTCTTTGATGCTGTTATAAAATATCACACACACACACACACACACACACACACACACACACACACACACGGGGTGTATGTGTGTGTAAGCGTAAAGTCCATCATGGCTGCAAGAACATCGGGCAGCCTGACATGATGTGTTATATCTGCAGCCAGAAAGCAGAGAGATGGCCTGGCGCTCAGCGGCTTTCCCCCCCAGCCCATGGACTAGTGCTGCACACATCCAGGGTGGGCCCTCCCTCCCATCCCAGTTACACCTCTCTGGAAACAGTGTCACACACAAGCCGGAAGTTAGTCTTCTAGCTGAATCAAGTTGACAGAATAGCTCAGAAGAGTAAATGTTGGAGCTGTGCATGGTGGCACACACCTGTAATCCCAGCACTCAGGGAGGCAGAGTCAGGTGGTCTACCTGCCTGGTCTACAAAGCAAGTCTAGGGCAGCCAAGGCTACACAGAGAAATCCTATCTCAAACAACAACAACAACAACAAAAGCAAATGGCGGCATATTAAGGCCATACAGCACTACAGATCCTTTCCCTGTAAGAGGGTGTGTGTGTGTGTGTGTGTGTGTGTGTGTGTGTGTGTGTGTGTGTATGTAAGCATGATTCTGGATGCTTAGCTCCAACCTGTCCTGCCCCAAGGACGGCATTATAAATATGAGCCGCAGTACAGGAGAGCTTCTTTGACTACAACCAGAGAAAGCTCAGAAAATGGGCTTTAGTCAGGTTATTTCTACAGTCTGTCCCACAGAAGGGCAGGAGGTCACATGGCACATATACATAACACACATGCAAACAGGAATATGATGTAAATCAACCATTACAAAGTAAGTCTGAGACGAATGTGGCAACAAGAGCCTATCAGATCGCAGGGGAGCGAAGGCTGGCTTTCTGGACACACGGGAGGCAGGCCAGACTGGGAAGGACGTTACAGGGTATGGACCGGCAAAGGCATGGGAAGCCTGACCCCCAGGTGGGACAGGGCAAAGACAGAACGTCAAAGGACAAAACAAGCAACATGTTCCAACCTAGTAAGTGTGGGACAGAATAAACGACACACGACTAGGGCATATGTTCTGGACACGCGCACCCTTTCACGTCGGGAAGGAAAACAAAGGCCACCTCTCAGCTTTAAATAAACTCTGATCCCTTCCAGCAAGAAATAAAATCAGAACATCATAGGTCCCCACAAAGCAAATACGCAACACTAGCTCATTTCAAGAGCACAGGAAAGCCCTTTCTTTCCCTCACCCCTGAGAGCTCCTGACTCCGTTTGCTTTTTCTTCAGAGCACTAGACATTATACTTACTTCTTCTGTGTGGGGAGCATAGACAAGACGGTCTGTGTGGAGGGCAGAAGACAACTTACAGGGGTCAGTTCTTCTCTTTCTCCTTTAGGGTCCCGGGATTTGACTAGGGTCGTCAGGCTGGGTGGTAAGCGCGCTTAGCTGATGAGCCATCTCACCACCCCTCCTAAAAGCATTCTATTACCATCTGGCATTTGAAGCATTTGTCTGGATGCTGGTTCCCCATTGCCAGCCAACCACACGAGTGTTCACGTATGTGCATACACAGAGGAGAGAGAAGGAGGGGGGTGGTTCAGAAAAGCACACCTTGACCTCCCGAGGGCTCTGTCTGCTGTGGGGCCTGCCGGGACCCCGGACTCGCTTATTTATCATGTCCGGAATGAGGAGGCTAACCCAGGAATCAGAGCACACACATCAGTCATGGCGCTGCTTGGAAGTTGTGCTTTAATCTCTGCAGTTGGCTAGAATACTGTGAGACATGAGCATAAACTTTCATTAACACCCATAAAATAAACTGCACATTTTTACTGCTTTGCCTAACAGCTTATTCCTTTGAAACTTTTGAATTGAATTAAAGCTAGTTTATCTTCAGTGTAAAAACTTGGAGGTATAAACATATACAAGGTATTATATACAGTAAGTCATTAATATACACTTCCAGACTTGCACAGTGCATTTTAAACAAATGGTCTTATCTTACTTTTTAATGTTATGCATAATCCACATCTCAGTCTTGGATAGAAATTCACAATATATAAACCCACAGAAAGTTCCGTACACAAATACAAGTTATAGAAATCTGGTTTCAAATATAAATACATAAACTGTCATAAGCACACAGGTTACAATAGCTTGCTTGCTTTTTCTACTGTGATCTTAAAAAAAACATAGAAAAATATTTCAATGTACATTCAACTGCTATACCAAGGGTCATGACCTTGTGCCTTTAAACCATACCTTGTGAAGTATAAAACATCACAAAAGGCATTTTTGGAAAGATCACTAAGACTGTAGAGGCTACCATATAAATATTCACGTTATAATATGGTAACAAAAATAGTTATCTCTGCTGAGGCCTTGGGAAGCAGAGGTGGAGAGGAAGTGGCGGTTAGTGCTGAGCGCTCAAAGAAGGCAGCCAAGGGCCTGGCATGTTCTAAACTTCTCCACCGCAAGCCTAGCACGGATCTGGCCTGAAAGACTCTTAAGGCAACCAAGACTGAGTACGTTTGGCCCCAGAAACACAAACCCTGACCTCCCTCCAACATGCTGTCTCAACACAACAACCTGGCTTGTGCGTTACTGTGGAGGGGAGAAGAGGGAAAAATGATCATACATACAAAGGCGATTCAGTGCAAATCAGAAAGAACTCTTTATGAAGTTTCAAAATGCCTTATTGCCCATGAGCAACAGAAAGATTCCCTGCACAGGACCTCTCCTGAGTAGCAAACGTAGACAGAAGGCAAAGGCTTGAGGCGTTCTTGTTTGAGGTCCCTTGCCACGTCCGCTCTCCATGCTCTGTGCCTTTTGTGGGATTGGACAGGGTTCTGTTGAGTGACAGGGCTGATTTTTACAAATCATACTTTCAAACACTAAAAAAATATATATCTTTAAAACAGCAGATCCAAGGTAACCAGGCAGAGCTGAGTTTCTCTATGGCTTTTTAATCACTGAGGCATCCCGTGAGAAGTGCTTCTGACTCTTACGATGGCTTTCGTGTGAAAGCCTCATTGGAAAGGGACCCACATGCCCCAGCATCTGTGTAGGGGGTGGGGAAGGCGAGGGGAGCAGCTGCAGGGCTGGAGGCACAGTCCAGGTGCCCAGAGGGCCTGGTGTGTTCAAAACTGAGGGGCTCCACCAAGGAATGTGAGGCCCCTTCGGAAGACAGAGGAATTGCCCTAGTTTAGCCAGCAGGTCAGCAGCAAGACACTGGGACAAGGTGCGCCAAGGTGGACATGCAGAATGGCATGGAGCAGAAGGACGCAAGGGGGGCATGGCAGCAAAGGAAACCAGGCAGGTGCCTGCTCCACCCTGTGCTCTGCTATAGTCCAGGAAGGAGGGGACTGGACGTTAGGATGAATGACACCAGTAGAACTTTCCAGCTTTTCAAAGGTGTGTGTGTGTGTGTGTGTGTGTGTGTGTGTGTGTTGGGATATGCTTGGCTTAAGTCAAAGCACATCTCTTGATACCTCTGTCTCTCCGCTTACAGGCCTTACATAAAGCTGCTCTTGCTCCAATGGCTACACAGTTGTCTTGGCACAGACAGGACGGACGGGAGGAGGAAGCTCTCACAGCAATCCCGTCAAGAGCCATTTTGTGTACATATTATACAGGTGTCAGGAAATGACCTAATCCTATGACAGGTCAAGTAGAAGCTCCTTCCTATGAATAGTAGAGGCACAGCTTTAGTTGCACTGTCTTTCAGCACTGTGAAAGAAAAGGAGAACCGGCTCTCTTCCTGTAAGCCTGTTTTTCTCCTGCACAGCACTGGGCTAACACCATGACTCCACTCCAAGGAACGACTGTCCCACCCTCTTTCATGTCCCATGCCTCTTTCACAGTCCCTGAGGAGACAGGTCACACGTCCCCTAGGTCCACAAACTCATCTTCTCGTTTGGCCAGATCATCTTCGCCTCCCAAAGCTTTCCACCCACTGGTGGGTAAGACAGGCTTGGCTGAATGTCGCTGGAGCAGCGCGAAAGGGAACAAGGAGGACAGGCGAGCAGAGGTCCTGAGCAGGCACGGTGCCTGTGCGCGGACAGCCTCCTGTCTGTGATGCCTTGCGTCAATTTTCTCCTGTAAGCTCTGCACTTCCTCCATCATTTCCAAGAGTTTGCTCATAGTGGCTACTCTGCCACCACCCAGGATTTGGGCTTCTGGAATCCAACGTAAGTAGCGCTGGGCCCACACCTTGATTTCCGGCCCCTCAATGTGAGGCAGCAACAAGCCGTGATAGTCTGTGGGCTTACTGTGCCAGCTGTCATAGAACTCTCGAGAGTTGTCCTGCAGCTCGTCCGAAGAGTTAATAAGTTTACTAATTCTCTTGCCTAGAAGGTTTTTGATTAAATGATCTGTTTCTTCCCTGAAAAATCCTCTCTTGGGAGATGACTTAGACTGGGTAAGTGGCAAAGAAAGTTGTCGCTGATGCTTTGAAAGAAAACACAGAGTATGTGGTTAAGAGACAAGGTTACAGTTATTCTCCTTATAATAGTCACAATGAGCATCATCACCCTGCTGTGCACAGTGTCAAGAGACATCAGAACGGCCATCTCATGTGCATCCGCTAAAATGCTGTGGCACACAGAGGGGACTTCCTGCTTAAGGTGACAGTGAGTGATCTATGCATGATGCATATCAACAAAAGAAAGAAACCAGGCCTATGTGGGGCTGCACAGAAGGCATGCTGGGACAGCCTGGACCTTCTGGTAAGACGGGCACCAGTGGACACAAAGCACTTCACTGGAACTAGTTTAATGACCTAGGCCAGTCTTGGGGCCTTTTTGAGACATAGTTGTGCTACATATAGCCTGGCCAGCCTGGAACCCACAGTGTAGATCAGGCTGGCCCCTAACACTGGGACCCTGCTGCTTCTGCCTTCTGATCGCTGGCATCACAGACGTGTGCCACTACTCCTAGCTGGCATCACAGGCGCCTGCCACCACTCCTAGCACGTTTTTAAAAAGGGAACGAAGTGTGTCTTTCTTGAGAACTTAAGACCCTTTAACTTTAAGCACCAATATCTGAACATCGAGGTCCCCCCAGGACTGACTGATCTTATCCCGTGGACAAAATAACCTTCTGTCTGTCTGTCCATCCGTCCATTCGTGTCTGTCTGTCTGTCTGTCTGTGTCTCTCTCTCTCTCCCTCTTTCTCTCTCTCTCTCTCTCTCTCTCTCTCTCTCTCTCTCTCTCTCTCTCTGGCAACAAACAATGGGAGTAAGAGGCACTGGTAAGGAGGGATGGGCTCACTTGGCCAGACATTCTTGCTTGACAGGCTGCTCAGAGCAGGAAACGTGAGAGCATTTAGGTTTTGTTCCTTCGTGCTAGCTTTCTCAGGAGTAAAGCATGGTATGCCATTCTGCGGCACACTGTGCCAGAGTTTGTGGGGATTCATTGATGCCCAGAAGAAAAGGTACACATGTAAGGAGAGGCTGCTTTCTGCCAACTCTCCTGCTCTTAAGGTGTCCACTCGCAGTAGGAACAGAGAGCTGTAAGCAGAGGCTGATGCCTGGAACCCCGTGCTGGGGGGTGGGGGCTGAGACTGGAGACTGCCTGGGGTTTGGGGCTGGCTTGGGTTACATAGCAATTAGCCTGAGCAATAGCTGCTCACCCTCAATCTTGCCTCATTTACACAACCTGTAATCCTCTTGCTGGCTCACATCTCTCCCACCAGCCTCTCCTGGAGCCAACACCATCTGCCACTGTCTAAAAGAAGAGACAGCGAGGGCATCAGATAAGGGGTGCTCAGCTGTCCCAGGGGCTCCTTGCCCCACAGGTACCAGGCAGCTCTGTGACACACGCCCAGAGGACGTGTAGGCTGCCACCAGGGGGCACAGCACACCACACAAAAGCTCATCTCTGCCTGACAGGCTGAGGTGCAGCAATCTTGCTCTACTTGCTGAAAAGAAGCATCCATGTTGGGCCTAAGAACAGCTCAGAGGGCATCATGGTGGGTCTAGTGTTCAGCAGCAGACATTGTCTTCAAGTGCTGGCCGTGGCTCCCTGCATGTCATCTTCCTTAGACTAGAACCTTATTCCATGCCTGACCTGGCAAGGCTCCTGGAAGCCCCGAGAAGCAGGCAGGCTAGGAAGGACAGTGGCAGGAAAGATGCGGGGGTGCACGGACATAGATCTGTCAGAGAGGGATTCCAAGCTAGGCGACGATGCTGGGCAACACTGTTTAAACTGTGGTCAGTTAGTGAACGCTGGGCCACGATAATTAGTCAAATCAGAACAATTGTCTAAAAGAAAAATGGGGACTTGGTGGTGGTGGTTTAGGGGACAAGCGGGCAAACTCTACTCCATGGGGCAAAGCTGGGGGGCAGGGGGTGGGGTGACAGCTGTGTAAAACAAGGGAACACAGCTGTGCCCACTGTATGTTATTCAGGACAACTTCCCAGTTCCTAGAGCTTTAGTACAGTCTTTGACACAAAGCTTATCACTCTCAGTTTATAGGTTTATTAAATATCCTGAGGCTGGAGAGATGGCTCAGTGGTTAACCAGAGCACTGACTGTTCTTTCAGATGATCCAGGTTTGATTTCTAGCACCCACATGGGAGGTTTACAAGTGACTCTAAGGCCAATTCCAAAGATCTGATGCTGTTTTTTCTGGCCTCTGTGGCCACCAGGCACACATGTGGTACACAGACATATACCAGCTAAAATACAGCGACATATAAAATAAGGTAGCAATAATTTTTTTTTAAACAAAGAAAAAAAAGTAAGTCTTGCTATGAGCTCTATGAGCTGGTAAATGTTTAGCAAAACCTTCACGATCCCCGTTCCCTGTGCTCTCCCAGCCACACACAGAGACAGGGTAAGAAGCACAGCTCTGTGCAGCGCTGCTGTGGCAACAGCAGCCTCAGCTACAGGTCTCACCAGAGCAAAGGGGGGTTTGCTGAAACACAAGGCACCACTAGGAGCCCCAATAACCTGAGCGCCACAAATCCCAGCTGCACACCGTATAAAGAAGTAACACACCAACAGAGAGGTCCATAAAGTAGCCTTTGTCCTCACGTACATGGGATGGAGGAGCCGGTGGGGGGTGAGAGAGGGGGTGGGGGTGGTTAAGACATGCACATCTTACTTTGAAACGAGATCCTTTCCGCGGGCCTTTGTCCAGTTTTGGCTTTTCCGCATAGAGAGGGTTTCTGAGCAATGTCTGTGCTTTGGGTTCAAACTGTACTGACCAATCCCACACGGTAAGCAGAGTCAAAGGCTCTGTGTGCAGGCTTTCTCTACCCTGCCAAAACAAACACAGGTCACCACAGCTTCCAGGGAGGGCTGGAAAGCAAACACAGGTTCTCAGAAGCAGGCTCCAGGAAGAGTGCTCTGCTGGGACTGAGAATGAATACACACAGGCACTGCGTTTCTTAAGGCAGAGGCTCTGGGCAGGAGCACAGTGAGAAGGGCCCTTATTTTCAGTGGTCTACGTCAGCTATAAGGCTGGGTGCTTTCATAACAACCTTGTGAGTTAACCCCTACATTCCCAATTTGACATCTGAGGAAACTGAGGCTCAGAAAACAAAAGTGGGCTGCCTGAGGGTATGGAGCCTGCAAGCTGCAGGGCTGGTCGTTGTCTAAAACACCACGTTCTGTTGTCCCTGCTTCCTCCTGGGACTTGGCAATCTACCAACTCAAAGTCAGCCCAAAGCAGGACAGGGCTAGGGGGAAGGCACAGAGGTTCACCTGAAGCACAGGCTGAAGAGGTGGAGCTAAAGGACTTTCAGGTGCAAAACCAAAGCCCAGCTGCCCTGTTCCTAGGCATCCACTCTTGCCCCAGAGCAACTCTAGGTGTTAAGGCAGTGGAGAAAGGACATCTGGTCTACCTATACAAAGGATAACTTTTAATTTAGCTTATTCCTCAAACTTCAAAATGAACTTCCAGCTGAATATTCACTGTATTAACCTTGGGTTAAATCTATTGTTGCAGAGTGTGCTGCAAAAATTAAGTACTTTCTCAGGAGGACCAGCTGGGGTCACTTGAAGCAATACCTAGTGCATAACCAGTATTGAATACATGTCAGCTTTAGGGCCAGTATTTTGCATGGAGTTTGTAAGACGCAGCTTCTTTGGCTAAGGGGTCTTTAAGAGGAACTCTTACCATGTTAGCATCTTTTTGATGAGGCGAATTGAAGAAGAAGGTGCTAAAAATAGGTATGAACAGACTATCTGACAAAACAGTCAGGTAAGTCTCTGTGAACTCAAATGCTGGAGGGTACTGGTGCACCAGCTGCCAGACACAATCTAAGAAAAGCAGGAACACAGGGACCTACGTGGAGACAAGACACACATTACTTAGAAAGCCTTGGCTCAGCAAGAGCTGTCCTGAGCTCAGTGGACAGCCATCAGCAGCTTCTGAGCCTTGCTTCTCCCACAGACAATCCATTCCAAGGGATGAGTGTTCTCACTTCCCTGTGGGCTAGCATCAGCCTATGAGGTACCTACTATGTCAAAGATGAGCAAGCAGCTGCAAGCAGCTTTGGTGACAGGGAACACTAATTCTGACTCCAATTAAATGAATTCCATTACTGTGTGTGTGTGTGTGTGTGTGTGTGTGTGTGTGTGTGTGTGTATGTGTGTGTGTATGTGTGTGTGTGTGTGTTTCTCAAGATAGGGTTTCTCTGTTGTCCTAGAACTCACTCTGTAGACCAAGCTGGCCTTGACTTCAGAGCTTCACCTGAGCTCTGGGACTAAAGGCATGCACCAGCACTGGCCACTAGGAACCCCGTTCTTCTTCATTCCTGCCTGCTCCCGTGATAACAGGTGGAGCTGGCTCTGGAGACTCCGCTGGAGACGGTTCTCTTCAGCGAATGTCCTGAAGGCAAAGGCAAAAGCTGCAGGAAGGGCTCCTACCCCGTGCTCACATGTGTCTTGTTAACCTGGGTCCTCTTTTGAGAGCTCTCAGAGGCAAGTCTAGTTGGCAGTTCTGTTGTGCTACCAGTTATGAGGCTTTCCTCTTGATCCCCAGGGACCCTGCAACAGGGTTAAGGCAAGCTATGTGACAGTGTCCACCTTCCACAGGAACTGGTAAGAAGGTGGTGAGAATTCTTGGAAAAAAGGCCCGATTAACACAGTAATATCACACCAGCAAGTCCTTCAGAACTCCAGCCAGGCAGCTCTGAGAAGCTTCACACCAGAGATCCTGGGCAAGAGCACTAAGTAAAGTGTAAAGTGTACAGACCTTACTGTACAGTGAGGACCAAGGCTCTGAAGTGTGAGTGACTCTCAAAGGGCTGAGCACGGGCCTGCTTTTAGCTTCCTTCCCAACTAGATACAGAGCCTGCCAGCCTCCCTTTCTCAAGACATGCAACAAGACACCTTTCCAAACAGTATTGCCTCACTTTGCTTATCACAGTGTGTGTAGCTCATTAGCCTTTCAAATTGCTTCCTCCAAGCCCCTCCCAAGACAGAGAAGTGGTAGTCTCTCTCAAGTTTGATAACACACCGAAGAACTCAGGTCCGTCCTGAAAGAGACCAGCTGGCATAGTGACAGAGGCTGGAGTCTCCCCAGACACCTGTCAGGCCCTGAGGAGCAGACACTCCGCCTCTGTTCACATAGCACGATGTGCCACACTGCTCTGCACCACAGACATGCTAGTTAGTAATCCAGAGGAAGAAAGCAGTATTCGCAGTGGTCACTCTGTGGATGACTTAATTAGATAAAGTTGGGTCCATTTCTCCTTTCATTGGTTATCAAAGAGAACCAAGGAATGTGTGCTGCTGTTGCCTAAGAAAGGACACTATAGTCTGGAGGTGAACTACACTTTAACTCAGCTGGGGTGTGGGTCTGCTGATGGAGTGCTTGCCTTAAATTCTTGAAGCCCTGGGGTGTGTCTCCAGCACTGCATAAAGCTGGTTGTACTGGCATATGCCTATAGTCCCAGTGCTTGGGAGATGGAACAGATGGATGAAACTTCAAGTTCATCCTTGCTACACGAGTTTGAGACCAGCCTGTGATATGTAAGAGCTTGTCTAAAATAAAATCAAAATGAAACATAAAACAACTCTTTGATCTGAGAAGTTGAACCACTCATCTGAAGGAAAGCAAGCTGGATGTGGAGTGCACACATGAAATCCCAGCTACTTGGATGATGAGATGGAGGACGCTTGAGGTCAAAGCCAACATAAGTAAGATCACCAAAACCCCATACCCAAAACAACGTAACAGTAACACGCAGTAGAAACAGAAGAGGCTGTGACTCAGGGCCCACTTCTCCCAACACTGCAAAGGCTCTAGCAATGGATGGCATGAACAAAAGGAAAATTTACTCTCCCAAGAATACTTTCTGGGGCTGGAGAGATGGCTCAGAGGTTAAGAGTACTGCCTGCTCTTCCAAAGGTCCTGAGTTCAATTCCCAGCAACCCCATGGTGGCTCACAACCATCTATAGTGAGATCTGGTACCCTCTTCTGGCATGCAGACATACATACAGGCAAAAACATTGTTTACATAATAAATAATTTTTTAAAAAAGGAAAGAAAAAAAAGAATACTTTCTGGAGTACGTTTAGAAGGAAACATACATACAGCCTTACTCTGCACGAGTCACATGCTTACTGATATTCTCTTGGCCCTGGGAAACACGTCCTTATTGTGAAAGCTTTCAAAGTCATCCTGAGATGAGCAGACCGGTTGCCTGGTGTCTGAGAAGTACGCACTTGCACTTGCAAGCGTACATTTGAGGACAGTGACCAGATGAGAGGGAGTCTCTCCCCAGGACTGCAGTGAGAACACTTACCTCCTCTTTGTCGCTCTGGCGGAGATGGTTACAGCGGTCCAAGAAAGAGTGGCCACCCATGACCCACTCCTTTTGGATGAGGCTCTGGAACCCAGTCCTGGTTCGACAGTGGGGGTCCATCATCACTTGCACCAGAGAAGAGAGGAGGCAGCAGAGGTCAGAAGCGTTCTCTTCTAGAAGGGCCCAGCAGCAACACCAAGAAGAAAAAAGACAGCGTTACAAAGAGGCAGTACTCTCATCCACATAGCTAAAAACTCAGTTCCCAAGAGCACGGTCTACTGTTACTTCCTATAGGAAAGGGCCAGCTCGGGAGAGACAGACTGTTCCTGGCCTGTTAGGACAGGATCCAGGACACAGTAATGCTAAGCATAGATCTGCTTCCTGAACAAAGGCAGCACTGAAAAATCCACTTTCAGCACATGGCATGCATAGGTGCCATAAAAACATTTCTGCACGGAGAGCCTGCCTGGCTGTAGATGAGGTCCACCTCCTGGGGGTCACTGCCCACTGCTCCAGACTCTGACCCCCCTTTCTTCACGCTCCATCGAAATGACCTTTTCAGCCACAGGCTCGTTCCTGTTCTGAGGAGCACAGAGGTAGCTGGTTCTCCTTGCCAAGCCTACAGGAGGAATTCTCCTTGACATTTCTCCATGTGCCCACCTGGAATGCACTTCATACAACCCACAAGGCTGGGCCATTCACAGACTTACTAACACCACTGTTAGTTAAGCAAAGCAGGCAGGCATCCACAGTTATGCATGCTTCTTAGAGTTTGAAGACACTAAAGCCAGGTCTACATTGCCCAAAGCTGCTTCTTTATTCCCTCTTTCCAATTAGGTCTAATTCATACTGCGTTTTAAAAATGTTCTCAAGAAGATGGTGTCAGCATCTTTAGAGCTGAAGAACTGGAGATATGCCGTTTGCACTTTCTGCGCCCTGAAATCACAACGCACTGAAGCTCAGGCTTGCACTCACCCCAGGTGAACATGCAGGACTGCACGGGGTTAGAGACACATTTGCTCATGTACGCAGATATGTGTGTGAACGCGGGTGTGTGTGTGCGGTGCATGAGAAGGCCAGGTCACAGGACAATCTTGTGTTGCTCCTTGGGTACCATCTACCTTCTTCCTGCCCCCCAAGACAGGGTTTTTCACCGGCCTGGGCCTCAGGATTAGGCTAGCCTTCCTGTCCAGTGAGCACCAGGGATCATGTCTCCTCCTCCCAGGTGCTGGGGTTATGGGCTCATGCTACCATGCCCACATTTTTTTTTTTTAAGTGAAGGTCTGGAGATCTAACATGGTGCTTCCAAAGCTACTGACTCCTCTTCTCTGCCCAGGAGACAGATCTTTGTACCTGTCTTTGACAGTTCCATATTGAAGGCAGTATTCCTCTGCATCGTCCTGTGCTGATGGTTGGTACAGCTCTGGGGACAGCGGTACAGGGTGAAGGACATCTCATTTCCATCAGAAACAGATTTCACAACTGCATAGCTCTTCAGATCTGGTCTGGGCTCTCCTACCTCTCAGATCTCATCCCTCTTTACTAGCTATTTAGAATTCAAATAATACTTGTGTCTTTATGAAAATCTTCTTATGGTAACGCTCTCATTAGTTTGTACATGTCTAGACGGAAAAGCACGGCATTCTGCACACGGAAGGTGGTCAATGAGAGCGTTCAGGGTTAAGGCAGGGAGCTAGCACCAGGTGTCCAGAAACCATGGCAAGGGCCATTTTCCAATTTGATCTTGGGGGCTACAATAAAAGAAGTAAACACCATGGGTGGGAAAAACAGGAGACAGTCCACTTCATATGTAGTTGTGTTGGTCTAGAAACTTAAGATCCTCTAACAAAGCAAGCTAGGACAATGGGACACATCTGTAGTTCCAGATAACTGTGAGGCTGAGGCAGGAGGATCACTGAAGTCCAGGAATTTGAGGCCAGCTTGGGCAACACATGATTCCTCATCTCCTAAAAGCAAACTGAAATAACATCTCAACAGCAGATGCAGCTTCCGCTCCTACCCGAGGGCTCACAGCAGCGCTCTCCGCTGCGGGTGGGTCATGCGGCTTTTATACACTGTGTGACTCAGTCCTGACGCAGAGCAAATACCCTCCGAGAAGAGCAAAGCCACTGCCCACTACTTCACTTCCATGGCAACTGCATAAAGCCGCCTGCACACAAGTAAGAGGAGGAATCTAAGCAGCTACAGGTCTCCTGGGTAAAAGGGCGTCCCAAACACTGTTGGGGAGAGGCGCCGCACAATTCCTTCTTGGCCTGTGAGCAGGTCTGCCAAGTTCCAAGGGAAAGGATTTCATTTAAACCCTAACACTGAAATTTGAGGCAAAGGATTACCAGTTAAGGAAAAGAGAGAGGGAGAGAAAGAAACAAATCTACCCCCTAAGTATATACACAAAGGCCGCCTCTCAGTGACAAGGATGGAAACCACCCCTCCTGCCTCATTACCCAAGAGGACGACGTTCATGTTCTGCGCTTCCAGGCATCCCGAAATCTCTATTGCTTTCTTCAGGCAGCGTCTACAACGGGAGAGACACAAGAACAGGAGCGCTAGTTACTGAGCCTGCTGCTAGGAACAAGAAGGTTAGCGCTCTTCAGTTTCCTCTTTATCTCTTCACGCTAAAAGGCTAGAAAAGGAAAAAAATCACCGTTTACTGATACTGCCTATGATAAACCAATTACGACTATAACAAGTACACACACACAGATGACACACACACACATTAATTCCAAGACATAAAAGCAGTAGCTTAGCTATCCACGCTCCTATGTGCACGGTAGCTTATTTTGCACTAGTCACAACATTGACGCAACCTAAGAGTTCCTGGTGTGTGTGTGTGTGTGTGTGTGTGTGTGTGTGTGTGTGTGTGTATGTGAGAGAGAGAGAGAGAGAGAGAGAGAGAGAGAGAGAGAGAGAGAGAGATTATTATTCAGCAGTACAAAAGGCCACCGCCACTGCAGGACTATGGCAAGAACTTGAAGGAAAGATGCTAAGGAAAAGAATTCGGGTGCAAAAAGACAAACGCTACATAATTCCATACACAGAACCTACAAGTGCACAAGTCTGACACACAGAGAGCAGAACCGTGGGTCCCAGCAGACAGGCAGCGGTAGAAATGGGGAGATGTCGGGAACAGCATGGATGGCCAGGGCGTGCTGAGCTGTGGCTGCGGTGACCAGCACACAGAGCCCATGTATACAGACTACCGCACTGTGCTGCTCGCTGGGGTGTACTCCACGGTACAGTGCTCAAAGATGAACTATCGTCCATCTCTAGCACCACCAACAAATATGAGTAATTTCAATGTACAAACTCTCCACCAATTAAACCACCAAGAACTGAACATTTTCATAAGGGAGCCATGAAAATAATGTAAAGATGTTCCTGATTTTTCTTTTTCTTTTCTTTGTTTTTGCTTGTTTGTTTGAGACAGGGTTTCTCTGTGCAGTCCTGATATTACTTTGTAGAACAGGCTGGCCTCGAACTCACAGAGATCTGAGTGCCTCTGCCTCTCTAGTGCTAGGATTAAAGGTGTGTGCCACCATGCCTGGTCTAATATTTCTTTTGTATTGTAATTTTAAAAAAATATTTCTTTATTTATTATGTATACAACATCCTGCCTGCATGTGGGCCTGCCCGTTAGAAGAGGGCGCCAGATTACATTATAGATGGTTGTGAACCACCATGTGGTTGCTGGGAATTGAACTGAGGACCTTCGGAAGAGCAGCCAGTGCTCTTACCCTCTGAGCCATCTCTCCAGCCCCCTGTATTGTAATTTTTAGTAGCACACCAAATAATGGCTATGACTAGCACATACGTGTTTCTTGGTCACATCCATCCTCTACGCTCCCCTCCCCCACCCCTCCTCTCTATCTTTCCTGGTCTCCTTCACACCCAAATAGTCACTCTCCATTCTCACTGGGAAGGGGTGGAGAGAGTGCAAGAAAAACACTATCCAGATTCAGCTGAGGAAATGCGCCTTGCTGTGCTGCCCAACCCTCTCCTCCTGCCTGCCCTGACTTCAGAGCCCCTCCTCTCACCATCTCCCTTAGACCATCTCTTTTCTAAAAATGTGCGCGACAAGGTCTCATAGAGCCATAGCTGGCTACATAACAGTGGATGATGACCTTGAACTTCTGACCACAACCTCCACCTCAAAGGGCCTGGAGTCCATCTGTCTGTCTGTCTGAATTCTCAGACAAGGTTTCTCCATGTAGCCCTGGCTGTCTTGGAACTTGGTCTATAAACCAGGCTGACAGACTCAGAGCCTCTTATGTACTGAGATTAAAGGTATGTGCCAACACCTTCCAACTAACTATTTTTAAGTACCAGATTTATACTTGTCTGTCAAATATGCATAGATCTCTGGATATCTCGTATCCTGCATAGGAGAGGAAACACGTTGTAGAAGAGTGCTAATTCAGAACATGGCTGCTCTGGTAAGAGATCACATCCAAAGACCTTCTAGGTCTGTGTGATCTGGAAGGAATACAGACATGACTTTAATCTAGGAGACAGAGACAGGCGGATCTCTGAGGACAGCCTAATTTACACAGTGCGTTCAGGGACAGCCAGGGCTATACAGAGAAACCCTGTCTTGAAAGACGAAAGAAAGAAAAAAAGAAAGAAAGGAAGGAAGGAAGGAAGGAAGGAAAGAAAGAAGGAAGGACAAAGAAAAGGCAATGCTACTCTTCTCTGAGACAAGGCAAAAATGGCTCAGTGACATTAACGGTAATCTTTTACAATAATAACAGTAATATTTTTAAGTAGGTACAAACAAGAAACACACAAAGTTCAGAATGCTGTCCAGCGAGAAGCCAGGGCTTTCCCGCTGGGAAGCCAGCACTGTCTGATTTGAGTGGTCACGGCTTTTCCTGCAGCCTCTGCATGCCTTACCTAGTGAGTACCCGTCTTTTGTGAGCAGGGAGGATGCTGTCAATGGTAAATGGGAAACATAAAATGCAGCCCAGGCCTGACCAGAACGTATGACCTCGGTATAATTAACTGTGACATGCTAGGAATCTGTCACATACAACTCAGAATGAGGCAACTGTACAATTCATGTGCAAAACAATGGGTTGAAATACCTGATTATATCAAGCCAGCTGCTGCTTTCTAAGAGAGAAAACCATTTTATATCTGTGTCCCAAAATTCCGTACTGTTATCTGAAAAAGGAAAAAAAGAAAAAAGAAAAAGGGAGAGAGACTTCAGGTTACTGTCCACAACCACACGTGCCACAACACACCCATCATGCCCCTGGCTGTGCAGCTCAGGGTCCCAGACTCACCGTCCCGGGTCAAATAAATTATCTACTTCAAATCACAAGTTTTGGTTAGAGGATTGCAGTTTCTGTGTCAGTCATCTTTGTCAGGATGCCTGGCCCCGTTAGTCCATGCAGTGAAAGCTCAATGTCAGCCAAAAATAAAATCCCAAAATAGTAAAGAATGTGCTGAGAAGTCAAAGTTAGGAAAAGGTATCTCCAAGCCTGACATTCCCCAGAGAAAAGACTGGTTTAAGGATGTGAAGAATGGGCTGGAGAGATGGCTCAGCCCTTAAAGACTCACAACCAAAAGTGTAAGAATGTGAAGAATAAGCCGGGCGTGGTGGGGTGCGCCTTTAATCCCAGCACTCGGAAGGCAGAGGCAGGCAGATCAATGTGTGTTCCAGGCCAGCCTGGTCTCCAAAGCGAGTCCAGGACAGAAAAATCCCAGCTCGAGAACAAAAAAATAAACAAACAAGAAAAAGAAAGTATACATGTCCAATGTCCAATGACAGCTAAAACAAATTAAAGCATCCCCGATTTGGGAGAAAAATCAACCAGAGAAAACCAAAAAGTTATTCACATTATAAGTGATTACGAAGATCAGCGGCTCCAGGTACTCTCCATGGTTCAAAACCTGAGAGGATCTTAGAGCTAAAATGTTCACCACAGAGGAACCTGGCACGCTGGGGAAGGAGAGAGGAGGAAGATGGCGAGGTGACCATTCCAGCAAAGGCCACAGTGAAACCATGGCGAGCTGGACAGGAGCTCTATCACAGTGGCAGCTGGCACCCTGGACCTCTGCCTATAGCCTGACACTGCTTGTGTCCCTGTAGCCCTGGAGGCCAAGAGCCTCCACACACCATCATCAGCTTTCAGCAGATCCCCGAGGCGCAGCCTTGTCCCCACCTGAAGGAAGATTTGGCTCATCGTCTTCTCACCTATCAGAAACAGCTGCTTAAATTTACAGTATGCGCTCTGGATTTCCTGCAGGCTCAGGAAGCTGCTTGATAAGTCTTCGGTTTTAGCCACTTCGTAGGGTGGCCTGTGGATGGTCTTACAGTAAATTCTAGGTGTCAAAAAGAAACATGAGGTTAGAAGAGCAAACATGAGTTTGGGGAGCTTGTTTGCCGGGAGCACTTGTCATGAGCCACAGTCTGTGTCAGAGCCCTGCACCTGCCCACTCATGTGATCCTCCCGCACGAGAGCCAGGAGATGTAAAAATGAAAGTCACATTTGGGTCAAAGCAATTTAATTACATAGCCCACTCCCTGTGCTGTGTTAAGCTATCTAGTTTGACTTCATCACATGGGTTTTGCGGGGCTGGAGGGATGACTTGGTGGTTAACAGAAGAACTGCCTGCTCTTTGAAGCACCTGGGTCCAGCCCCCAGTGGCCCACAATAATCTGTAATTCCAGTCCCAGGGAGCAGGACAAGTGGTGCACAGGCAGAATACCCACACACATAAAATAAAGACATGGAAATTTAAAAATTATTTTGAGAAGCTTCTGCTCTATATACTAGAACCGTACAGTGATGTATGCCATGGCCTAGATTTGCAACTGTTAACATTACAGCTGTCATGCCACGCCCACCCCCTGCCCGATACGTCCATGAATCTCTGAGACTTGCAGTTGATCTTCCTAAGCTACACTGATTCCCTGGAGGATAATTAAAACTAGTGTTGTAACTCATAGTCCTCCAACACAAAGCTACCACACCATGTAAGCAGACTGGACACACTAGGAAGATCTGCACTAGCTGCTCCTTACCAAACAGGACCTAAACGGAACAGAGAAGAAGCACTGACCCGTCCAAGAAGTTCTTCTGGACCTGCAAAGCGCCGTCGTCCTGCTCTCTAGGCAGTGCTGACATTTTCAAAAGGGCACTTCCATTGTGGCAGGACCAACACCAGATCTACAGAAAGGAAAGGAAAACATTTGCCAGATGGAGTATTCAAAACCCAACAGGGGGCAGATGAGTTTAGCATTTACGATCAGACAGTACATTTATAACTTCATTTTTTCTTCTTCTTTTTCTTTTTTTTTCTTTTTGGTTTTTTGATTTTTTGAGACAGGGTTTCTCTGTGTAGACTTGACTGTCCTGGACTAACTTTATAGACCAGGCTGGCCTTGAACTCACAGAGATCCACCTGCCTCTGCCTCCCGAGTACTGAGATTAGCATGTGCCATCATGCCCGGCTGGATACAGTCAATGAAAAAGATTTAGTCTTGAAAGCTAAAGAAAGCAGGACTAGGCTAGAGAGATGGCTCAGTGGTTAAGAGCACTGCCTGCTCTTCCAAAGGACCCAGGTTCAATTCCCAGCACCCACATGGCAGCTCACAACTGTC
This sequence comes from Acomys minous, assembly GCF_964271855.1. Classification (NCBI taxonomy): domain Eukaryota; kingdom Metazoa; phylum Chordata; class Mammalia; order Rodentia; family Muridae; genus Acomys; species Acomys minous. The sequence goes on from NC_140494.1 coordinate 57,341,532, forward strand.
TGTAACGCCAAGATCTGACATCCTCACACCAATGCACATAAATTAAAATTAAATAAAATTTTAAAAAAAAGAAAGAAAACAGGACTAAGCGGTCAAAGCTGGGCATGTTCACAGGCTAGCACTCACCCTTTGCTTGGCTTCAGAGCTGGTGACTGAGACCATGACAGCAGCACCACTGCCATTTTTACTAGCAGGACACTAGCTACTGAGGCAGTGCAGCTTATATGCCAGGCATTTTGCATGAATTAGCTCACTCAATTCTCATGATCACTGCGTGTGATAAGTATGAGTATGAGTCCCATTCACAGCAAGGAACTGAAGTTAAGAAAGAACAAAGGACTTTCTTCACATGTAGAACATTAGCTATGTCTGACTCCACAGACAACAGGCAGCACAGCTCCCACCAGCAGAGAGCGCTCCTGAGAAGATGGTGAGATATTTGACAGGGAATCTGAAGCTCACAGAGGGAAGGCCCTGATGAGGTTGTGAGATGGCATAAAGACAACCAAGACCCACCCTACCCACAGCTCTTCTCCAGCAAGACAGAACGTGGGAGATAGCGGAAGAACGGACGTGGCAGAACAGCAAAGGGAGGGGAAAGGATGCGTGACTGTGACAGACAGGCTTAGGTGCCTGGATGCTTTTCCCTGGATACTGCTTTTGGTTATTGGAAATGATCTTAGGATGAAGTAATGTGCCCTTGGTGTCGTGGCCAGATGTGTAAGCACGGCTTCTGTGCCCTGCTACAGGTTCGGTGGTGGCAATTGTCCAGCCCTTGCTCTGCTGAGCACACTATCAACCTTGGCTCAGCAGGTAAAGATACTTGGAGCTAAGCCTGACAATCTGAGTTCAATTCCTGAAGCCCACATGATGAAAGAAGAGAACTGACTTGTATAAAGTCATCTGCTGACCTGTGCACATGCTACTGTACGAATGAATGAACGAGTGAGTGAGTGAATGAACGAAACTCCGCTTTCTTCTCTTGGTAGACACCATTCACATCGCCTGCTATGAACAAGCCATGCCCTGGATAAGCGAGCAGCTGCCTGGGCCTGCACAGCATCCAGGAGCTTCTCTGCATCAGAGAACCAGAAAGGAGGACCGCCCTGGGGTTCAGGGGAAGATGGTGGAATTGACACTGGGCACACAGGGTACCTCGTGCAGCAGCTAACGTATCACCATAGAGCATCCAGGAGACCTCGGAATGAGGGGTTATGAGTTCAGGAGAGAACACTGCTGCGTGGAACATGGGAAGTCCTGTCAGTTGGATCGGGGCTGAGGACTGCTTTAGCATCTGCGCCCCACCCCCGCAAAAGCAACTCCCTTCTAGGGCCAAGCTATACGTGTAATCATATGAGGCTGTGGTATTCAGACACTGGGAAAACTGAGGGGCCCTTTGCTTCTTACTCCCTCCTCCAGGGTGACCGGAAGCAACATGCAGAAACTACCACAGGCTTCTGTGCTGCTGCCAAAGGCACAGAGCGATGCCCTGAGTACTGCAGCAGTCATACCCACAGCCGCTACAGCTTCTGTGGATGCAAATGGAAGAAGGACACTCTTAGCCATGACTGAATGACAGTTTAAAAAAAAAAGTCTCTAATCATTTTTTTTTTTTTTTTTTTTTTGGTTTTTCGAGACAGAGTCTCTCTGTGTAGCCTTGGCTGTCCTGGACTCACTTTTGTAGACCTGGCTGGCCTCGAACTCACAGCGATCCGCCTGCCTCTGCCTCCCAAGTGCTGGGATTAAAGGCGTGCGCCACCACGCCCGGCTTCTAATCATTTTTAACAACTAATTTGGGACAAAAAATGGCAGCCCTTTAGGGAAATACATTTGGGACATATGTAATGATGACCTTTAATCAGAATAGTCTCATCTCACCTAAGGCACAAGGGACAACTAACTACTGCTCTTTATTTCAAAGAGTAAAATCTATACAGTCAACTTAGCAACACCGGCCAGGATCAGAATGACCTGACAAACCACACAGAAGAGTTAGTGAAGGAATAAACAGAAGAGGGGCTAACAGAGATAGCTGCAACCAGATGAGCATGGTGAGGCCCTGTATTAGAGCCCAGCCCCAAGCACAGGAAGAGGGAGCTGGGCAGAGAGCAGAGGGGAGGAGGCTCACTGCTCTGTGTCCTGGGGCACACGTGTATCTCACTGCTGTGCACGCGCACTGCCTCACTAAGGACGGTGGAACATGTAACTGAAGCAGTGGAGGGAAGAGCGCCTCCTAAAGCTCCCAACAAATGTGGCTGGCTCTTCACCCATTTCTTAGGAGAAAGCTTCCTATGCCACGGTCCCAAGGCCTGGACAGAACATGCCATATCTAAATGTCCCATACAGTAGGGATGAAGAAGGAGCTTGTTCCCACATGCATGGATAATTCTCCTTTTCTGTTTCTTCTCATGGACCTTACCACACCCTGTTTTCTGTATTTCTCCATGAAAGGCTGAAGACAGAAAACCTCACTGTCATGCCTTTCAAGCAAGTGTACTTTTCCAAGTGTCCCGTGCACTGTCCTGAGACCCAAAACCTTATGGGTGGCAGCAATACCACAACCATTTTGCACTGTAGTGACATGAGCACTGGTGGCACAGTAGCAGTCAGGGCACAACTACCCAACTAACAGCTTGCTAATGTTACAACTTGGAGGGCAATAGGCTGAGTCACCTGAGAATGCCCTTCAACAGAAGGTCAAAGATGACAAATTTTAGGGCCCAAGTGATGGCTCAGCCAGTAAAGCACTTGTTGCACAAGCCTAATGACCAGAGTTCAATCCCCAGATCATGAGCAAAGGTAGAAGGAGAAACTCCACAAAGCTGTCCTCTGTCCTCCACACATGTACAATGGCATCCATGTCCCCAACCCCCACTCATAAACATTTTTAAATGATCAATTTTATAATCTTGATCACTGTATGACATAAATTGTCTCCTCCACTGAGTTGGGAATGTCATTGGCAAAACTGTGCATACTTAGACTTTAGAGATTAGCTCCTATAGTGTTGGAAGGAGCTAAGCAAGCTGCCATGGGAGAAAAGCAGCCACCAGCCCTGCTAGCCATGATGCCAACAGACCACAAAGTGACCAGCCCAGAAGATAAGAGTCAATGGAGCAATTGTGGCACTTTAACTTGGGGTAACTAACTGCTATCTACCCACAGGCAAGTGTAGCTCTCACACTCATCAAAGAAGCCTTATTTTTACAGCAGATGGTGATTATTACAGAGACCCATAGATAGTCAAATGCAAAAACAAGTGACTGGGTGCTCAACCCTAATTGATATATTCACAACAGCAGAAAGTTTTCAAGAACCAGAGGATCAGGACACTTGCTGGGAACTAGTGTCTTCAAGACATGACCAGGAAGCTGCATACATGAAACCTCAATAATACGATCAGTTGCCTAAAAAGGACCTGCATAATGAGAACACCAGTTGATACACCGATGTGGACAGAGTAAACTTCACAAGGCCCCAAGCCTAGATGAAGAGAAATGCGCATCAACAGCTCTTGAGAGAGGGAGAATCAGTCATCTCCAAGAATGATCCCCAGAGGGATCTAATTCTCAGGGGTCACCATCAACACATGTAGATACAAGCAACACTAAATGGGCTCAGTAGGCTGTGCATGTGCATTCATACATACATACATATATGTGTATATGTACACATGCAAAAACATGTGAAACAATTACATGTTACACAATTGTTATCACATGTAATAACTAAAGAAGAGGCCATGAATTTGAGAAGGAATAGGGAGGGACGTGGGAAGAGTTGACAGAAGAGAGGGAAGAGTGAGTGATGGATGCTCCTGTACCAAGTCTCAAAAAGTAAGACATGTGGAAGGCTAATGCCTGACATGGCTTGAACAGCTTCCTACATCTACTCTTCTGGAAATAGGATGGTATTGATTATCAATATTTACAACCCACGAACCAGTATGTTCAGATGTGTAATAGGACAGAGTGCATACTTTAAATTCCATTCGAAGTATAAGACAGACTGGTGGATTTTAATACCAAATGGGATTAGTTCCTTGTGTTTTCAGATTCCTTTCTGTGGTTAGCCTCTAAGAAACCATCAGGACCGTGTTCTGGTGCACTGTAAGTACCAATATTCTCAGTCCAGCCACGAACTATGCCTCCATTCCAAATGCACACGCCTGAGGCTGGAGTTTCTCTGTTCTTTAACTCATCCCTAGCACACAACAGACTAAATAAAAGAGTCCAGCTGTCTTCTATTTCCAAAATGCAAAATTGTGCTATTCTGTTTTATTGTTTTGGATGGTTATTTTCCCTAAAAGGATGTTACTTATGCTAACACAGGCTACTTAAATTTTTTATTAAAATTTAGTTTGGAAAAAGAGTTTTTAATTGGGTCTCACTCTGTAACCTACACTGACCTAAAACTTAGGGAGTCCATGCTGGCCTGAAACTCACAGCAATTCTCCTGCCTCAGCCTCCTTAGTGCTAGGATTACAGGCATGAGTTGTCATACCCAGTTCCAACTGGAATTTCTAATATGACAAAACCCATGTAAACAGCTCACAGCCACAATAATTTCCACGAGTGTAAAAGTAAGTATAAAAGCTGCAGCTGTCAATCAAAGGCTAAAAACTGGTGGACTGTGATCAGGTATACCCCAACTCTCCGACTTAGCTCTGTCTAGTTGGAGATCAGGAAAACTCACATAGAAATCTGTACCTCTGGTTTCCTCTGAGAAAATCTGACCATCTGGCAATATTCAGCGACAGTGCTACAGGCTGGTGCTGAAGAGCTGCCTCCTGGGCCAGGCAGAGGGACTCCACCCCTCTGTTAGGGCCACACTCATTCCCTGCTCAGCCTCCTCTCTGTAGGCACTGGGCCTGTGATGGTGTTTCACTAGCCTGGCTCATATTCAAGATTCTTGCGGCCAACCAGCCTTATGCACTGCACAACACTTCCTTATAATTCTCATTTCTTACTAAATCCCCACAGGTTTGGCAACTCCCAGGCGGCAATTAGAAGTAGGGGTATCATCTAGGCTTGCTTTATTTGGTCAGTGACACATTAAATATGGCTCTGATCACATCCTATTCTCTGAAAACTAAGGTGTGCTTCATGCTGTCACTAGAGACAACTCGGCATGCCCATACCAAGATTAACAGAGCTGGCCAAATAGAATCTATGATTAAATATGATTTCATCTAGGCGGGCCTATTTTCCTCCTAGAGCTTTTCAATATCTGCTGAAATGTCAAGAGCATTTGTAGTGGCTTCAGCCTTGCTCCAGGGAGCCCTGTTTAGGAGGCTGCTTAGGGAGACCCTGTGCTGATTCTGGACTATTCTTAGGCTGTAGACAAACTCTGGAAGACTAATGCAAGGGCTTTAAGGAGGATCACTGCGAGAACAGGCTGAGAGCTGCCACCGGCTCCTCGCCAGGGTCTCCAGATGCACTTACTGGTATGCCATGGCCCTGAAAACGCTTCATATCCTCTTCGGAAAGGGGAGTGGGGACAACAAAGCACGCTGGCAACCTAGAGAAAGAGATAGCATCAGCCTTTAGTCAGACACTTAATTCACAAAATAGAAAAATTCACATCAATGAATACCAGGAAGTAACAATGAGATAGAAAAAGGACCACACTGCCCTATGACAAACCAGCGCAGATCAACTGCCATCCTTGAGCTGGTAACAGATACTCTGACCAAACAGGTTAGGGATCTGGATTCCAACCCTAGCTCTGCCTATGGCTCTGCACGGCCCTGCCTCTGCTGGCAAGGAAGGCAAGTTGTTCTGCCCTTCTGAGTCTGTGTGAGGGAGACAGGGATGTGCAACAGAGCCCCTGCCTAGCAGGCACAAGACCCCAGATTTGGTCTTCAGCATCTAGGGGGGACTTGGAAAATGTGATAGCTATAAGTATATGAAGTCCAAAATCTCATTGACCAGAAACAACATAAACACCTGTGTTGTTTATATTAAACTAATATGAGAACCAGGAACCGCGGTGACTGCTGTCCATTCCATCACACACTCTGAGAGGGGTTGGTGGCACACGACTTTATCCCAGCACTTAGGGCACAGGATCTTTGTGAGTCTGGGCCAACCTGGTCTACACAGCGAGTTCCAGGATAGCTAGGGCTACATAGAAAAACAACAATAACAACACAAAAGCAAAAGGGAAAAGTCTCAAAAAAAAAAAAAAAAAAAAAAAGGAAAGTTCTGCCAACAACAAATATTTAAAGAGAGCGCCTCTGTGGCAGACACTGCTCTAACCCATCACATGGATGGTTCGTTTAACCCAACATCACTAGCAGGTATTCAGTATGATTATTTACATTTTACAGATAAAGAAACTGGGAAAGTGAGACCCCACACTAACTGAAGCTCTTCCTGGTTACACCAGAGACCTGGAGCCATTGTGATTTCATTATCTACAGGAGAAACTTCATCTCTACAAGAACAAGCCTGCTACACAGTAGAAGAGGAAAGAGCAGGACTGTTCAAAGTTGCAGGGATCAAGACTGCATGGGCACACTGGGTCCTAGGCAACAGGTCCGCCCTGTGGAGCTATAAACACCTTTCCCTCAGAGACTCTGAAGTCAAGCCCCTGTGTGGCTGAGCTTCAAGGGAAGCAATGAATGGTGTCTGCATGTACGCTGCACACTTGACCCAAATCCGTCAGACATCAGGTCAGGGAAAAGATACATTTCAAAACAAAGTTTGTATTTGTATGTGAGTGTGCCTGAGCATACATCTGTGCACCATGTCCATGTTGATGACCTCAAAAACCAGAGAGGGTGTTGGATTCCCTGGAATTGGAGTTACAGACAGTTGTGAGCCGCCATGTGTGTGCTGGGAACCAAAGAGTAGAAAGTAGTCTTATCCACTGAGCCATCCTTACCCTCGGCCCCAGCACCATGGAAAGATGGATCTGTAAAGTCAAAGAGCTCAGAACACAAATGATTGAGCCATTAATCAACTCACAGGAAGTGGACCAACATACTAAACATCACTAGATCATCAAACTCCTCACTGGGAAAAAACTAGCAAACAGCTTGCTTTCTTCAAGAAAGAGATGATGATGTGGGAAATTACACATAAAGCAACTTAAGAACCCTGTCAAAAAATGTCAAAAACACTACTCTGATTCTTTATTAATAATAAATTAAAAAGATAAAAGAGAAATGTTTTGCTAGGCGTGGTGGTACAGCCTTTAACCCCAGCACTCAGGAGGCAGAGGCAGGTAGGTCACTGTGAGTTCGAGGCCAGCCTAGTCTACAAAGTGAGGCCAGGATAGCCAGGACTACAAGAGAAACCCTGTCTTGAAAAACCAAAACTAAACCAAACCAAACTAAAAATAAATATTTCTAAAATGAATCAAGAACTTGTGGCACACTACTGGTGGCCAACCTGTGATATATGGTGAAACTCTGTCTCTACACACACACGCACACACACACACACACACACACACACACACACACACACACACACACACACACACACACACCAACCCACCAACCAAAAGAACCATACAGACAATTTTACAAGGACAAAGACCCTATGAAACTGGATGTATACTCAGGTCTGTGAACCACTGCTTATGGCAGTAACCCTCAAGTTACTAACAGGGTTAAGACCTAATTTCTGAAGCTCTGAGGTACTTAAATTTTCTCACATACTTGCCTGAGTAGGTGGGCAGTAAGCTGACCTTTCTTTAGGGACAGTCACTAAAGTAAAATCACTTCCACAGATCAATAGCGTTTAAACTCAAGAAGCCCATTAAAAGCACAGGAAGATTAGAAATTTTGGGGAGGGAGAGGAGAACAGGAAGATACAAGTGAGAGGATAACAACTGAGATGTAATCTGAATAAATTACTTAAATAGAAATTGTTAAAAAGATTAGAAAATTACTAAAATCCAGGCTTGAGCCCAAGATTACAAATCAGAAGTTTAAAGCTCTCCAGGAACACAGGGATTAACACTGCTGTTCTGGAGTGCCAGGCTGTCAGTGTAGCATCACTAGAGGAATGCAGATGCCCCCACCCCACCTGCATATCTAACCACTGGTCACTTCCACACAGGCCACCTGAGGAGTTCTCAGCGCCTTCCTCAGCACTGCATACTATTACGCTGCAGTGGGCCCTGGTCCTAAAAAGCTTTGCATGTCTTCCCCATGTAGTAAGATTGAATATTCTACAATGTTGGTTCTCTGGTTAATTTCATCTTGTATGAAGCTGTTCATACACAAGAGGGATGTCTACCAGTTTAAGCCTCTGTCCTGAGCTATGATGACGAGCACACCAGGCACCTGCCCCCCTTAGCTCTGGCGGGTCCCAGGCGAGAGACTTTCTCGGGGCAGCTTCAGTCGTGGAAGCTGGAAGCAGCGATCCCCTCAGGAACAGCGGTGGTCTGGGGTCTAAGCCCAGGAACGGCCCGCATCTTGCTGTGTGGCACTAGTTCACGGGTCTCTCTGTAACGCACACACTCCACGGGGCCATACACCTTCTCGTATCTCCACAAGGAAGTGGAAGGAAGGAAGGATTTAGGAGTGAATTGAAAAGGAGAAGCAACAGGCCAGCAGCACCCGACCAGCCATTCTGACAGTGCTCCAGTTTCTCCTCCTTACCCAGACCGACGGGGGAGGGGTCTCCCTGCTCACGGTTCAGACTGGCCAGATTCAAAGCTGATAGGCTGAAGAAGCTGAGACAGCCCAATATAAAAAGTGCTACGAACCGACAGTACTTTATGGAGTTGTCAGCAGACTTAGGAAGTTATGTTCCCAAATGATAAGACTCGTTTCTAAAAACAGATCCACAGAGTCATCCTTTAAAAATGTAGGCCAGATCACTCCCTGCCTCTGCTCAGACTCCCCTCATTGTTCTCAGAACCAGAAAGGATAGTCTTCTGGAAGCATCCACTGTCCCTTCTCCTCACCCTCTAGGCCTCTTTCCCAGGCTTGCTCCTCCCCAGTCCCTGGGGCACACAGCCCTGCCCTGACTGATCCTGCTACCAGGCTTCCCTGCCTCCTACAGTCTCGGCTCTGATCAAAGGCCACTTGCCCCGGGGCCTTCCTGCCCACCCTCCTCTCCACCACCTCCAGCTCTTCCCGCCTTCTGCCCCATCATTCCTCCACAGAGCTTGTCTTTTGACGCTGGTTACTGAACCCAGGGCCTCATACACAATAAGCAAGTGCTCTATGTCACCCAGTGTCTGTTTCAATAGCTCGCTATCTTAAATTTGTTCTATGTGTTCCCGTGTGAGGTGTGAGTCATGCGCGGTCAGGAGTCACTTCTGTACTTTAGCCCTAGGATCTGGGATGGAGCTCGGGATCATGGGGTAACAGTTTTACCTGCCAAGCCACCTTTTTCAGTGAGGGTCTCTAGTGGAATCTGGAGCTGCTCAGCTGGCTGGACTGGACAGGCAGCAAGCCCGGGGTCACCCTACCCTCACCGCCCAGCACTGGGATTACATGGGCCCTGGGGGTCAAACTGAGGTCCTCCTCCTTGTGTGGGAAGCACTTCACCATCTAAGGCATCGCCCCAGCCCCACTCCTGAGTCTTAACAGATGCTCTAAGGGTTTCTGCTAAAAGCTGCTGTCAAGAGTGCAGGTACGGTCCGGTGGCACAGCTCTTGCCTGGCACGCACAAGGCCCTGGTGGCTGTCTCCACCATCACAAACAAATAATAACAATAAAAGCTAGGGTTAAAGAAAGGAGTCTTCACACAGTTGACGGGAGTGCCAAAGGATACAATCTGTGAGGCAGTAGTCTGGTAATTCTTTAAACACAGCTAAACAAATCACACATTTTGGCATTATATTAAATTATACCAAGGAGAAATAAAAAGTGTATCTGCATAAAACTTAAGCATAAATATTTAGACAGCTCTGTACAGAAGAGCCCCAAACTAAACAACACAAATGCCCATCAACAAATGGATGGATAGGGGGCTGGAGAGATGGCTCAGAGGTTAAGAGCACTGACTGCTCTTCTAGAGGTCCTGAGTTCAATTCCCAGCAACCACATGGTGGCTCACAACCATCTATGATATGATCTGATGCCCTCTTCTGACCTGCAGGTGTATGTACAGGCAGAGCACTGTATACATAATAATAAATAAATCTTAAAAAAAAAAAAAACCAAATGGATGGATAAGTAAAATATGGAATGTCCATGCCATGGACTGTCACTTGGTGATAAAAAGAAAAGGCCACACATATAGGTGCACATCCACATGTACAGGTGCACAGCCACCCGTGTAGGTGCACATTCACACATGTAGGTGCACATGCACACGTGTAGGTGTCCATCCACACGTGTAGGTGCACATCCATACCGACTACTCAGTTGACTGAAGCAGGAAGACCTTGAGTTTGAGGCTAATTTGAGCTAACTAGTGAGTTCCAGACCATGTCTCAAGGGGGAAAAAAAAGGCAGTCATTTAAAGACCACCTATTCTATGTCTTATTTATTTAAAAATGTCCAGAATAGCTGGGCATGGTGGTGCATGCCTTTAGTCCCAGCACTCGAGAGGCAGAGGCAGGCAGATATCTCTGAGTTCCAGGCCAGCTTGGTCTACAAAGCGAGTCCAGGACAGCCAAGGCTGTTGAGAAACCCTGTCTCAAAAAAAACAAAAACAAAAACAAAAAAAAACAAAAACAAAAATGTCAGAATAGACAATATGCTTAGAGACTTGGACAGGAAGAACTGAGGAGAAATGTAGGGTGACTGTTGATTTGGAGTGTCTTTACAGGATAAAAATGTTCTAAAACTTACTGTGATTATAATTATAAAATAATGTCAATACATTCAAACACAGTGTTGGGGGCTAGAGAGATAACTCAGTGGTTTGTTTTGTTTTCAGATAGGGTTTCTCTATGTGACCCAGGCTGATGTTGAACTCCTCAGACCACACCCTGTAAGAAAACCTAGTTAATAAAGTGTGTGTGTGTGTGTGTGTGTGTGTGTGTGTGTGTGTGTGTGTGTACACATCCCGTTCTATCAGACTTGCTTCTTCAGAGAACCCTAATACATGGTCTAGGCTTTCTGGTCTCCAAGCACCCACAGACACATATGCACATACCCACACACATACCCACACAACTAATGGTGACGGGCAACACGGAAGCTTACCTGTCAGAGATACTGTAGCCTTCGTTCACAGTCACTGCTTTGTATTTCACACTACCCTTGGTCCGCTCCAGCTCCCAGCACCAGTCTTTCGCTGTGTCAAACATTACAGTATGGTTCCTGGGATCAGTAGCTAAGAAAACAAAATGAGTATGACAGTAATGTCTTTGCATGATGCTGGTATCTGTCTGTGTGGGCACACCCGCTCTGAACCTAATTTATTACACTGAGTCTATTTTTATCAAGGAGAATAAATTCACAGCTCAACTGGTCCACATTTCTCCACTTTCTGTCACTAATCAAAATTATAACGCGGACTTTATTCAAATGTGTATTACACTTATTCATGCTGTGTCTGAGAGGAGAACAGTATGCCTGTTACAGTGCACACTTGTTGAGCAGAGGACACCTTGTAGGTGGCGCTGGGGATTAAACTGGATTGACAGGTCTGGAGGTGGTGCTTTTTACCTGCTGAGCCATCCCACTGGCCCACGCTGACTATATACAACAGGAAGGGGGCTGTTCTGTTCTTAAAGATTTGCTTTCATTATTTTATGTGCATATGTGTGCATCTGTTTCTGTATGCCAAGAGTGTGTGTGAACCTGTGGGGTCCAGGAAATGGTGCTGGAGTTACAGACAGTTGCAAGTCACCCAATATGGGTGCTGGCAATTGAACTTGGGTCCTCGGGAAAAGCAACAAGGGCTCTTAACTGCTAAGCCATCCCTCCAGGCCTACAAAAGCTATTCTTGTTCCATGCCTTACGAAGTAATTTCTAACTCCATTCTCAGTCATCTGCCCACAAGATACTTTACATAAAACAGAACCCTGTGAAACACTGAGAGATGGGCTAGGCACAAAAGCTAAGTAAGAAATGAAGTATTTCAGCCCTACCACACGTGTCCGACATGGCCCCCTGGTTAGAATGGCATGTCAGGCTCTGGACTGCTTGTGATGCGCTGCCTGCAAGAGGCCTGCCCAGGACTGCACTTGGTTACTGAAGGCCATAAACCGATCAGAGCGTCACAGTGAGGAAAGTGGCCCATAGCCACGGCCTGCATCACGGTGACAGGAACTTTGGCTACTAAATCAGCACTGTTAGAACAGAATGTCCAGAAGTACTGTCCAAAGCTCAGCAGAAATGGCTGTGGCCTTTTTCCAAGCCATCACTGATTGCTGCAAGTGCATGCACATCAAAAACCCAAACTTCCTGGAAAAAAAGCAAGTGTTTGCTAAAACCACCCCGGCTACTTCTGTTAAATAAAATAATAGTACAGTAAAGGTAGCTAGAACAATGACAATAATTAGTAAGTTGAATATTCCTAATCTGAAAAATATGGGGAAAAATCTGAAACTTCTTTACTGCCAATGTGGTATCACAAGTGGAAAATACCACACCTGACCTGTCAGTCAAAACACAAGCACACTAAAAATACTGTGCAAGTGGGACCAGAAGATGGCTCTGTGGTTAAGAGCATTGGCTACTCTACCAGACTACCAGAGTCCAATTTCTAGGACCCACATGGCAGCTCCTAACTGCCTCTAACTGCAGTCTCAGGGAATCCAGTGTCCTCGTCCAGAACAAGCACTTATGTAGTGCATACATTCACACAAGCAAACAATCACACACATACAAACAAATACATCTAAAAATATATTATACAAGATGGGAATAGTACTCATATCTATAATGTCCTCGTTTAGAAGGCTAAAGTAGAACTTTGAGTTCGAGGGCAGCCTGAGCTACATACATATTGGAACCTGCCTCAAAATACACCATAGACAAACAGACACCATGTCTATCTATGTAGCCTAAAATACCAGGCTGACAGAGAGAGCTCAGTTGGTAATGTGCTTGCCTTTCAAGCATGAAGACCTAAGTTTAGTTCAGGCAGGTGCTTGTATTCTCAGTACTAAGCAGGTAGAGAAGGAATGATCAAACTAGAAAGCTTGAATTAACCAAACCATACTCAAACACTAATGGCCACTGTGCAGTGGTGGCAAACGCCTTTAATCCCAGCACTTGGAAGGCAGAGGCAGGCAGATCTCTGAACTTGATGTGAGCCTAGGCTATAGACTGAATTCTAGGGCTGCTAGGGCTACACAAAGAAACCCTATCTTGAAAAACAAAAACAAAAACTAATGGCCAATTAGTATCTATTAGTTATAACCTTTACTACCCAATGAAGGTTAGGAGGAAGAACAGAAAGATAGAAATATAATAAAGGTTCTATATATTCTGGGTGCCTGGCACAAAACAAACAAACACTAGAGAGCCGTGAAACTGTCCTACCAAGAACCAGACCAAAACATCAGGATCAGCGGTGCACACCTTTGATCTCAGCATCAAGAACATAAGAGATGATCGGCTGCACCTCTGAGTTTGAGGCCGGCCTGTGAGCTCCAGGCCAGCCAAGGTTACATAGTAAGACCCTGTCTTTAACAACAACAATTTTTAAATTAAGATGTATGGGAAATGTACTGATTTTTCAAAGATGAATCAAGAGATGCTTATATATAATTAGTCAACACCACCAAAACTGTGCATCAGCACTCCGGCCAGAAACAGAATAAAAAGAGGTGCGGGATTTCTAAACATGGAGATGATTATTTCTCAAGCGGGAGCCCAACAGATGTTTATATAAACTGCGGTAACCAACAGCAACAACCAAAGGCCATGCTTGTATCTCCCGTACTGTCATGACCTTTCATCTGCAATATAAAGATCTGTCTATAACAACGATGAACATCAAGGACATAGTTCCCCCTTCAGCTTAGTAATACTAATGTGAATGTAATTCTTAAGCATAGCCCACCATTAAGGATAGGTACTTTTTTTCTTTGAAACAGGGTCTCTGTGTATAGCCCTGGTGGGCCTGAAACCTGGTACCTAAAGTAGGCTGGCACCGAACTCTCAGAGATCCACCTGCCTTTGCCTCCTAGTACTGGGTACAAGTGTGTGACACCATGCCCAGAAAGCAGGCACTTTTATTCTCTACTAGCTCTCATAAAATGGATGCATCCTATATGCCATGAATTTACTGTTTAATACTCTTCACAAGAGAGCCATTAACACTGCTGGTTTTGTTTATTTGTTTGTTTTCTGAGACAGGGTTTCTCTGTGTAGCCTTGGATGACCTGAATTTTAGACAGAGAAACCCTGTCTAAAAACAACAACAACAAACCAACCAACCAACCAACAGATATATAAAATGAGAAAACACAAACACACAAGGCATTCAGAACCCTAAATAGGCATCACCAAGGAAGACCGTCTCCATAACATGCAGTCAAGATGTTAGAAAAGCAAAGAAGTCGCTAGAGAGATGGATGGGTAAAGGGCTCAGTATACAAGCATGAGGACATGAGGTCGGATCCCTAGCACCTACTTAAAAGCTGGGCTGAGTGTAATGGCCTCCACCTTAAATCCTAACAGAAGCAGGGAGATCTATCTCTGTGAGGCTGAGGCCAGCCTATCTCCACAGCAAGCTCCAGCACAGCAAGGACTACATAGAGAGCCCTGTCTCAGAAAACAAAAACAAACAAGAAAAGCCAGGTAGGCACACCAGCACACATCTGTAAGGAGGGGAGCAAACCTAACTGGATCCCTGAACCTCACGGGCCACTTGGCTTAGTCAATAAGCTCTAGGTTCAATGACAGATTCTGTCTCAAACACTAAAGTGGAGAGGAACTGTGGAAAACATCAATATCAACCTCTGGCCTGGACATGAGTGTACATGCACACCTACATGAACATATACATACAACACACACACAAACACACACACACACACACACACACACAGAATCCACTTACCAATAACCAAAAAGAACAGAAACAACAACAACACCCAGCCAGGCATAATGGCGCATACCCATAATCCCAACATTTGAGAGGTCAAAGCAGGAGCATCCACTAGTTGGAGGCTGCCTTGTGCTACATAGTGAGTCCTAAGCCAGGCTGGACTATAAGTGAGACCATGTCTCAAAAATTTATGCAGATAGACAGACACATACACACAGAATAAGACATTATTAAAAGCTCTAAGGGGAAAAGGCTAATTCACCTACGAAGGCCAGCAACCAAAAAAACATTGGCAACCCTAAAATCCAGGAAAGCATAGAACAATATACTTCAAGTGCTGAAATAAGTAATTACCAACCTAAATTGCTATAAATAGCAAAGCTATCTTTTAGGACTGACAGAGAAATAAGGATATTTCAGGACAAAAACTAAGGCAACCATGATGACCAGCACAAGGTCAAAATCATAGTAGTACATAAAGGAATACTGCCATGACAGCAGTAAGGAACTCACCACACCAGCACACTACACTAACACAGCCCTGCTACTAACAGCAGAAAGACCCAGCAAGCAGTAATCCACCCAACCAGAAAAGCAAGCAATACAATTACTAGAATTAGTAAGTGCCTCTCAATAGTAACTTTAAGTGTAAATGGCCTCAACTCCCCAAAAATTTAAAAAAGGAAAGATGCAAACAGGCTAAATATGTTTTAAAAGCAGCCCCTGGGACTGGAGAGATAGCTTTAGCAATTAAGAAAAAGTGCTGCTCTTCCAAAGGACCCATGGTTGGTTCCCATCACCCATGACAGTTGACTCACAAACACCTGTAACTCCAGCTCCAGAGAGACCTGATGTCCCTGGTCTCCTAAGGCAACACTCACAAAACAGCACCTACACATAATTTAAAATAATGAAAAATACAGATACAGTCACCTACCATCTCCAGGAAACAATTCACCAGCACAGACTGAAAATTAAAGGATGGAAGTCAATTTATTAACAAACATAAGGCTAAAAGAAGCTGGGGTAACTATTCTGTCACCTGAGGTATACTTGAACCTAGAGTAAGGACAGAGAAGGAAGCCCACTATAGAGTAATAAAGGAAACAATTCATCGAGAAGATGTAAAATAGTAAATATATATGTGTGCCAAATGCAAGGGCTCTTGATTTTTTTTTTTTGTTTTTTTAATATATACGGTATTCTGTCTGCATGTGTGCCTGCAGGCCAGAAGAGGGCACCAGATCTCATTATAGATTGTTGTGAGCCACCACGTGGTTGCTGGCAATTGAACTCAGGACCTCTGGAGAGTAGCCAGTGCTTTTAACCTCTGAGCCATCTCTCCAGCCCCGCTCTATTTCATGAAACATAAAATAGTAGACACACAGTGCCAAACGCTAGGACTCTCAATTTCATAAAGCAATCACTAATGGGCATTAAGGTCCAATAGGTCCTGATAACACCGGGCTACTTCAATAGCCCCATCGTATATCTGAATCAGTCATCCAAACTCAGAATGAGGAAAACTATACCATAGATCGAATGGATCTAACAGATAGCTACAGAATATTCTACCCAATAAAAACCGAGTACACCTTATTCTTCTCAGCAGCCTAGAGAGCTTCCTCTCAAACACACCATATATGCTCTAGGATGCAAAGGAAGTCTTAGCAAATACAAAAGAATTGAAACTGTTTCTTGTCCTCATCAGACCATAGTGAATAAATCTAGAAATCAACAGCAAGAGAAACTACAAATACTTAAGAGACTGGACCACACACTCCTGAGTGGCCAATGAGTAATTGAAGAAATCAGGGAAAAATTAGAATGCAGGCTGGGAAGACTGTTCAATCAGTAAAGTGCCTTTTTTTACAAGCAAAAGGACCCAAGTATGTTCCAAGTATGTTCCCAAGAGGCAGAGGCAGTCAGATTTACATGAGTTCAAGACCAGCCTACTCTACTAAGTTCCAGGACACCAGGGCTATACAGAAAAGCCCTGTCTCAAAACAAAACAAAACAAACAAACAAACCCAGCCAGGTGTGATGGCATGCACTTGTAATCCTAGCACTGGAAAGGCCAGAAGGCAGGAACAGGTGGACCCATGTGGCTTGCTGGCCACCTAGCCTAGGATGCTAAGTGATTTCCAGGCCACTAACTGGAGATCTGTCTAAAAAAGGGAAGAAAGAAAGGGGAATAAAATGTAGACAGTGTTTGAGGAATGACACCAAAAATCTTTATTCTTTCATCTCAATCATTCATAAGTCCTAGAATGTATCACTTTCTCTGAAACCCCTGTGTATCTCCAAGACTAACGCCAGCTCTTAGCAGCCACTCTAGCTGGACTACGGCTCACTCCCTCTGCCAACAAAGCGGACTTCCTTGGCAGAACACATCACTCTGCCACCTCCTTTCATTTTTATATAGTCTTAGTCTGCTTACCCCTACCTTCCGAGGGGTCAGGCCTACAGCAAGCATTCAAGAGATGCTTACTAAATGAGTGGTTGGTTGGTACAGTCCAAAAGCTTTCTATGCATGTGCTCTTAATCTTAAATAAGCCAACCAAGTGTTTGTGACATGGGGACCAGGGTCTCGAAGCACCCACTTCATATGACAGTGATGGGCAGAGCAAACATACTCAAGGAAGAGATGCATAGGAAGAACCAAACACCTAAAAGCACATCCATGCTGGACGCTGTTCTGCTTGTTTTAAATTACATTCACTCGTTTGCATTGTGTGTGTGTGTGCACGTGTGGAGCACAGCAGAGCTCAGAGGACCTGGTGTTCTCCTTCTGCCATGTGGCCCTGGGACTGAACTCATGTCACAAGCACTTTACCTGATGAGCATCTCAGCCTTGTTCTCAAACTGGGAAACACTTAAGAATTTTAAATCATATTCATTCTCATTCTCTGCTCTCTCTCTCTCTCTCTCTCTCTCTCTCTCTCTCTCTCTCTCTCTCTCTCTCTCACACACACACACACACACACACACACACACACACACACACACACACAGAGTGTCACTATGTGTGTACTAGTAGGTCTGCATGTTTTCCCTTATCAAGCCAGACCACTGGAGTGCTTTTTCTTATGAACAAATGTCCTGTTTTCACCAAATATCTACTGGATGTTATTCTCTACTTCAAACTTTAACGAATACACAGCATCTTCTAGAATTATAAATAAACCCAATTATATTTATGTAGAAAAAAGAACCTAGAGACAAATAAGGTTAAATCATCTCAATGTCTTTCAATTGTTTTGCATTTCCAATATACTATTGATTTTACCTTTTTTAATTCAGAAAAAATAAATTTCATCTGCAAGTGTGCATTCATGTGTGCGTGCACATGTGGGTGCCAGAGGTAGACCCCACGTGTCGTCTTCTACTGCTCTACAACTTGCTTTTGAGACAGGGTCCCTCACTGCATCTAGACCCTGCTCTCTCAGCTAGGGTGCGAGAGCTGGCTGGGAAGCTCCCACAGGCTACTTGTTCTACCTCCGGTACTGTAGCTCAGGCACGTGCCACCACCTGTCTTTTTTTTTTTTTTAAAGATTTATTTATTATCTATATAGTATTCTGCCCACATGTGTGCCTGCCCACCACAAGAAGACACCAGATCTCATTACAGGTGGTTGTGAGCCACCATGTGGTTGCTGGGAATTGAACTCGGGACCTTCGGAAGAGCAGAGGGTGCTCTTAACCGCTGAGCCATCTCTCTAGCTCCGCACCTGTCTTTTGCATGCACGCCAGGGGCTCAAACTCAAGTCCTTGTGCCAGCAGCGCAGCAAGCACTTTCGTAAGAAGTAACCACACAAACAGTTCATTGCAACATGGAAGCAAGCAGGCCTAAAAGGCAAGTCAAGCAAAGATCACACGAAAAAGAAAAAAGAAATCTCTAAATGAGTAGTGTGCTAGATGCTTGCAGCCAAATACGCGCTGTCATCTGGGGAGTGCCCTGGCTGGTTTTATGTCAGTGTGACACAAGCTAGAGTCATCTGAAAGGAAGGAGCCTCAACTGATAAAATGCCTCCATGAGATCAGGCAAGCGTTTAATGCATTTTTTTAATTAGGCGGAAGACTCAGCCCATTGTGGGTGGTGCCATCCCTGGAGTGCTGGCCCTGGTTCTATAAAAAAGCGGGCTGAGCAAGCCATGGGAAGCAAGCCAGTAAGCAGCATTATTCCATGGCCTCTGCCTCTAGGTTCCAGCTCTGCTTGACTTCCTGTCCTGACTTCCTTCATTGATGGATGATGTGAAAGTGTAAGCCAAACGAACCCTTTCCTCCCAGCTTGCTTTTGGTCATGGTGTTTCATCACAACAACAGTCACACTAACTAAGGCGGGGAGGGTGCAGACACGTAGGAGATTGGACCTTCTTGAAGGAAGCAAGTCACAGGTGTATCACTGGAGAAAGCAGGTCGCTGGAGTGTGTCTCTGAAGGCTATGTCTGGTCTCTGTTCCTTCTTCTTTTTCTATTTCCTGTCCTTTATCATGAGGTGAGCAACCTCCTCTCCATGAGTACACGGGCCAAGAAACCATGGAGTGAATCCTCTCTGGTAAATATTCTGTCACAGTGATACACACTCACTGAGATGGGTTTTCCCTTCCTGATTACAGGCAAGAATGGAAAGGAACCTTCTGGGGGTGGGGACATTTTACCAGGAGTCCCAGAGACCAGGCAGGAAGTTCCTGAGCTTGAGGTCAGCTTGGGCTATAGGAGAGACAAAACCAAAGCTAAACAGGAAGGATCCTGAGTGCTGTGCCGTGATGGCTCAGAAGGCACTTACCTGTGCTGCGCACAGTGGCGGCGGCTGCTGCATAGGAAAACAGAAACAGTCTTTTCAGCAGTAACGGAGACTGGGTGTGATGGATGATGCCACTGACAATCTAGAGAAGAAAGGACCAATGGAAACAGTTATGCTTCTGATAGATCAACACTAACAAAGGTAGGAGCCAACTTATCTTTCTCCATCACACTAATGGGGCTCTAGGGACAACACCACAACCCTTGCTGAAGCTGGATCTATGAGCTAACGCTTGGAATAGTGCCAGAGCAACAGAACACTATTTTGTCATGCTTTCTAAGAGCCCTGGATTTCTAGGGAAATTTTAAAACACAGTCTGATGTCCCAAAAACCAAGAGTTAAAATTCTCAACTGCCCTATTAGGTCAGGTCCTAACCAACATGTCCAAGACTCACAACTGACATCTGACACTAAGCAAAACTCTTTTAGCTGACTCACTTGTGGCTGCTCTGGACAGTGAAGGAAAGAGGCTAGGAATGAGCTTGTTAGTAGTGCGCATGCCTAGCTTGCACAAAGCCCTAGCAGCACATGCCTATTGTCAGAGCGCTCAGGAGGTAGAGGGAGGAGGAAGAGCAAAGCTTCAAGGTCCTTCCCGGCTACAGAGAGCATTCAAGGCCAGCCTGGGCTACACAAGACCTTGTCTCAAAGGGAAAAAAAGAAAGTAGGAAAAGAAATCAGTCCACTGTGTTGTTTACTGTGTTAATCAAAAGTATGTTTGGATAAATAATTAAAATAACTTCAAAAGGAAATGCTTTGTTTCTTGGGGAATTTTCTCTATCTATAGCCTTCTTTGCCTGCACAGAATAGATACTGCAATCACACTTCCTGTTCTAACTGAACTACCCTACTATCTGAAAGAAAATTAGGGCATTACCCACAGCGTGCATAACTCATAGCAGATAAGACAGTATAAGCAAACTGGCTTCTTGTTGGGCTTGCCGTAACTGAGCACTATGAGGGGCAAGACCTTCAGTCTCAACAAGAAAAACCTAGGAAACTGTAATGAATTGCAGCAAGCTTGTACAGCATTTCCAGACCACAACAACTTGCTGTGACCACCAAGAAATGATGCTTAACGTTCAGCGGTGCCCCTGGTCACCTGACTTTGCCCATGTGACCTGTGTTCCCTGGGCCACAGCCAACTGCCACCTTATAGACTCTTAGGAGTTGGGAGTCAGCACTCCTACTTTAGACAGACTGTCACGGGAAGAGGACCAGCCTTAGCATTCCCAAGTGAACCCTGACCTCACCCATCATCCTCCAGGACCATGAACTGAAGGAGTCAAGGAAGCAAATGCCAGTCAATGCAGTCATGCTTGCCCCAACTATCTCTCACATACTAATCCAGGATCAGATTACAGCTGACTTCAGCTTCACAAAGTGAAAGGCTCCCTTCCACCTTCAGGCAATATAGGCAAAACCTACAGTCAGTGGGGAAAACCTGATGGGAAATAAACCTAAAAACACATGCAACTAGTTACCCTTTTGACTTCCTCTTCCTTTGTGTACCTCAGACAAAAGTGGAGCACCCGCAGATCTTTGCAGTGGATAACAAGCTTCTCGGGGTATTTCTTCAGTTGTCCAAACAGAGGTTTTTTTTTCTCATCAAACACTACAGATCAATGACGAAATCATGAGTAGAAATGAATGTTACATGGCAACAAATTAGTGCTCAAGAAACAGATAGACTGTTAGCACCTAAGGCAGAAGTCCCTCACAGCAGGATTCTTTTTTGTTTGCTTTGTTTCAGGTTTTTTTTTGGGGGGGGAGGAAGTAGTTTGTTTAGTTTTTGGTCTCTTTCAAAACAGGGTTTCTCTGTGTAGTCCTGGCTGTCCTGGAACTCACTCAGCCTTGGCCTCGAGCTCTGAGATCCACCTTGCCTCTGCCTCCAAAGTCCTAGCCACATCTCGCTCCCAGCAGGATTCTGTTCTTCTTTTCTTTTTTGTTTTTTGTTTTTTGTTGTTGTTGTTGTTTTTCAAGACAGGTTTCTCTGGGTAGCCTTGGCTGTCCCAGACTCACTTTGTAGACCAGGTTGGCCTCGGACTCAGAGCTTCACCTGCCTCCCCGAGTGCTGAGATTACAGCCATGCACCACCATGGCCAGCTCCTAGCAGGATTCTTTATTCCTCTGGAGTAAGTCTTAAACTCAAATGGACAGACCAGATTCCAAAAGCCTAAAGAAGACTCAGCTCTGATAGGCCTGAAAAAAATGGCTCAGCAGCTATTAAGGACTGCCTGCTTTCAGAGGACTAGACTGCAGCTCCCAATATCCATGTAAGCAGTTCATAACTGCCTGTAACTCCAGCTCCTGGGAACTGGGGACACACACACACACACACACACACACACACACACACACATATCTTAAAAGAAAAAAGAACGGGACAGAGAAGAGGAGCCAAACCCAGCTTGGTTCACTTCTAGCCAAATGACCCAGAGTGAGCTACTTCATGCTGCACTTACTATTCACAAAGCTGCTTTACAAGGTAACTTGTGCAGCACCGTTTAATAGACTGTAAATGTCATCACTATTGCTATACACTGAGGCAGGCAAAGCAGCAAGAGGAGACACTCACCTCCATAAATCTGATCCACACAGTGGAGGGGAACATCATTTACTCCTACGATCTTATTCTTAAACTGAGTTTCCTATAAAGAAAAAAAAATCAAAAAGAAACAACTGTGACTCCTTTCTAAACGCTCAGAAGCTCAGAGCAAAGCACTGTTCTCCACTGTTCAGTGAGAGAAACTGAGAATGGCATCCACACCCCACAAGAAAGGCATGCTGCAGTGCGTGCATGGAAACCCCGTGAGTGTGCCAGTGTTTCAAGCCAGGAAGTACATGCCACTTCTAGGCTGCACCCAGGAAACACACGGTGCCGCTGAAAACCAAGAGAGGAAGCGGCAGTCTTTCTGCACACAGTCGCAAACAGGTGAACAACAACACTCCCTGGAGAGCTTTGGGAAAGACTGAAGAAGTCACAGTTTTGGCCAAGCTGCCTTTGCTCAGGACTAGGAGCCAAGGCCTGCAACAGACAGCAGTGCGGGTGGCCTGCCTTGAAGGCAGCAATCCTGACGCTTCATAGAAAGCAACGCGGTCCAGGGCAGCTGGCACATGGGGAGGCAGCGCCCTCCTGGGTGTCCACCGAGACACAGAGCTGCCCCTCTCCTACTGCCCACTCCTAAGTAGACGCAGGTCTCACAGTGACCCTGCAACTAGGTTTAGATCAGAAACCACCCATGCTCAGAGGCTGTACTCTGATCAGTTTCACTACGGCCCTCAGGTCCCGAATCTGTGAAAACGCTTAGCAGAGAGGAAACACGAAGAACTACGAAAGTGAGCGGCTATTCTAACAAGTGATTCACTCACTGTGCTGAATACAGAATAAAGCTGAGGGTGTCAACGTCTAAGGGCAAAAGCAAGGGAGCCCTGAGGCCCAAGTGGCCCACCTGGTGAAAGGCACAGGCCCCTAAGGTCAAGAGCAGACCTCTGATAGGACAGGCCCGCCTTTTGTTTGCGTGGAGGAGGGAGCAGCACACGCAGCGCATACTTACACCGCCATTATCCAAGGCCGAGTCTTCATCCCCCAAGAAGGCGATCTTGAAGTCAGTGCAGACCAGTCTCCCATAGACGCCACGCTGACAGGAATCTTCCTGCACGTACTTCAGGACTGTGCTGGCCTCACAAAGCAGTTGTTCACCTGAAGGGAACCAGAGCAAGCTCTCCTCAGAGGCCTCAGGGAATGCACAGAATGTGAGCGCAATGGTTTTTCGCTGTTTATGTAAGGACAAACACACAGTACGGCTCAGTGCTTGGCAGCAGCTCACCCCAGAGGGGCAGGAACTGCAAACTGAGGAAAGAAAGCGAAGCAGGGAAGGGAGAGCAAAATGCCTCCGAGACATCTGCATGCTGGGATTTCTCTGACCTCTCACCCTGATAACGGGAGTTTCCACACCTCTGATAATGATCTCAAAGCTCCTCTCTTTCCTTTCTTTGGAGACAGGTTCTCACATATTACACAGCCTGGCTTTGAGCTCCCTTTGTAGCCTGGGCTGGCCTTAATTTACAGGAACCCTTCTGCCTCAGCCTTCCGAGGGCTGGGATTAGTTTTGCGTCCCTGCACCTGGCTTGCAGCCACCTTCTCCAGTGTTTTCATTACTTTGGCCCAGCAGGAATCCCACAGCAATGGTACTACTATAAGCAGAGCAATGGCAGGCAGGTTGGCCAGCGGGGCAGTTTTTCCTGTGTAAGCCAGGGCCTCCAGGCAGCTTCCTCAGATGACAGGGATGCTAAAGCCTTCCATAACTCCTGTGTCTTCTCCTGGCTCCCATGTTGGAGGATGAGAGGGAAAAGGAAGTCATGGGGAGAGGGAGTTGGATGGTCCCTCTTTCCTAGTTCAAAGCATTTCCTCTTGATGTGCCACCTCCTCAGCCCACAGGAGAAGCCCAGACTCTAAAGCACACTAGGACTGGGAACTAGGTAAGCATCGTCTGCTCTCTGGATGCAAAGAAACCCTGTTGGTGTCTGGGTGAGGACAGGCAAGAAGGGCGCGTGGGAAACAGCCGACTGCGCACACATCCAGAAGATAGCCATCTTCCTCACAGGGCCACCCTCTGGCTTTCTTCACCTTTGAATTCACTCATTGGCTAAAACTTCATTTAAGCTAGCTTCCAACATGAAGATAAAGAATAAGCTACAGAGTTCGAGGCCAGCCTGGTCTACAAAAGCAAGACGGGAAAACCCTGTCTCAAAAAAACAAACCAAAACAAAAACAACAACAACAACAAAAAAGAATAAGCTACCAAGTGAGTCTATAACAGCTAGGGATACACAGAGAAACCCAGTTGAAAAAAACATGTTTAGGCCATCATTTTTTTTTAAAGGCCTTTGAAATTTAAAAACATCATTTAAAAGTCTAAAATAAAAAGTCAAGTGTCCTTGTTACAGAGAAATATACATTAAATACACAAGAAAATCAAAAACGTTTTGAAACTGGATGTAGCATGTACACCTGCGAGCCATACACAGAAGACAGAGGCAAAAGGGGTACACATCCCAGGCCAGCCCGAGCTTTATGAAACCTAGCTTCAAAATAAACAAAACCCTTGTTTAAAAAAAAAAATAATCTTGGATTGGGGAAAAAAATGGAAAGAAAGAATACACAGTTGGCACGACCACCCACATAAGATGGAGCTATACCATCAAGAGGTCTCTGTTCTTGAACTCAGAGGTAATTAAAATTTAACAAGAGCTCAGCCACTCTCCTCTGTCTCAAACACAGTCAACCAAGCCAGGCTCCTTCATAATGAATGACTTCAGAGCAGAGCCCCAGGGGCCTCAGCATCTCTGGGACCTGTGCTGAAATACACCCACAGCCAGACAGGGGAGGCCCACGATGGACGGCAGCAGCAGGAAGCACATGCAGACTCTAAGATTCTTCCAAAAACTAGGACTTTCTTGACTGGAGACCAGAAAAACTGGGTGAAGCCAAGTAGGACACCCTCAAAAAGGTCCCATTGGATTGTGAGGACTTCCCACTGTTTCCACCAGGTTGGAGGAAAAGGAAACAAGAGAAATTCTTTCCAAATGCTGTAACACCCAGAGCCAGGTGTGTACTCACTCAAGACCTTGACATCTTTGTTATGATACACTATTACTGCTACGTGCCAGAGGATGAAAACAAAGGAGTTTATACATAGCAACACTAGGGATGATGTAATCTATCTTTGGCCTTGAGCTATATGTGAGATATGATGTTAACATGACCGTTACCTGGCAACAAGTGAAGAGTGACTTCCTCTTTCTCTGTTACTTCCTTTTCATTTGCATGAATTTCCTAAAAATAAATAAATAATCAAATAAACACAAGAGCAAAAGATTTTAAGGGCTCAAAATAACAGTTAAGTCATGCTTTCAAAAGACACATTAAACTATCACCTATATTCAGAAACGTTGTGTTGATTTAACAAGCTACTGTTATTAGTTATTTATTTATTGTGAGTGTATACACATGCAAGCACAAGTACATGTGTTTGTGTGTGTGTGTGTGTGTGTGTGTGTGTGTGTGTGTGTGTGTGTGTTCATGCTCACACATGCACGCACAGGTCAGAGGACAACTAGAGGGAGCTGGTTCTTTGGGTCATTAGGCTTGGTAGCAAGTACATCTCCCCACTGAACTATCTCGCTGGTCTTTAACAAGCGACTTTTCAGATGCCTGTCTAGGGGCTGGAGCTGTTCCCTAGCATGATAAAGCCCTGGATTTCATCCTTATCATTGAAAACAAAAGCAATCCAACAACGACTGATGTGTCGAGATGCCTCCCTCAGTGAAGCGCACACTGCACAAGTAGGGGACATGCACTCTGTCACCTGCACCCATGTAAAAGCTAGAACAGACATGCACCTACAGTGCTGAGAAGGCAGAGGCAGGAGGCCCCCAGGCTTCCTGGCTAGCTAATCTAACCAAACAGGTAGGCCCAGGCTCAGGGAGAAATTGGCTCAGAAAAGAACATGGAGCTGGCCGTGGTGGCGCACGCCTTTACTTCTTTGTTTGTTTGTTTGTTTGTTTTGTTTTGTTTCGAGACAGGGTCTCTCTGTGCTAGCCTTGGTCGTCCTGGACTCACTTTGTAGACCAGGCTGGCCTCAAACTCACAGCGATCCGCCCGCCTCTGCCTTCCGAGTGCTGGGATTAAAGGCATGTGCCACCACGCCCGGCTTTAATCCCAGCATTCAGGAGGCAGAGGCAGGCGGATCTCTGAGTTCCAGGCTAGCCTGGTCTACAAAGTAAATCCAGGACAGTCAAGGCTACACAGGAAAACCCTGTCTGGAAAAACAAAAAAAAAAAGGGGGGGTAAAAAGGAGGGCAACTAAAGGCAGCACCCAATGTCAACTTGTGGCCTCCACAAGTACACACATGCACCTGCATACATATGTATACATACAAACAGGATGTGTACACCTGTAACCCCAGCACTCAGGACGTGGGGACAGGAGGATCAAGGTAACAAATTGTCTTTCCGGCAATGAACCTCCCTACAAGAATATGCCTTTCCAGAAGAGAAGAAGAAATACAGAAAAAATGCCTGATGCAGAGCCCCAATTCCTACTTTATGGATGTCAAGTGTCCAGGACGCTATAAAATCACCACGGTCTTTAGCCATGCCCAAACAGTAGTCTTGTGTGGTGGCTGCTCCACTGTTCTCTGTCAGCCTACAGGCAGGAAAGCAAGGCTGACAGAAGGATGCTCTTTCGGGAAGAAGCAGCACTGAAAGTACCTAATTCAAGAGGGGGAAACCACCCCCAATAAACACATTTTGGAGAAAAGAAAAGAAATTCAAGGTCATTCTTGTCTATATAGCAAATGTGAGGCCAGCTTGGGCTATGTGAGCCTCAGTCTTAAAAAAATAAAACTAGGGAGTGAATGGTTCAGTGGGCAAAAGCACTTGCTACCATTCCTGACGACTTGATTCCCAAGACTGTGCAGGAGAAGAAAACTGGGCCCAAAGTTATCCTCTGACTTTCTTTTTTGTTTATTTTTTGTTTTTGTTCGTTTAGGGTTTTTTGTTTTGTTTTGTTTTCTTGTTTTTCTTGTTTTTTTATTTTTTATTTTTATTATTTATTTACTTATTTTTCTTGTTTTTCGAGACAGGGTTTCTCTGTGTAGTCTTGGCTGTCCTAGACTCACTTTGTAGATCAGGCTGGTCTCAAACGCACAGAGATCTGCCTGCCTCTGCTTTCCCGAGTGCTGGGATTATAGGCGTGTACCACCCTGCTGGCTTGACATTCTTAGTGTCATCACATGATAATGAACAGACACTAAATAAATAAATGTAATTTTTAAATATGAAAACAAAATGTCCTGACTATAATCCCAGCACTTGGATGGTTGAGGCAGGGGAGCAGGAGGTCAAGGTTATCCTTGGCTACACAGTGAGTTCCAAGCCAACCTATATAGAACCCTGTCTCAAAAAACAGTAAAATTAAAGTAAATAAACAAATATCTTTAAATAAAGGCAGACAGAAAATCCCAGTCAGTTTTAGCGATAGTGGATGTATTAGGAAGGCAATGGTAGGAGTCCCTTATATGAAGGAACAAGTGAAAGGACACCTAGACAAAGCGACACAGGTCAGACGGTGTCAGGGAAAAGTACGAGACTTGTCAGAGAAGGAGCCCCTCTCTCCAAAGAAAGCCAAGGGTTGAAAGCTGTTTCTTCTTAGGAAAAACTGTCTCTCTACAAAGACAAACATAGGCAGTAGTCAATGTAGCTCCAACTACTCTAAGTAGCACACTAGGTTAGGGCTCAGTAAAGACACCAGATACCCACTGTCCACTCTAAGTGTCTTAAAACCACAAACTGTTGTCAAGGTTGCAACCACTTCTAGGGGGTACCAAGACCTGGCTCAGTGTCACTGTTTCTCAATAAATATATCCTCAGATCCCTCTTTTGTGTTCAGCATTTATTGGATGTTCAGAGATATCTATAAACTTTAATGAGTGATGTTACCAAAGTGACTTAGCAGAAACACTTGTTATTGTAACAAAAGAGACTAGACCTCCTAGTGGAGTCAGCCAAGCCATCTAAGTATTGGCTTATTGACCAAATGCCTAACCTCCAACACACCTGGTTCCCAACGCTTGCTCCAGAGGCACAGGGATTTTTAAGTTTCAAGCAGTGTGAGCTACACAGTAAAGTCTAGGTCAACCCGTGGTGCAGAGAAAGAGCCAGCCAAGGACAGAGGGACAGAAGTCAGGAACGAGGGGAAGAGAAAAAGGAGAAGGATAGGAGGGAGGGAAGGAGGGAACAGGCTGGGCTGGTGGAGGAAGCGCATGAGGCCTGTCACTCAAGAGGCTGAGGCAGGATAGAAAGTTCAAGGCCAGCCTGGGAAACCTAAGGAAACTGTCTCCAACTAAACAGGAAAAAGAGGGCTGGGCTTGCAGTATAGTTCACTGTAAGACCACCTCCCTATTAATCCCAGCACTCGGGAGGCAGAGGCAGGTGGATTGATGTGAGTTCGAGGCCAGCCTGGTCTACAAAGCAAGTCCAGAACAGCCAAGGCTACACAGAGAGACCCTGCCTTGAAAAACAAAACAAGTTAAAAAAAAAAAAAAAAGAGCACCTCCCTAGCATGGGAGGTCCTTTGTGAGGTTCAAAGCTTAATACAGCAAAAAAGAAAAGAAAAAAAAACAAAAACAGGACAGAGATACATAATAAATGACAGCTATAGGGATAATGAATCAGTCAGTACATGACTGGAAAATGCTAAAGGACCCGACAGTTTTGTCAGCAAATAAACTGGGTTTATTTAATTTTACTTAGGTAAAGGCTATGGGTAGAACAAAAGTCTGACTTTGTTAATTCAGATTGAGCTAAGGCTTAAGAATAAACCTGGTTTCTTTCTCAGCACAACTATCATTTGTATACAGGAAGGCCACTGACTTTTTTGAGTTAATTTTGTATCCAGCCACTTTGCTGAAGGTGTTTATCAGCTGTAGGAGTTCTCTGGTGGAATTTTGGCAGTCATTTATGTACACTGTCATATCATCTGCAATTTGACTTCCTCCTTTCCTATTTGGATCCCCTTGATCCCCTTTTGTTGTCTTATTGCCCTGGTTAGAACTTCAAGAATTATATTGAAGAGAAATGGAGAAAGTGGGCAGCCTTGTCTGGTCCCTGGTTGTGGAGGAATTTCCTTGAATTTCTCTCTATTGAATTACTGTTGGCTATTGGCTTTCTGTATACAGCCTTTATTATGTTTAGGTATGTGCCTTGTATCCCTGATCTCTCCAACACTTTAAACATGAATGGGTGTTGGATTTTGTTAAATGCTTTTTCTGCATCTAAGTAGATGATCATGTTTTTTTTTTCTTTCAGTTTGTTTATATGGTGGATTATATTGATGGATTTCTGTATATTGAACCATCCCTCAGTGCCTGGAATGAAGCCATCTTGGTCATGGTGAATGATATCTTTGATGTGTTCTTGGATTTGGTTTGTGAGTATTTTTGCATCAATGTTCATAAGAGAAATTGGTCTACAATTCTCTTTCTTTGCTGGGTCTTTGTGAGGTTTAAGTATCACAGTGACTGTGGCCTCACAGAATTAATTTGGTAAAGTTCCATTCATTTCTAGTTTGTGGAGTAGCTTGAAGAGTATCGATATTAGCTCTTCTTTGAAAGTCTGGTAAACTTGATAGGCTGTGATCATATGGTGGGGGAGGAGGTCCCCTTCTGTCATAGACCTAGGGGAGGGGAATAGGATGAAAAAATGTGGGGGAACAGGAAGATACAAGCGAGGGGAAAAGAATTGAGATATAATCTGAATAAATTACTTAAATAAATTAATTAAAAAATAAACCTGGATGCAGCAGAGGCAGTGCTAGAGCGCAGGCAGTGCTAGAGCCCTGGCAGTGCTTGAGCTCAGGCAATGTTAGAGCCCAGGCAGTGCTAGAGCCCAGGCAGTGCTAGAGCCCAGGCAGTGCTAGAGCCCAGGCAGTGCTAGAGCCCAGGCAGTGCTAGAGCCCAGGCAGTACTTGAGCCCAGGCAGTGCTAGAGCCCAGGCAGTGTTAGAGCCCAGGCAGTGCTTGAGCCTAGGCAGTGTTAGAGCCATCAATGCTGTAAAGATGACAGAGTATCATAGCTTTCCTAGAGAACCGCCCCTCCTTTTTGGTTTCTGAGACAGTTTCTCTGTGTGGTGTTGGCTGTTCTAAAACTCACTCTGTAGTCCAGCCTAGCCTTGAACTCAGAGATCTGCCTGCCTCTGCCTTCCCAGTGCTGGGATAAAAAACATGGGCTACACTGCTGATGAGAATCCTTTCAAGATAGCCTCTTTTGCAGCCTGGTCTGCAAAGTAAGTCCAGGACAACCAAGGCTACACAGAGAAACCTTGTCTCGAAAAACAAAACAAAAACAAAAACAAGAAAATAGCCTTTTTTGGAGGAAGATATGATTTCCATCTCAGGAGATGCCACAAATCCCATCCTTCTCAAACTTAGGGTGTATTACCAGTCCAGGGAGCCTGTTAGGGGTGGCTGAATCTGATACAATGTTTAGGGGTTGAGCAAGCTATTCATGTACAGTGAGTATTGGTAATTTGGGAATTCTCACTCAGAGTTTTCATTCTGTCACTGGCGAAGAACTACACTAAAGCACAATTATTTTTGTTAGTTCTTTTTTGGGGGGGTTGGTTTTTCAAGACAGGGTTTCTCTATGTAGCCCTTGCTGTCCTGGACTCGCTTCTTTATAGACCACGCTGTCATCAAACTCACAGAGATCCACCTGCCTCTGCCTCCCAAGCACTGGGATTAAAGGCATGCACCACAATGCCCAGCTATTTTTGTCAGGTTTTATCATCTCTCTCTGCGTGGAGCAGGCTGGGTGAGGACTGCCCTGCTGTTATCACCAGAAGTATCCTGCCTTCTTATGTAGCCCACGTCAGCCTTGAACTCGGGATTCTCTTGCCTCAGCCTCCTGAGTGCAGGCATTACTGGTGTGCACCACTATGCCAGGTGTGAAATTCTTTCTTTAATTGAGAGAAACCTTGTAGCATTCGGTACAATCCCAAACTCCCTTTCCCCAGACACTGTTCCAGTCCCCACTTCTTGGGGGAACCACTTCTTCCCACTAAGGGCAAGAGGAGTGATGCACAGACACAGGCAGACTGCCTCTCTCTCCTAGTAACTTCTCTGACAGGCTCAGAGATGCTAGTCAGGCTGGCGCCTCAACTGCAGACTGGAAAACTAGGCCACAAGCATGGGGAGGCAGAGGAAGGCGCTCGATGGAAAGGGGCGGGCACAGATGAGCTATATGGGGGGGGCACAGAGGGGTTAATGGGGGGGCACGGAGGGGTTAATGGGGGGAACAGAGGGGTTAATGGGGGTGGGGCACAGAGCAGTTACATGGGGAGGGTGGCACAGAGGAGCTACAGACACAGCTCTCAGAAGCTGGCAGCTCTCTGACTCACACCTGTGTCACCACCAACAATTCCCTTGTTGGCACACATCTGTCACAGTGGAATTATGTTTACTGTCAAAACGCTAACTCTGGTCAACTTTGTAACAGTGAGAAGCCACAGATGACTGGACTCACACCACCCAATGCATCAACAGTACAATACTCTTAAGAGTCACAGGATAAGGATCTCATGTCACAACCACCAGAAAGGAGTCAAATGACAAAAGTAGCAGCTATAGCCTCAAATACATGAGTTTCAGGTGGCGTCAGGTGTTGTTTAAAAGCAAAATCCCAAACGTTCAATTTTACCAATGAAGACTGTGGAGCCAGATACTAGGGTGAAAGCCTATTAGCTCAGAGACAGAACAAGCACCCAGAGGACAGAGAATGAACATAAAAAAACCAAAATAACAAAACAAAACAAACAAAAACACAGGAGGGGCTAGAGCACTATCTGCTCTTCAAAAGGTCCTGAGTTCAATTCCCAGCACCCACATGATGCCTCACAACCATCTATACTGGGATCTGATGCCCTCTTCTGGCATGCAGGCGTACATCCAGATAGACCACTCATACACATAAAATAAATAATAATTTTTTTGTTTTTTGAGGCAGGGTAATAATTTTTTTAAAGAAAGAAAACAAACAAAAACAAAAAATACAGGAAAGAGGGATGTTGAGTTGAGGAGCTTTTAAGACAGTGTGGAGTCAGAGAAGGGGCTTTTTTCCTTCTGGGATGTCGACTGAGTAGGACTTAAGGTCAGCTGGATGCTTTCTCTGCCTCTCTGAGCTAGCAGGCTTCCATCCCAGTATCTTTGCTCCTGAGACTGTTGGTAAAATCAAATGTTTGGGATTTTGCTTTTGAAAACAACATTTTGGTACCTCACATTAAGCGCCAATATAAAAGTAACTTTTATTTGCCTGATGTAATTGTCATCTCCGAGGCTTACTGCCTCCTGCTAACCTAGACCTAGTCCTGGAAGCTTCTAGCCTCCATACAGTCTAATCTAGGCCTAGGATGTTTTCAGCCTTTTAGACTTAAGCTGAATAAGATCATCCTTTCTAGCTCTTTCTGAGCTCTGACTGGCTGGTTTAACTCAGTTCTTTTGGCTTAAACTCCTCTTCCAAGCTGACTGATTCAATCTGGCTTCTCTCAGCTTCTCAATGAATTGCTCTGCTTGGCCTCATACTAACTTTGGCAATCTGTTCTCATCTTCTGGCTCCTTCTTGCTTTCTGGTTCGTTCTAACTTTACCTGTGTCTAGCTTGTTCTCTCTTCATCCTGTCTCTTAAACTCTCCCAGTAAAACTGCCTCTGAATTCAGTCCACAAACTGAACTGTCAGGAACTCAACTGTACTGCACTTCCTCTCAACTCACTCTCAACCAAACTGACTGAACTGACTAGAACTCTGTCTCATAAGTGCTGGGAGGAAGGCTGTGTACACTATACCTGGACCTAAAACACAAATGGATGGTGCCTCACAAATTACACAGATCGACTTCTGCCCCCTACAGACAGAATACTTAACAAAAATTCCACGTTATTCTTAACCCAATCGTTCTCAAACTAAGTCTTACAGTGTATATACATATACACAGACACATACATATAGTTTTGGTTTTTCTTAAAATAGAATATAGTATGACTTACGGTAGATAAAATGTGTAAGTACACAGGAAGAAGGTCATTTATAGAAGACAGGGGTCATTCTGGACAAGTGTTGGAGCTGAGCCCCAAAGGAAAAACGGGCGCATGTAGTCCAGCATGGGAAAACAGATACCAAACACCCTTACACTACACTGTGAAGGATGCTCTCCTCAAGGCACTGCCGCAGGGCTGTGGGGGCACAAAAGGCACCACGCTGCAGGGAGACGAACAGAGGAGGATATCGAAAAGAGACTGGCAACAGCCTTCTAAGAAGTGACAAATGGAGGACATAAGCAGACAGAAAATGAAGAGAAGGTACAAAAGGCAGCAGCGGGCACCTGACACCCTGAGAGGTGAGGGTTAGCACTGGGCGAGGAATCTGTGTGCCATCTTAAGGGATTTGGGGTTTATCCCATGGGCAACAAGAGACAAGTGAGGGAACAGAGATGGCTCAGTGGTTAAGAACATAGACTGTTCTTCCGGGTGAATGGAGTTCAGTTCCCAGCACCCGCATGGCAGCTCACCACTGTCTCTAACCCCAAGATCTGACACCTTCACACAAACATACATGCAGGCAAAACACCAAAGCACATAAAATAAAAGTAAATAATTTTTAAAAAGAGAAACAAGGCAAGTAGAGAAGAAAACTGAGCATGTAGTATTTACTATCTCCAATAAATGTCATTTGAGGAAGAGCACAGGGCTGAATCAGGAGCAGGAGATGGCAAGGGCAGGAGTCCCACTCTCAGAGCTGGTCCAAAGGGATGAAGTGAAAAGCTGTGCTGCCTGCCCTGTGCCACAGAAGCCCATGCAAGGCTCAGGTCAGTC
This sequence comes from Acomys minous, assembly GCF_964271855.1. Taxonomy (NCBI): domain Eukaryota; kingdom Metazoa; phylum Chordata; class Mammalia; order Rodentia; family Muridae; genus Acomys; species Acomys minous. The sequence continues at coordinate 57,375,687 of NC_140494.1, forward strand.
TGAGTATGTGCGCCCAGACTGGGCTGAGGTATAGCTCAGTGTAGGCTTGAACCTTAGGTTCAATTAAAACAAAGCAACAAAGGAGGGGAAGAGGAGGAAAAAAGAAACTGAGAAGCATGAGCCCTGGAGGAAGACCCACTGTCTCCATGGGGAAGCCCAGGTCACAGCCCACATGGTGTTCAAAGAATGCCAGCAATCTCTAGAGCACTTCCTGGAGTGAGGAAGAGGCTGTACTCAGTACAGCCTTTAACTTTAAAAGCACCGCCTTCTTCCACAGAATAATGTTACATACGTTTTAATATTGGCACCTAGCTGCTAACTGAAAATCAGTCTTGTTTCAATCTTGGGAAAATCCAAAGCAACAAAGTCACCTGAGAACCGCAAACTCACCCAGGAGCCACATATTTTACAAAGTATTTGGCAATTTCAACATCAGAAGAGCATGGCAGAAAAGCCAACAGATTCCTAACCTGCTCAGCTTCCAACCAAAACTGCCACTATTCATCCCACTTCCTCAGCACTGGAGCCAGGAAAGGAAAAGGTCAGAGCACAGCAAGACTCTGCCGCCGCGGCCGCTGTCACTGCTGCTGCCACTGAAAACAATCTTATCACCAAGCAGATGCCAGGCCTTGTCTCAAAGGGCACTAAATCAACTACACCAACACCCTGTTCACCCCACATCCAGATCACACCAAGACCTCACCTATTTGGAATGCTGTCAAAAGTCATCAAGACCTGAGCTGCACTAATGAATGTGTAGAACTGGGCACACAGTGACAAAAGTCTTCCCTACCCAGTCTGATAGACTTCCCTAGAAGTAACGGCCAACACCTAATAAGCGTCTGTTCATACCAGATCCATCTCCCCATTAGCATCCTAGTCTCCGCTCAGCCCCAGTACTGTCTCCACTTGACAGATGAGGAAACTGAGGCCTAAAGAGGACCAGCAGCCTAAGTTTCAGAGGAGAAATGAGGCACCAGCCTAGGCTAAATGAGGCCCTACCTCAAAGAAATAAACTCCCACATGTGCATGTTCCTCCCAATCATGCTGTCTTATGTCAAGACACAAGCTGTTGTCCCTGTGAACCCCTTGGACAAAAGACCACAGGCTTCGCAATGTGGCCTTTACCAATACATGAATAAATACAATTGCTTCCTTAGTCCAGTATGTTACTGCATCAGGACCCAGTACACACTATGGGCTCAGAGTTCTTCAATCTGTTAATGTCGCCAAGGTCTCCAGGCCTCTGTCAAAGTGAGCGCGGGGCCAGCCTCACTGTGACAGGTAAACGATGATGAGCGTTTCTTGAGCCACAAACGCCTGGCTTGTTTAAAGGTGTTGTGTTTGTTAATTCATCTGACCTCACAGCAATCCTTCAAAACATCGTCATAGCCTGGAGCACTTCCTGTACAGATGAAGGCACCAACCGGGATATGGAGCAGTACGATTGATGCCCAGGTATCTGCACTCTTACAGAATGCCATGATATGTCTTGTATCACAAGGAAGGAAAAGGAAGACAGGCTGAGTAGCCAAGCAGCTCTAGTCCCACCTGCAATCAGATCAAGCGCCACAGAGTGCCGCTAGAAGCTGCCGTGTGGGGCATGCTGGAATCTCCGCAGCTGGACGGTAGAGAGGCTCAAGAGTTCAAGACCTCCACTGTCCTCAGTTCAAGGACAGCTGGGGCTACAGGAGAGCCTGTCGCCAAAAAAGAGGGTGAGGAGCAAGGAGAAAGCCCCCGAGAGTACTGCTGGGAAAACAAAAAAAAGGGCTGCTGTATTAGTCACATACTTGAGAGCTTTAAGGGAGCCCACAGCTTAGTGCCAATCCATCACAGTAGAAAGGCGGGCAGAGCCACGCCATGGTGGGCAAGAAGCAGAGAGAACAGTACACTACAAGGAACCACAGCAAGATATAGCCCTCAAGGACACACCCCAGTGACTTCCTGTCTTCTACCACCTCCCCAAATGCCATCATAAGTAAGTCTATCTAGGGTTCAGTCTATTAGTGGGGTGGGTCAGAGGCCCCTGTAGCTGACTCTAGAAATGTTTCACTGCCACATCCAAAGCGTGCTAGCCATTTCTTTCTTTCTTCTCCTTTTTTTTTTTTCCTGTTGTTTTCAAGACAGGGTTTCTCTGTGTAGCCTTGGCTGTCCTGGAGTCACTGTGTAGACCAGGCTGGCCTCGAACTCACAGCGATCCGCCTGCCTCTGCCTCCTGAGTGCTGGGATTAAAGGTGTGTGCCACCAGCGCCTGGCTGTGCTAGCCATTTCTTAATCCACTTAAACTGAGCCAACATTAACCATCACACCTACTCCTCACAAGTAATGGACCGAAGTGACACTGGCCTGCTGTACAGGGAAGAAATCATGAGCTTCATTCACACAAGCTGACAGAGTACTCCCTTATGACTCACTCCACTGTGTAAAAAGCAGCAATCTCCTGGTTGCCAATCCAACTGTGGAGAGTTCAGTGAGAATCATCGCTCACTGTGCTCCAACCCTAATTAGCGCTACTGTGTACTGCTGCCTGGGCAAGACAGTGCTTCCCTTCAAGAGTTTCTACAGCCTGAAGGCCATCCTAAGAGTGCCTGTTCCACCTCCTCCAACCAGCCTCAACGTCCACTCTCATACCAATTCTATCAGCATCACCTAGGAAGGATACTACAATCCTTCCCTCTGTCCACCAGCACCATCCTATTGGAGGCCGCCTCATCTCTTACCCACACCACTGCAATAGCTGTTCAACTAGGCTGCTGGCATCAGCTTTCTTTCTAACCCACCCTCCACCCTCAGGTAGGAACGTCCTTTTCAGAACACAGCCTGCTCTGGCTAGGCATGGAATAAAAACAGTATCGTTCAAGACTATGAAGCCCATACCTACTTAACCAGTCTGGCCTCCCACCATGTCCTCACCACTGTATCTGACACTCAGCCTTCTCTCAGCCCCTTGCATCTCTCTCACACCCTCTCATCCGGAGCTCTCTCCACAGGCATTTCCTCTTGCTTTGAATGGCTTCCTATCCGTCTTTGGCACTGAGAATTTTTTTTGTGTAGCTGAGTGCAGGATCATTTCCTCAGGGAAACCTGTTGTCAGGTCCTTCAGCATCCTGTGTCTCTCCTAGAATTATCTATCTCCCTGAAGTCAATAGGTTTGGGGCAAGTCTTGGTCCCCAGAATCTAGTAAAAGTCTGCTACACAGTAAATCTCAAAGACTTGGTTAAATTAATAAATAACTCAAAATAGAGTTCATACTTCCTGCCTATATTTTATTTTCAATTTCTAGCCAGAGTGGCACTAACTGCTGCACTCAGGGGAAGAGGCAGAGGGATCGCATATCCAAGGCTTGTCTGGGCTACACAGTAGACCCTGTCTCAAAATTTGAATTCAGGGGGCTGGTGATAATATATGGCTTTCTGGCTAGGAGCACTTGCTGCTCTTGCAAAGGGCCCAGGTTCAGTTCCCAGCAGACAACTGTCTGTAGCTCCAGTTCCAAGAAATCTAACACCTTTTTCCAGCCTCTGTAGGCACTGCGCGTACACTGCACACATACATACAGCCAGCCAGAATACTTATATACATATAATTGAAACAAATTTAAAACACACATATGGGGACTTGAGAGATGGCCCAGTGGTTAAGAGCACTGGCTGTTCTTCCAGAAGTCCTGAGTTCAATTCCCAGCAACCACATGGTGGCTCCTAATCATCTTTAATGAGATCTGGTGCCCTCTTCTGGTGTGCAGACATACATGAGACAGAACAGTGTACATGTAGTAAATAAATAAATATTTTTTTAAAAGAAAACCACATGTATATTTAAAATAAAAGACCAAGCATGGTAACTCAAACCTGAAATTCAAGCCTTCCACAGCCCTCAACAGGAGGAATAATGAGAGTTTGAAGTCACTCTGGACAACACAGCGAGCTTTAGGCCAGCCTGGGTTATGAGTCTCTGTCTCAAACAACATTTAACAACTAAAATATAACTTTAAAAGTTTCCTAATAAGCAGATTCTGAAATCTGCAGGAGACAAGAGAGCATATGGGAGATTAAGAAACAACAGCTAGATGTGGCCATTAGTAAGGCTGGCATCACCAAATGCTCTAACCATGGCAGCAAATCAAGCAAAGAACGCTCCCTTAAACACTGCCGTGCCATGTGTGGCACTAATCCAGACTGTCACTCAGGAAACAGGTCCAGAAGAACTTCGGCCGGGCAGCCTCCAGGGACAGACCCGGCATCATTCCAGGGTCTCTATGTGACAGCCAGTTAACCAGCCGCCTCTCCAGCAGCCTTGTCCTTTGGGTGGTGGGAGCTTTTTTTTCCTTCCCCACTGACCTCATTAGCCACCATGTTCAATGTGCAGGAAATAAATGTATGATGATTAAGAATCAAGCAGAAATGCCTCTATGACAGACTAATTTCTAAAGCTGACCCATTTCAAAGAAAGACAAATTTTCTACCCGTGTAAGTTATAAATGGCCTACGTACTCTGTCCTGCACCTCCTACTCTTCCACTTGAAAGGGGACAAAGCTTGTTATTATGGTATAAAAGAAAAGCAAAACATTTGCTGTCACAGGGGTCACAGTATGTCTAGGCTTTTAAGACTGGCGGCTGTTTCAGTGACATGGACTTAATTAGAATGGGGACAAAGCGTGGTTCTGCCAGAGTGGTAGGATCAGAGCTGGGCTTCCTTCATTTCCAATTGCAATGTTTACCTCAGTGCTGTGGGCATCCTTTCTGTTTGTTTTAATTTAAAACAGGATAAGGGCATGAAAAGCAAGTCTGCTCATTTCTGAAACTTTTCCTCCACAGATCAAAAGGAGTTGGCTGCATCTGTTCTGGCTGCCACTGAGAGAATCAACAGCCCTTCCAAGAGGGCCTGCAGCTGCCACTGCCCCATCTTCCAAGATCCCCACCCACGCTCAGCCAGAGAAGCACACCCTTTCTAGCAATGCCTATGCCAGAGAAGATGAGAGCCTGAGAACTGTCACCCAAGAGACCTACCTACAGAACTCTCAGCACCACAAGAGCTGTCAGTCCAATCTCTTCTTGGACCTGTTTCTGAGGAGTAGCCCCAAAATCGCAGGGCTCCAGTGAGGAGGCGTCAGCACCTCATGCCGTATGTCTGACTTCAACAAAAAATGAATATTCTAAATACCAAATGCTGGAGATGCTGGGGGACAGTTCAGTGATTAAAGTATATGCCATGCAAGTGTAAGGATCAGATTTGGGTCCCCAGAGCCCACCAAAAATGCCAGGGGGTGATTCCAGCCTCAGAAGGTGAAAACTGGACCCCTAGAGCAAGCAGCCAACCAAGACTGGCTGAACTGGAAGAGCAATTGAGGACAACTGTCACTGACATCAGGCCTAAACATACACATGCACACTCATAAATAAACACGTGTGCCTACCCATATGCAAATATACATACATACAAAACATGTCCTAGTCAGGGTTACTATTGTTGTGATGAAACACCATAACCAAAAACAACTTGGGGAGGAAAGGGTTTATTTGGACAAGGAGACAAAAACAAGATGAACTGACTTTCATTATGAAATTCAGGCACACACCTTTAATCCCAGCACTCAGGAGGCAGAGGCAGGCGGGTCGCTGTGAGTTCGAGGCCAGCCTGGTCTACAAAGTGAGTCCAGGACAGCCAAGGCTACACAGAGAAACCCTGTCTTGAAAAAAAAAATGTTTTAATAAAAATAAAAAATAAAATTCAGACAAAAAAACCTGTTGGCTCCTTGGATAATCGAGGTAATGGTTACTAAAAAGCCCAAAAAATCCTATCTGCACACTTCAGTTAATTTTCAAGACTGTGGCTAGCACTACTGCTCTCATTGTTCACAAGAAGAGAAAAGACTGAGCCAAGGAAAATGCAGTGAGCCCCTAGTCTCAGCTATACAACTAAAGCTGTGCTCTCTCTCTCTCCTTTGATCTGACCTGTTTCTATCTGCAGACTTCCTCTCTGGGATGCTGCTTCTGCCTGTCAACACTCACACTCTTCCGGTACTGAACAGCCATCGCTTATGATCTGCCCTAGTCCAGGCAGAGCAGTGAGAGACAACACAGCACACACCTTTAACTCCTTAGAGCCCAGCATGTGCATCACCACCACAGCATACAAGAAAGGGGCCAGCATCTCACAGAGCCAAGGCCTCCACTGGACTGTGTAGCCGAGGGCGACCTTGAAGTTTGATCCTCCTGCCCGGGCCTCCTGATATCACAGGTGTATGCCCTCCCACACCCGCCTTCAGAAAGGGATGAAACAGACTGGCACCCTCAGAAAAGTGTCCTGATATTGGGATCTGAAAATGGGCAGAGGAGGCAAGTGTAGTGGCGCATGCTTTTAATCCCAGCACTCAGGAAGGCAGAGAGAGGCAAATCTCTGAGTTCGAGGCCAGCTTGGTCTACAAAGTGAGTCCAAGACAGCCAAGTCTACACAGAGAAACCCTTTCTTGAAAAACAAAACAAAACAAAACAAAACAAAAGGGGTGGGGGGGCAGAGGTTACCTGTATGGAGAATGGCCAACACTCTTACTCAAGTCCCTTTGCTGAGAAGGCCCTAATGCCTCTCCACAAGCCCCCACTCCCTAGAGGAGCACTTCCATTCACCGGTCCTTTGGATGATGATCTGCCATGCATCTGTGATCAGAGCTCCAGATCTAGGTACCCTACAGCCCCATGGATGCCCACATTAGAATGCCCCTCAGTTCTTCAAGCTCACAACTCAAAGCCAGTCCACCACCACACCCATCCCTGCCTCTTATGAAGCTGGCGCCTGTGGGATCTGGCTAACAAACCACTCCAGGAACCAGGGAATCATTGTCTACTGCCTGTGTCTCAGGTCTCATGCTCTGCTTTCCCCATCACTCTCTTACTCGGGCCACCATCCTGTCACCTAGCATGCTGCTATGATACCAAGTCTTATTGCCTGTGTGTGACCGCAGCCCCTGAGCATGTATGGAGACCACTCAATACCTACAGGTCCCCAACCCTGTCCATCCAAATCTCTGTCCTGTCCACTGGCCACACAGTACAGCTCCTTTGGAAAGCTTTCTCTGATCTATCCTTCCTCACAAGACTGACAAGGAGCCCTTTTCTAGATGCCTGTTATGGTACGTCCCATACTTATCACCAACAAATGATGCCAACTCAGGGCTTAGACTGTACCTTCATGGGTTTTTAGCTTCAACTCCTACCCTTGAAAGATAGTAAATCATCAGTGAAAATATACTAAAGAACATATCCATAAAAATATATAAAAACAAGTAACTCTTTTTCTGGGTAATAGTCTTCACTGCTAGGCATAGCTTACAAAGTGTAAAACAACAGCTCTACTAAAAAGTCCTAAGTGTAATAGATAGGCTTTAGATGGTCCATCAACAGCCCTTGTGTTAAGGGTCTACCAGTCTGGTGCTATTGGAAGGTAATGGAAACTTGAAGAAGTGTGGCACAGTGGATGTTTTTGAGGCTCTCCTCAATGAAGATGATGGACCGTGGTGCTTTCCACCAGGAGGTCAGTAGTTTTGCCCCACCACACACTCCTACCATGATGTGGTACCTCATCACAGGAAAAAAACAAGGCCAACCAATCATGTACTAGAGCCTAGAAATACATGAGCTGAAATAAATCTTAGCTTTTAACTATTCAGATAATTACTGCAGGCATTTCGTACAGCAATGGAAGCTAACACACTGCACTAAGGTGGCTAGGGCCATATATCATCCAACTGCCCCCTTACTTGACTTTCTTAAGTATGTTCTAGTTTCACTGATAGAGCAGGGGCACATTCAAGCTCAGATTTGAAACTGGAAGTTTTCTCACCGATGATACAGACTCTAACCTGGATGAACCCACACATCAGTCAGTTGTAGAGGGCTAGAGTCTTCCTGGAGGTGCTGTCAGAGGACTGACTCCCTCGGAGGCAGCCTTAGTAGTAGATTCATTTCCTGAGCCCCCTGATTCAAAAAGTAGGACCGCCTTTAATCCCAGCACTTGGTAGACACAGGCAAGTGGATCGCTGTGAGTTTGAGGCCAGCCAGGTCTACAAAACAAGTCCAGGACAGTAAAGACTACACAAAGAAACCCTGTCTCGAAAAACAAAAAAACAAAAACAAAAACAAAAAGCAGAGTCCGAGGCCAGCTTGGTCTACAAAGTGAGTCCAGGACAGCCAGGACTACAAGAAAAACTCTGTTTCAAACAACAACAACAACAACTCCCTTAAAAAACAAAAACAAGCAAACAAACAAGCAAACAAAAAGCAGGACAGGATAACAGCTTTGCTGCTGGCCACAGCCTCGAGCTATATACACTGCTGTTGGCCACTGCAGGCACTGATACTCTGATAATAAGCCAAGAAAAAAACATCTGACAGGCAGACAGACAGGCATGCAGTAAAAAACTAACTGACAATCTGTCTGGTTCAAGGTAACAATACTACACAGTTATAACTACATATCTGGTCTTTAAGGGCTCTCCTGTTCACTCACTATACAAATCCGTTTCAGCCAGAAGTCCTTTTCATTTAAAAGGCTAGTTGGAGACTAGCACTTCCAGACTAAGCATCTGTTGTCTAGAGACATCTGAATGTAATCCACTGTTGTTCACAATGTCCACTCATAGATGTCTTGCCTACGTCATTTATTTTCACACGTTTGTCCAACTTTCTGCATTGCATACATGTTGTCATCTACAAATGTGTTGGACAGCATTTACAGTTATCCTAGGACACAGCCCAAGTGCTTCAGGTTAGACACGCCTGTGGGATAAGGAATTTTCATCCCCACCTTAAAGATAAGGCCAATAACACTTTAAAAGGCTAAGTAAAGTCTCCAGGGTTCCCAGAGCCAGAGACAGGGAAGCCAGGGTTCACCACCATTGCCCTTGACACCAACTCTAATATTCCTGACCCTTAAATGTTTGTTTGGTTTTTTTTTTCCTTTCGTTTGAGACAGGGTTCACATCCCATAGTGGCCCTGACCTCACTGTGTAGATAAGGATGGCCTTGAAGTTTGAATCCTCCTGCTTCCACCAAATGCTGGGGTTACAGGACGCAGCACGTACCCCACTTATCCCAGGGCTTCTGACTGGTTTGGTTTGGTTTGAAGGCGTAACTACTCCCCAGACTGCACCCGAGAGCCCTGCTCTTCCAATAGCTCATCATCTACTGAAGGAAGGGGAAACACCACTCATTCACACGTCTCAGCAGGAATCGCCAGGCCACACCCTGCCTGCCAAGCAAACACGCTCCCCATGAAGAAAGTCAAGTCAGAGAGGAAAAGTTAAGACACAAATAAAGTAAGCCTCAGGCCCACAGGAGTGACTTCATCAGTTAGCTGGCCTCCCTTATGTTCTGTGAGCCACAGCCCAGCAAAGGGTCAATGTGCTCGATGCTGGAGAACAAAAATCTATGAGAACACACACATGTGCTCTCCAGGCACCTAACAAGTCACGGGCTGAAGAACTGCCACGGGAGCTGGGCATGGTGGCGCACGCCTTTAATCCCAGCACCCGGGAGGCAGAGGCAGGTGGATTGCTATGAGTTCGAGGCCAGCCTGGTCTACAAAGTGAGTCATGGCCAGCCAAAGCTAATATAGAGAGACCCTTCTCAAAAAATATATATATACATATATATACATATACACACATATATATATGCCACGGTAGCTGAGCATGGTGGCACACCCCAGCACTTGGGAGGCAGAGGCAGGGGGATCACTGTGAGTTCAAAGCCAGCCTGGTCTATGAAGCAAGTCCAGGACAGCCAAGACTACACAGAGAAACCCTGTCTCGAAAGAAGAAGAAGAAGAAAAAAAAAAAGAACTGCCACTGTGATAGCAAAAAGAACTGGTTGGGAACAAAGGACCTCAGGCCAAATCTGATCCGGAGCATGAAGACTGAGCAGGGCTCACACTAAGGGATCACTGTGGCGGCTGCCTTCTGAGATCCTATCCTGCAACAGGCCTCATGCATCCCCCAGGATTCAACAAGGCCAGTGAGTGGGTGGCACAGCCGCCCTGACCTCAGGGGGCTCGGGCCCTGTTGGAAAACAGACTCACAGCAATTACGCAAGGACAGAACAGTCAACTGCACCAGTGGCAAGAACGGGAGCTGCCAAAGCCTGTAGCACAAGTGAAAGAAAGGGAGATAGACGCTGTAAGGGGAAAGCCGGACCAACACAGAGAGGAGGGCTCGGCACTGCCCCTCCGGAGCTTTACACACTGCTCTCGCCTTTTCTCTTCCCTCTCGGAGTTTCTCATTTGGTTGCATCTGAAAGTCTCTCAAATTTTGAAAGAAAGTCTCCTTTCCGGGCCATGACCTTCCCTGCCCCTGAGGCATATCACAATGCCTTGTTTGTTGTTGTTGATTTATTTTGAATGTCTGAATCTCACAGGACCCCTTGGTGGCACCTGCCTTTAATCCCCACACTTGGGAGGCAGAGGCAGGCAGATCTCTTTGCTCAAGGCCAGCCTGGTTTACACAGGAGTTCCAGGACAGCCAGAGCTACCCAGAGAAACCCTGTCTCAAAAAAAGGGAAAAGAAAACCCACAACTTCTAAAATCAGGAATTTTAATTCTCTAAAACCAGGAGATGAGTGCTTGGGTCACACATGAAAGAAACAGCCACAGACTAGGCCTACGAACCCAAACTCAGGCAGAGGCAGGTAGATCGCTGTGAGTTTGAGGCCAGATTGGTCTACAAAATGAGTCCAGGACAGTCAGGGCTACACAGAGAGACCCTATCTCAAAAAACAAAGAGAAGCAGTTCTACACAGGGAGGGTGGTATTACAAATGAAGACACTGTCACAGGGGCTCTCGCAAAGGGCTCTCTGGGGGCTGTGACTGCTTTACTATGGATTGTGAGGAAAAGAGTATCCTGACAGAACCCTGAGGGGATGACTTCAGAGAAGGAAAGCAAGCTGAACTGGATGTGTGTGTGTGCATGTGCGTGCGTGCGTGTGTCTTCAAGACCTCTCATGCTGCCTGTGTGTGTGTGTGTGTGTGTGTGTGTGTGTGTGTGTGTGTATGTGTGTGTGTCTCCAAGACTTCTCATGGGGTGTGTGTGTGTGTGTGTGTGTGTGTGTGTGTGTGTGTGTGTCTCCAAGACCTCTCATGCTGCCTGAACCGAGGCCTTCCTCTGAAGTCCTAGACATGAGATACGGATGGCTACAGAAAGACATCAAAGCAACTCTGAACTCCCATGAGAAGGCAAAGCACAGGCAAGGAGGCCTGACTAGGTGGAAGCCACAGAGTGGTGGCATATGCTACTAGACAGAAGGCACCTGTCAGTCCAGAGCTCAGTAAATGTGGTTATTTTTCTCATTTTCAAAACAAGCCTGTCCAAATGCTACAATAAGAGGTCTCAAGGAAATGACAGTCCCATGTCTAAGGTCACCATCAAGTGGCTGAGTCTGGACAGGAAGCCTACAGAATCGTGGGCTTGTCCGCAGTATCAGGGTACCGCCTTCCCATCCCATTTCTGATGCTCAGCTCAAGAAAGGCAAATGCATGGGCAGGTGCACCCATGTGCAAGAGGGCACGCGCATACACACACACACACTGCAGCTTCCAAGGCAATGAAGAATAATGACAACAGCATGGGCTGGCCATGTAGCATGCCTGTGTAACATGAACGAAGCCCAGATTCAACACCAGCACCCAAACCAGAAAAATTAAACAAAAACAATTAACACTGTCTACCAAGTACTGTGTCAACAGCTTTCCAGAAATCACTTCATGTAAGGCTAGCAGCATCCTTATAAAGCACATGGTCTTATTATTATTCCTACTCATAGATCAGAACTGAGACTCGTTGCTGTGAATATGTTGGAAGTACCGATGGCCATGTTGGGAAGTGTACAGGTGAAAGCAAGGTGACAGGTGTCAGTACTGGGCTGACACTGTTTCATAACCTAAGCTAAGGGGAGTGACTAGCAGCAGTTACAGAGATGGGTGGTGTGGGTGGCTCCCTCTCCACAATCTTCCCCAGAACTGGGAGGGGTCAACAGCCTTGGTACAGGGCACACTGCGTCTGCCTGAGGGCTTGCTGAGAGACAGGCTGACCTAATGGTAACGAGTCCTTCCAGAGCCTGGAAATGCTCCTGTACATTTATCCCCTTTCCACTGTCATGCAGAGAGATACAAAGCCTGGGTAAGAGGGGGACAGAGGCCCCAAGCACACATTCCTAACACACCTGGTAAGCGCTCAAGCTGCCACTCCCATCTGCCTGTCTAATTAGCACCTTCCTTTCACACCAAGTCCCACTGCATGACTGACCTTCCCAAGCACTCACATAAGCCTGACGCAGTGTGCGGGCCTCCTCTGCCCTGGGCTTCCTGGCGTTCTGGGCATGCCTCACTGCTGGGTTAGGCCGCTCCTGCCTCTGTGCTTTACAGCCATCTGGAGGCCTGCTGTCTCCAACAGAATGCGAAGCTCCCACACACATGAGTTCTTTGGATTCCTAATTTTAACCTTGTGTTAAGCAAATGGTAGGTACACAAAGATGCTGAACAAATAAAGAATCTTCCAGTTCTAGCTATGATTACTAATAAGAGTATCTCTAAGCTGTTAGGCATCTGCCACAAGACCAGGGTGGAGCAGAATAGTCAACATGCATCTCTTCTCATCCCCGAAATAAGCCTGCGGGGAAGATGCTTGTCTATGGCCCAGGAGACTAGCAGAGACAGAAGGGCAAAGGCCACATCTAAGGTCACCATCAAGGTGACCAGAACCAGAAACCTCTAGAATCAGAGGCTGAAGGCTCTTTCGTGACATCATGGCATCTTCTTTCCACCCACAATTCCCACTGTGACCAGTTTACTCTTCGGCTGTCTCCCCTGCTCTGGTCTGTCACAGTGGCTACCTTAGCGACAACACTGAGGGGCTGTCACACACCCCACAATGCCCCTGCCTTCTGTGTACCACAGACTGAGTTCTTAGGTTGCTGTTGTTGTTGCTGTTTGGTTTTTCTAGACAGGGTTTCACTGTGTAGCCCTGGCTGTCCTGGACTTGATTTGTAGACCAGGCTGGCCTCAAACTTAAGAGAGATCCTCCTCCGGAGGGCTGGGTTAGATGTGTGTACCACCAAGTCTGGCTCGGTGAGACTTTATTTGAAAAACTTTTCATTTTTCAGGCTGTCTCAGGTTTTTTTGTTTGTATTACTTTGTTTTTTGAGACAGGAACTTACTATGTAGCCAAGGCTGGCCTTGAACTCACTGTAACCCTGACTGAGCTGCCCTCAAACTCAAGACTTTCTTGCCTTGGCTACTGAAGGGCTTAGCATACAGGCTTGAACCACACCACCAGGTTCTTAGGCGTTTGTTTGTTTGTTTTTCAATTCCTAGCAAAAGCAAATTTATCAAAGCCCAGCAGGTCAGGAGGACTGAAAAGAGCCTGGCAACCTGACTTACAGACAGGACTCCTCAGAGCGCTTCACCACTCCAGCCAGGGTTTCCTTGCCCTCGCCCGCACTTAAGCCTTGCTGTTTTGGCCCCTTTCCCCAAAAGCAAGCAATAGAGGATGTGAAGGCCACCGTGACAGGCTACCCGCCACCAGGATGATGTGGGATGTGAAGGCCACCGTGACAGGCTACCCGCCACCAGGATGATGTGGGGTGTGAAGGCCACCGTGACAGGCTACCCGCCACCAGGATGATGTGGGGTGTGAAGGCCACCGTGACAGGCTACCCGCCACCAGGATGATGTGGGGTGGATGCAAGAGACAAAAGGATAGAATCTGTGCTACTGAAATATGAAACTAAAGCAGCATGATCTTGCAAATGCCTCTGAAACAAACAGAAGTCATTTTATTTTGCTTAAGCTAAGTGTGACTTCATTTGATTCACTTTAAATGAGTCACTGGATGCAAGTAATAAAGGACAAAATTTGGCCTGACAGAAATGAGGAAAGAGGAAAAGGCAGTCCACACCACACAATGAAACTAACGAAATGCCAAAGGCTGAACGCTAGTAAAGAAAATGGCTGACAACTGCGTTCTCATTAGGTCAAAATTTTAAATATAGTCAGATCATTCTCAACTACATAAAGGAACAAAAAATGAAAAAGAAACTTATAGAGATAGTGAAAAATATTCTAATAGTTACCACAGTGAACTTTCCTGTCATAGCATCATGGCAACCACCACAACAAAACACTCTACTTATTAATACCTTAGCCAGGAACAGTTCTTTTTTTTGGTTTTGGGTTTTTTGTTTTTGTTTTTTTGAGACAGGGTTTCTCTGTGTAGCCTTGGCTGTCTTGGACTCACTTTGTAGACCAGACTGGCCTCAAACTCATGGAGAGCAATCTGACTCTGCCTCCCAAGTGCTGGGATTACAGGCCACTGTGCCCAGAATCAGCCAGGACGATTTCTGTCCTCTAAGATGACTGACCAAGAGCTGAATGGAACTCCCCAGTGGCTGAATCATCATCACCACCACCACCAGCAGCAGCACATACTTCTTGAAGTCTATGTGCCAGGACCTTCTCAAGAGCAGTCAGAGTTAACAGTCATGAATGGTCATGTGCCTATGGTATAGGCTAGAAAACAAGAGAGCCTTAAAGGAGCCGGCTTCCCTGCTAGCACGCAGAGCTACTGACAAGCTTTTCCTTTCTTTAGTTATGTCCCACAGAGACTGAGGTGGGGGTGGGGGTGGAGGGGAACGGGTTCTGGTGTCCTTCCACCTCCTGTCTTCCTCCCCTAAGCAACAGAAAATTAAAAGTAAAAAGATTATTCTAGGGACTGGCATGGTGACTCATGCCTTTAATCCCAGCACTCAGGAGGTAGAGGCAGGCTGATCTCTGTGAGTTTGAGGCCAGTATGGTTTACAAAGTGAGTCCAGACAGCCAAGGCTACACAGACAAACTGTATCTCAAACAACAACTAGATTATTTTACTTCAATGCCAGACACGGCCTCCCAGCACCTGACAGGCTAATACAGAAGGACCACCAAGGGTTCAAGGCAAGCCTGAGACTGTTTGTTCCAGGTCAAGTCTTGGCCAAAAAATGACATGCATACACAATAAAATATATTGGGGCTAGAGAGATGGCTTAGTGGTTACTGTTCTTCCAGAGGAACTGAGTTCAATTCCCAGTGGGGGGGGGGGGCAGGGCACGGCAGCACATGCCTTTAATCCCAGCACTTGGGAGGCAAAGGCAGGCAGATCGCTGTGAGTTCGAGGCCAGCCTAGCCTAGCCTACAAATCGAGTCCAGGACAGCCAAGGCTACACAGAGAAACTCTGTCTCAAAAAATCAAAATAAGTAAACAAAATAAAATACATCTTGGAGGTTAGTGTACAACTTTAATCTCAGTACTTGGGAAGTAGAGACAGGCAGATCTCTGTGAATTCAAGGACAGCCTGAACGACATAGTGATATCCTATCTCAGTAAATAAAATTATTTTTTTTTCTTTTTTAAGATTAGGGGCCGGGCACTGGTGGCACATGCCTTTAATCCCAGCACTTGGGAGGCAGAGGCAGGTGAATTGCTGTGAGTTCAAGGCCAGCCTGGTCTACAAATCGAGTCTAGGACAGTCAAGGCTACACAGAGACCCCCTGTCTCGGAAAAACTAAAAAAGAAAAGAGAAAGAGAGAGAAAGAGAGATTAGGTCTCATTATGTGGCCCTGGCTGGCGTGGAACTCTCCAAACAGTCCAGATTGGCTTCCGACTCACACAGACCCACCTGCTTCTGCATCCAAACTCACCTGGCTGAAATATATCTTAAAATAACAGCAAAGTAAGCCCTCCACCTGCTGTGTACATTTCCTAAGCGTCAAGAAGTCCTGGGCAGGCGCCGCCATGAGCACAGCCCTAGCACAGTGAAAAAGGCAACTTCAGCACTTTTCTGAACTGAAATTCCAGTCAAAGGGTGTAAACTGTGACAGAGACAAGGGCAATTTCCTGCTGTTGAAACAGCTCGTACATGCCCTACCGCCCTACCAATACGGGGGCAGTACCAGCTTCAAATTTAACAACCACATGCAGCCTGGAAAGGATGCCTGTATTGCAACTACACACACACACACACACACACACACACACACACACACACACACTATGTGAGGCTTTTTTTTTTCTTTTTTGGTCAATGTTGTTGTTGTTGTTGTTGTTGTTGTTTTTAAGGAAAAAGTTTACCCTGAAAAGCAGGTTCTTTCTGAAACCCACGTGACACGTGGGATGGTGCCATGCAGTAACCATCCAGGAGCATCCAACACCCGGCTGAGGCGGTGCAGGGAAGGGTAACAGCCTTAGCCTTTATCTGTGGGCTTCCCACAGGCTGAGGCTCTGACAGCAGTCCTCTTCTTCCATCCTGGGCCTCACACGTGCACTCCAGCCCTCAGAGTAACCCTGAAATGGCAGCGTGAAGGGTGACCTGGCTCTAAGAGGAAGGCTGCAAGTGGCAGCTGTTTGGTCAGAACGCAGGAAGCGTTGCTTGGCAGAGCCTCCTGATGCGCCCTCCATCTGCAAGTTGTATGGTGTTGGATCTGACCCAGGGAGATGCCGCAGGAAACACATGCAGGGGGAAAAAAGCGGAAGCTTGGACAGATCATCAAACTAAAGCCACAGCTAAGAAAGTGATTATTTTAGGAAGAACGTTTTTGTTTTTTCCCCTGAGACAAGGTTTCTCTATAACAAGAGCCCTGACTGTCCTGGAACTCTCTTTGTAGCCAGACTGGCCTCGAACTCAGAGCTCTGCCTTCCTCTACTTCCTAAGTGCTGGGATTAAAGGCATGCACCACCACGCCCAGCTATTTTAGGGAGAACTTTTAATGTCCTTCCACGGCCTATTAAATCACTTTCAGTGACTGCCAACTTCAATGAGGTAAGTTGATGGGAGCAGTGGGGATACAGCTCAGTGCTAGAGTGCTTGCCTAAGTATATGCAGGCCTCGGGTTCAATCGTCAGCCCAATAAATGAATTAATTAACAATGGTAATAAATAATAAATAAATACTTGCTAAAAGAAGGAGGACCTGGCTATATATTTTAATATCCCCACTAACAGAAGAAAAGTAGTATGTTTTATATACACAGATGGCAAGCACTCAGTGCATTAACAAACAGAGGAGAGCCAGGTGTGGTGGCACATGCCTTTAATACCAGCACTTGGGAGGCAGAGGCAGGCAGATTTCTGTGAGTTCTAGGCCAGCCTGGTCTACAAAGTGAGTCCAAGACAGCCAAGGCTGTTACACAGAGAAACCCTGTCTCAAAAAACCAAAAATAAAAATACAAAAGCAAAGGAGAAAGTTCCTAAGTTTAAAAAAAGAAATGTTGAAAATGGAGAAAATGGAGTTATAGACTTAAAAAGAAAAAAGCAGGGACCACAGAGATGGCTGAGTGAGCAAAAGCACTTGCCTCCAAGCCTGACGACACGAGTTCAGTTCCTGGCGCCTAAACTGTGGAAGGAAAGAATCAACTCAACTCCTCAAAGTTGTCCTCTGTACACATGCTGGGGTGTGCCCATAAATGCATGTGCGTACACACACTCTAAATTTTAATTGTAAAAAAAGCAACAAAAAAGTAATGCATATAAGCCAGGTAGTGATGGTGCCTGCCTTTAATCCCAGCACTCAGGGAGGCAGAGGTAGGTGGATCTCTGAGTTGAAGGCCAGCCTGGTGTACAGAGTGAGTTCTAGAGCTACACAGAAAAGCCTTGTCTCATATATAGGACTGAAGGAGAACATCTGTTTCAGCCTAAGCTAATTTCTTCTTCATAGTATTTATCCATGAAAGTCATCAAAGTAAGTGGTCCAGCAAGTTGCCCATGGTGGTGCACATCTGTAATCCTATCACTTAGGCAGGAAGATCTTGATTTCCAGACCAACCTGATCTACATAGAGAGTTCCAGGCTAGCTGGGTTTACATAGGGAAACACTGTCTCAAAATATACATAAGAAGAAGATTTTCTGTTTCACTGTGTCTATTTTGTAGATTGCTACAGCTCTACTGGATGCCTAGAGTAATGGTTGGTAGATACAGCAGATGCTCGGTAAACATCTGCTGAACTCCAGAGGCTGGAGTAAACCAAAGATCCTGGCACCCCCTCAGTAAGCCTCCCAGATGAGCATCTAACAAAGCCAAAGAGGACACTGTCATGGAATGATACCAATGAGAAAGCACTGGAGTGTGCCCCAGCCAGATGTGGGCAACCCTGTTCTGCTTATGACAATGCCCTGAATCCACAAGGATAAGGCTAAGGAGAATGAGGCACAGAATCAGACCGTCCCAGTCTAAACACTGTGTGATAGGATCAAACCGTCAGAAATACACAGACCCAGTTCTCACCAAAGAAATGGACCTAAGTAAAGTCTAGGAAACAATGCATATGTCCCGGGGGATAAAGAGAAAAGGCTCTTACAACTTAAAAGAATCCTTTTCCAGGGATGGAGAGATGGCTCCGTGGGTTAAGAGCACCACCTGCTCTTCCAGAGGTCCTGAGTTCAATTCCCAGCAACCACATGGTGGCTCACAACCATCTATAATGTGATCTGATGCCCTCTTAACGGCCTGCAGGTGTACATGCAGATCAAGCAATGATGCACATTAAAATAAATAAATAAATAAATCTTTAAAAAATAAAAACTTTTCCAGCCAGACAGTGGTGGCACATGCCTTTAATCCCAGCACCTGGGGAAGCAAAAGCAGGCAGATCTCTGTGAGTTCTAGGCCAGTCTGGTCTACAGAGCAAGTTCCAGGACAGCCAGGGCCACACAGAGAAACCTTGTCTCGAAAACCCCTAAACAAAACAAAACAAAAATATCCTTTTCCATCTCCATCTCCCTTCTTGCCTTTTCTCCCTGTCTTGGCGTTTCTAGTGCTGTGATTTAACACTCCGACCAAAAGCAACTTGGGGAAGAAAAGTTTCATTTGCCTTACTTACCCTTTCAGGTCACAATCCACCACTGAGGGATCCTATGGAGGAATGTTGCTTCCTGGCTTGCTCCTAAAGGCTTGCTCAGTCTGCTTTTTCTCTTTTCTTTTTTCAAGCCAGGGTTTCTCTGCATAGCCTTGGCTGTCCTAGACTCACTTTGTAGACAAGGCTGGCTTGAGCTCAGAGCTCTGCCTGCCTCTGTCTGCCTCCCTAAGTGCTGGGATTCTAGACTTTGTGTGCCACTCTGCAGCCTGCTTTCTTACACACTCAGGACCACACAAAACCTTTCCTGAATTCTTATGGGCCTAGCTAGGCCCTGTCACTTCTGGATCTTTAGAGGACAGTTCTTTGTTCAGTAATCCTGTGGCCCTGTGCAAGAGCACTTAACCCTGCAGACTCAGTTTACACATCTGTAAACTGGAGGACAAATTATATTTTCTCCCCAATCTAAAAAAAAGACACAAAACAAGTCTCTGGTACTATTATTAGTATATCCAAGTCAAACACTGACTAAACCCCATAAGCAAGTACAATTTAACCATATTTGGAATGCCATGCAAAAATGGGTGTGCACGGCAGCACTGTGAGAGCCAAGTTTTCCAAGGCTGTTTTAAAGAACACACAAGCACCATGAAGCTTTCTGTTTAGCATCCTATCACAGTGGAATGTACTTCTGTCAAAGCCGACCTTCCTCCTAGTGCTGCCTACTTGCCTTGCTGTTCAAGCTTCTGGGCATATCTAATCACTAAAAATGACCACAAGGCCTGCAGAGATGACTCAGCGGTTACAAATACTTTACTCTTGCAGAAGACCTGGATTTGGTTCCCAGCACCCAAAAAGGTGACTCCAAACCATCCATAACTGGTTTCAGGGGATCAGATGATCTCTTTTGACCTCCTTGGGGTCAGGGACACATGCAAAGAAAACACTCATACACGTAAAATAAATAAACCCTTTCTAAAATGTCAAGTAGGTTAGCAAAGAACTGGTAACTTTGAACAATCACAGTGTCATTCAGCATCGGTTTCTAAGTACAAACCCATCCCATCAGCTATTTTGGCTGTGTGTGCTGCCTGGCCTCTCCTGTCACTGTGTCTCTATTGAGTGTAGTCTAACCACTGATATGGAGAGGTGTTTACAATATGCATTTTCGGTGAAAGAGGCAGCTGAGAATAAGATTGGTAATATTAATTCCATTTTGCATCCATACCCATATACTGTACACATATATCTAACAGGATGCACTGTAAGTCAATATGTTTGTAATCTCTGTTTTTTGGGTTTTTGTTTGGTTTTTCTTCTTTTTCTTTTTCTTTTTCTTCTTCTTTTTCTTTTTTCTCTCTCTCTCTCTTTTTTTTTCCCAAGACACAGTCGCCTTGGCTGTCCTGGACTACCTATGTAGACCAGGCTGGCCTCAAACTCACAGCAATCCACCTGCCTCTGCCTCTCAAGTGCCAAGATTAAAGGGGTGTGCCACCACACCAGGCAAAGAAGATTGATTGATTGGTTGATTATGTATACAGTGCTCTGTCTGCATGTACACCTGTGTGCCAGAAAAGGGCATCAGATCACATTATGGATGGTTGTGAGCCACTATGTGGTTGCTGGGAATTGAACTCAAGACCTCTGGAAGAGCAGTCAGTGCTCTTAACCTCTGAGGCATCTCTCCAGCCCGGGTTTTGTTTTTGTGTTTGTTTTTTTGAGACAGGGTTTCTCTTGTAGTCTTGGCTGTCCTGGATTCTCTTTGTAGAACAGGCTGGCTTCAAACTCACAGAGATCTAACTGCCTCTGCCTCCCAAGTGCTGAGATTAAAGGTGTGAGCCACCACACCCAGCAGTTTGTAATTTCTTAACATCATTTTTTTTTTATTTTAGAGTGTGTATGTGTGTGGGTGCTCACATGCCACAGTGTAGAAGTCAAAGGACAACTTGTGGGAAATGGTTCTCTCCTTCCACACCACAGGTTGGACTTGGGTCCTCAAGCTTGGCAGTAAGGTCCTTCTAAGCAATGTGCCATCTCCTCAGTACCAAATCCAGCCTGTTTTGTTTTGTTTTGTTTTGTTTGAGACAGGGTTTCTCTGTGTAGCCCTAGCTATCCAGGACTTTGTAGACCAGGCTGGCCTCGAACTCACAGAGATCTGCCTGCCTCTACCTCTTTTTTATTTATTTATTTATTTTTATTTTTGTGTATGTGAATGCTTGCCCCATGTATGTCTGAGGAGGCAGAAGAGAGGAGGCCTCCTGCACCCGGACTGGAGTTACAGGTGGTGGTGAGGTGCTGTTGGTTCTGAGACCAAACTTAGATCCTCTGCAAGACCTAACAACAGCCAGCACAAGTTTCTAACTTTTACTTGTTTTTTATATAACTTTATCTCATTTTCCCACATTTCCCAGACTCCTGCTGGCACAGTAATTCACACAGGTGTTCCATTTTCACATGAAACGTGGTTCTGCACTCAAACTATCCCCAGATGCCTCGCTGGGACACAGCTCAGTATGCCTGCTGCACACTGCCAGATTTTCTTTGTAACCTGTGCCTGAGGCTGAGCTAGAGTAGGGGTGCTAAGATATTTCTAGGGATCAGCTATCAAGTAGCAAGTTGGCCCCAGAAATCTGCCTCCTATAGCCCTCAACTTCCAGAACCATCGGCTTCCCACTTATCGGAGACCTCTGAACAGATTACAAAACATGCCCAAGGTAGAATCCATGACAAAACAATTCAGGTCACTTTGGCAGAGACATGGAAGCCGGCATTAACTATTACCCTGCATTCTAGGCTATTGCTGCAGGCCTTCTGGATCACAAGGGAGAAAAAGAGGATCATGTTTAATGATTTCACCTTCTAACACTTTACCCAGCGCTTTCGAACAGAAAGTGCTGACTCCTGAGAGGCTCTAGTCTGGCTTTACTGAAGGCTTCTGCCTCTGGAGGCTCTAAGATCTGTCAGCAGGCTCATTGCCAAGAGAAGGTGTGAAGAAGGTTCTGCAACTCAAGTCATCCACAGATAAGAAAGCATCTGAGAAACTGCAAATTTACCAGCTGGGGAAAGTGGTACAGAGAGAGAGGTGATGGGCTGGGATGTGTGGCTTCAGTGGTAGAGAGCACTTGTTTATCATGATGGAGGGAGGCCCTGTGTCCTCTCTCCAGAACCGCACACAGGGAAAATGTGATAACAGATGCTTTGGGCCTCTTCAGACTGGTATGGTTCTGGGTGGTATAACCAAAGACCAAAAATAAACACACACACACACACACACACACACACACACACACACACACACGAGACAAGGATAGGCAGATAGTTAAGTGGAAGGAGAGTAGAAATACTGTACAGCTAGTCTTCATAAAAGCGTTTTGTGGCTCCCACTGGCTGAACCAAGAGGGTATCAGACTTAGGGCGCTGAGGGCCGTTAGCAACTCTCAATGCTAGCAGCTCACCTATTTCCGGTAGCAGGATGGCTAGCAAAGCTAGCTACTTAAAAATAAACTGCTCTCTCGCCTCCTCCTACCATTATCCTTTACTAAGCCACACAGTTGAGTGGAGGACGCCATCCAGAACAGACTACAGCAAGCGTGCACAGCAACCTCACAGCCCTGCTCTAAATGCAGAAACCACTGCTTTCCCCCACTACTTCTCAAAGGAGTCACAGCCGGGCTTGTAGCAAAGAGCACACCTTTCAGATGTGAACTCTGGCCACACTTCAGAAGACTTTTCTCTCATAGTTTACTCTCACTAAATAGGAAAGGTTAAAATCGGTTACCTTTCAACTACGGTGCACTAAAGACAAAGAGAAACTGATCACATTACCTCTATGGGGTTCAGAGAGAGCCTGTCGAAATTGTAAGATAACCCTGCCTCTTCGCTATCAAGTTATGCCAGAGGAAGTCGTTTTTATTTGAAAATTAATACTAAAAACAGGACCCTTTCTAGTGCTCTCCAAGAGATGTCTTCATTTCAAGAGACACATGCAAAGGCTGCAGGCCCTAAGGTTTCTGGTTTCTCATCCCTGGCCCACCTGTTTTCCACCTTAACGGTGGTGAAAAGTGGGAAGACTTAGCGAGGCACGGAATTTGGTAACGCATCTACCCGCACAGTACTGATCAAATTGCAGAAGTTGGCCATGGTAGTACTACTACTGCCTTTAGTCCTAGCAGTCAGGAGGCAGAGGCACGCAGATCTCAGTGACTTCAAAGCCAGACTACCTTGTGAGTTCCAGGACAGCCAGGCTACATAACAGAAAGACCTATAAACCCACAAATAAATAAACCAAAAAAACCAACAACCTAGTAAAATTGTAGAAGCCTAGGAGGTCTGGTCTCTCCAAACTCTTCCCTGTGCCGCCTTCTCATGCAGGGAAGTCAAAGGGCAGCCTTACACTGGGGCTGTCCAGAACCCCTTACCTAGACCTAACGTCTTCCAAGTCTTGAATGAAAATACCACTTCCGCAAGAATGAAAAGATGCCTTCCCCCCAGTATCTTCTAAATACCATACAATTAACTTACGCATATCGTTTACTGTTTCTCTTTTCACACAAGCTCTCAGGAAGGAGCGATCTTTGTTAGTTCAGGATCGTACCTGGCACACAGTAGGAGCTCAGAAAGTACTTCCCGAGTGAGCACACTTCTTCACCAAAAATTGCAGATTGGAAGGGGTGAGATGAAATGGCAAGAAGCGGGAGGACGCTTCTCTGGGGAGATACCAAAAGAGGCCAGGGCCGACCCACATTCCCTACAGCAGCGCAGACGGAAGGCAGTGCACCACGTCCCGCCTGCGGCATCAAAAGGCACAGAAGGCAGCCGGCGTCCCGCAGCCGAAGAGCTCACAAGACTCACAGAGAAAGTCCAGAGTAGAGCATACCCACCAGGCTGCGTGCTGCCTTCTGCTCCCTTCCGGGATACCTGGGGCTCGGCTCCCGCCTACAGGCACCGTGGCGAGCGACAGGGCCCTGCCCCAGCACCTGCCAGGCCCGCCGCAGGGGTCCGGGCCGCGGCCCGCCCGGAGGCCCTAGAGCGTCCAGCCGTTTCGCCCCGCCCGGTTCCTGGGCAGGAAGAGCCCCTGCCCCGGCCGCTCCACCCGCCGCCACGCTCGCCGGGCGCTCTCACCTCAGGGCGCACGTACGACACGAAGGAAGGCTTGGGCGCCTTGGTGCCGCCGCCACCGCCGACTCCCCCTTTCCCCAGCATCCCGCCGCCTTGCGAAGCAACGACTCGCGGCAGCAGATGCGGCGGATCCGGATCCGGCTCGGGCAGCGGCGGCGGCCACCAGCACCAGCGGCCGGGGCTCCGCCCATCCCTAGGGCCGCGGCGGCGGCGGTACCGCCCGCATCCGGCTCCGCCGCTGACACCGTTCGCCCCGCCCAGCCCGCGCGCCCCGCCTACCGACCTGGGACACGCCCACTGTCGTTCGCCCTTCTCGGGCTGGAAGACCCCGCCCACAGCCCTCGAGCTGGCCACGCCCACTCCCTTGTTGTCCAGAGAGTGTGAACGCCTCTGCAGGCAGGCTCTGTTCGGCTGCCTGCGGCAGAGCCCGCCCCCGGGCGTCCTCTGATTGGCACGGGGCACTACCTGAAGAGATACTTGCTCTAGCCAATCCAGAGGGCGCTCTCTCCGGACTTCCGCACGATTGGATAGCGAGAACGTCGCCGTTTGTCCAATGATCCTGCGGTCACTAAGTCGTTCAACGCCTTTGCTTTATTTACTTGCCAGCAGCTTTGAAATTGAGTTTCCGAAAGCTTGCTGAGCTGAAAGGCTCCGTAGAAGCTTCGAATCCACATCAACGATGTTCACACTTTAACTTCAGACGAAAGAAAAAGAGAGAGAGCAGGCAGGAACTAAATAATAGACTGAAGAGCCCATAAAATGTTTTGTCAACTTCAAACTTTGTTCGTTGCTTTGTTTCTAACTGGTAAAATATCAAAAGCCCGTAAGACTTATCTACTCTCCCAAGTTATCGACAGCCCTCTCATTTTAAACCAAGACTGCAAATAAAAACCTGAACATGAGCCGGGCGTAATGTCGAACACTTTTAATCCCAGCACTCAGGAAGGCAGAGGCAGGAGGACTGTTGTGAGTTCGGGGCCTGCCTGGAATACAAAACGAGTCTAGGACAGCCAGGGAAGCCCTGTCTCGAAAGAAAAGAAAAAACAAAAAACAAAAAAAACGAGCACTTGCACACACAGTTCATTTGAATTCCACCTTTGGGGCACTCGCCTCGAGTGAGCAAGACCGAAGTGAATTCTCCCTCCAGAGCATTGTGTTAGACAAGAGTAAAACGGTGCAGCTCCTTAGAAGTTCCAACTACTGAGAAATGATAAACCTGTGCAATTCATTTTTCAAGTATCAGGCCCCTTCCTGTGCATTAGTCTCACCAGCAGCTTTTCTTTCTTTCCTTTTTAAAATCCCAACAGAGTTCTTTTCCTTCCCAAAGCTCTCCGATGTAAAATACAAGTGACAGAGAATGTGCGCACGGTAGTGCAACCTCTGGGAGGCCAGACAAGAAGAGTGTGAATCTGTGGCCAACTCCGACTACTTAGAAAGTTCCAGGTTAACCTGGTCTATAAATAAGACATCCACATCCATCTCAACTCCTAACCACTAACTGACTTCCTCCACGTTGTTCCCAGGAAGAAGTGACCCTAGTTCATTTGTACCAGACAGATTCTGATGCTTTTGTTTTCAGCATCTGGCCCAAACCATGAACAGAAGTACTGGCTTTTCGTAGAAATTTACCAAGCAAGGGTCCCTCCCTTCAGGCCATAGAGCATTAAACATCACTATTATCACCCTGATCTTTAACATCTGCTGATGGTCAAGCCCTGGTGTAATATGATCCTAGAAGCCTGACCTGTCTCTGATTCTACACACGTCCCAGGAATTGGAGCCAACAAATCGAAGTTTCTAAATACAAAAAAATTCAGCTGGTTTGCCACCCTCTGAAAGTGTCCCTTCCCTGTCCCTCCCTGTGTGAGACTGTTAGGAAGAGAGAGGCTTGGAAGAGGTCATTACATCTTGAGGAAATGCCTTTGTGAGAGCAGAGGGCTCTGGCTAGCCTTCCCCCATCAGAGAGCTCAGCAAGAGTGTGTCATCACCGAATGGGGCCACCCTTCCCAACCTGGAATCTATTGATGTCTTATTCTGGAATTCTCTAGCCTCCAGAACAATGAGAAGCAAATTTCTATTATCTATAAATTATCAGCTGTTACAACAGCCAGTGTAGACTCATACATGCTTCTGGAGTAATTTTTCACTCACTGGTGAATGCTCACTCTTTTTAAAAGATTTATTTTATTTTTACATGTGTCTATCTATATACATACATGTATGTATATATGTGTATATGTGCATATGTATGTAGACAGACACACACATGTAAAAATATGTATATATATTCATGTGTGGGTGCCCACAGAGGATGTCTCGTATTCCCTGAAGCTACAGTTAGGGGCACTTTTAAGCATTGGTGCTAGGAAACAAAGTCAGGTTAAGAACAGCAAGTGCTCTTAACTCCAGAACTATCTGTCCAGCCCTGATGATAATCTTGGGATGAACTAAAGACACACCTATAGGCTGGTCTACCAGGGCATTTCCAGGAAGGATTAACCAAGGGAGAAGACACTCCTTAAGAGTAGGCTGTGCCTTCCAGTAGGTGGCCCAGACAGAAACAGGTTGAGAGAACATCAGTTCCCTTCTCTTGCCTGCCTTGATTCTGCCTGCACTTATTGCGGCAACTCTTGGCCCCCTTCACTTACATCATACTCCAGCCTGGGCCTGAGGCTGTCCAGGAATCTCCTAGGCCTTCAGTGCCACGTTGGGGCCACTAATGCATCTGGCATCCTCCAACTGAACAGCTACCACGCAGAGAGCCATCATTAGACTACATGGGTCAGCCTTCTCAGTAGATTTTCTTTATAGTACAATAGTCCTATTGGTTCTGCTCATCTAGAAAGCTCTACTTCACGTGCATTTTGTTTGTTCATTTCTTGTTTTTAGAGACTGGGTTTCTCTGGGTAGCCTTAGCTGTCCTGGAACTCACTTTGTAGACCAGGCTGGCCTCGAACTCAGAAATCTGTCTGCTTCTGCCTCCCAAGTGCTGGGACTAAAGGCATGTGCCAGCACTACCCCTGGCCACACACTTTCTTTAATTAAGGAACAGAAAGGAAAGAAATGAGCAGAGAAAATAGTTTTTGTTTTGCTCTTATGGTTTTCCAGCTACCAGTAAAGGTTTGATCTTTAGGGTGTGGGTAAACTCTTATGAGAAGAGCCATTCCCAGGTGACTGAAAAGCCCACCCTACCAAGGTCAAACTACTCTCTATTACTAAGCAAATGTGTCTGGAGAGATGGCTCAGCAGTTCAGAGCACCTGTTGCTCTTGCGAGGACCCAGGTTCCATTTCCAGCACTTACATGGCAATGTCACAACCATCTTTAACTCTAGTTGTGGAAAGCCGGGCGTGGTGGCGCATGCCTGTAATCCCAGCACTCGGGAGGCAGAGGCAGGCAGATCGCTGTGAGTTCGAGGCCAGCCTGGTCTACAAAGTGAGTCCAGGACAGCCAAGGCTAACACAGAGAGATCTTGTCTCGAAAAAACAAAACAAAACAAAACAAAAAAACTCTAGTTGTGGAGGATCCAATTCCATCTTCTGGCCTCATCAGGCACACACATGTGGTATCCATAAATACACGGAGGCAAAACACTCATATAAAACAAAAAATATTTGTTAAAACAATATACAGAGGGTAGCTTGGAGATTTGGAAATATTACAAGACACATATAAAAGTTCAATGGTTTGGGGCTGGAGAGATGGCTCAGTGGTTAAGAGCACTGACTGCTCTTCTAGGGGTCCTGAGTTCAATTCCCAGCAACCACATGGTGGCTCGAAACCATCTATAATGTGATATAATGTGCACTGTATACATAATAAAGAAATAAAAAAAAATTTTTTTAAAGTTCAAAGGTTTACTCTTTCTCCCAATGTTGTTGTAATTTCACAGCAGACTCTAAACAGGAGTCGATCTTAGCTTGTTTCAACCAACGCAGCCCTGCTCCTCCCTTACCAGGCAACATTCGATTATGGCACATAGCTATACGAAGCTTAGCTGTTGACATTTTCTTCTCTTTGGAGTTACTTGATACCGTCCATGTGTACATTTTGTTCATCTTGACCTAACGGGTACCTCACACTCTATAGGAATTCAATATCTATTTGCAGTTGAGTGGATGAAGTAACTTAGTGTGAGAAACGGAGATCAGTGGGCATGGAAACAACATATACAGACCTTTCAAAAACTAAAGCGCATGTGCGTGGTTTCATATATACCGTGTGTGTGTGTGTGTGTGTGTGTGTGTGTGTGTGTGTGTGTAGGCTGGGAATCATTCTTGGGTGGCATTTGTTGGATACCACCCACCTTGCATTTGTTTGTTTGAGGCAGGATTTCTCTGTGTATTTCTGGCTATCCTGGACTTGTTTTTGTAGACCAGGCTTATACCACCACACCTGATTCACCTTGTTTTTATTTTATATTACTTATTTATTATTTTATTTATTTATTTTTGGTTTTTTGAGACAGGGTCTCCCTGTGTAGCCTTGGCTGTCCTGGACTCACTTTGTAGACGAGGCTGCCCTCGAACTCACAGTGATCCTCCTGCTTCTGCCTTCCTAGTGCTAGGATTAAGGGCGTGCCACCACACCCGGCTTGGCCTTGTTTTTAAAGACAGCATTTCTCACTGGCCTGGGACTTGCCGATGAGTACTAGGGATCCACCTGTCTCCACCTCCTGTTCTGCTGGGATCACAAGTGCACACCACAAAACCTGCCTTTAAAAGACACCAAAAACACCCAGCGTGGCGGCGCACACCTTTAATCCCAGTACTCAGTGAGGCAGAGGCAGGCAAATCGCTGTGAGTTCAAGGGCTGCCTGGTCTACGAAGAGAGTCCAGGACAGCCGAGAGAAACCTTTTCTCCACAAAACAAAAAACAAAACAAAACAAAAAAACCAACCAAACAAAAAAAGCAACAACAACAAAAAGAATGCAAAAACCAAAACCATGTGTTCCTAACACTAACTTCTCTGACTGAGCTAACGTCCTGGCCTTGTATGGCCACTTTCTACATTTCAACTTTACAAAGAAGTCTGGTGTCATCTGACTTCTTTCTTTTTTTGTCCTGGAGGGAAAGGCAGGAAGAGCATGAACTTGAAGCCAGCTGTGTTACATAATGAGGCAAACAGACAGGCAGACAGACAGACAGACAGACAGACACACACACACACACACACAGAGGGGGGGAGGGAGGGAGGGAGGGAGGGAGGGAGGGAGTCATAACAGGATAGCCTGCTGGAAAGCTTTTTTTTTTCCTGTTTTCTGCCCTGTTGTCCTATTGAGAATGGCCTCAGACTCCTGGCTCAGCAATCCTCAGGCACCATCTTCTGCAGTAGCTTAGACTGCAATCAGAGACCACCACACTCAGCTTATTTATTTAGTTTTACTCTTTTATTTATTTAGTTAGTTCTGTCGTTTTACAAGATACACAGCCTAAGCTGGTCACGTGGTTAGAAGCCTAGAGAGCCTCAATGAATTCTGCCTTCTTCCAGCCAGTGGCTTGCTAGGTTTATTCATTAAATAAAGGTTGACCAGGAGTGCATTGTGACTCACTCCAGCCTGGCCAGTCCAGAAGGTTCTTAAGTGTCGTTCTGGTTATGAAGGAGACTGAGACACTAACCACTGAGTGCTGCATGGCTAAGCAAATCCACCGCAAGGCTCAGAGGCCCAGGACGTGAGGAGTGGAAGAGGCAGGGAGATGGCACCCATACAGTCCTGGTAAAAACTGTCTTGAGAAGTTGGACAGATTGCTTAGCAACTAAAAGAGCTATGCTGCTCTCGCAGAGGAGCTTGGTTCCCAATGACCGTGTCGGGCAGCTTACAATCGCCTAGAACTCCAGCTCCAGGGACTCCAACACACTCTTCTTCTATGGGCATCTGAACACACATATGCGAATAAATGCATAGACACAGAAACACACACTAAACAAACAAACAAACAAACAAACTTTTTGGGCTGGAGAGAAGGCTCAGAGATTAAGAGTATAATGTTCTTCCAAAGCAACCACGTGGTGACTCACAACCATCTATACTGAGATCTGGTGCCCTCTTCTGGCCTGCAGGTGTACATGCAGGCAGAGCACTATATACATAATAATTAATAAATAAATCTTTTTAAAAAGACTATTAAAATTGTCGAAGGAATTTTAATTCTAAAAATTTGTCTTAATAAATGTTAATAATAAATGTATCCCATAGATGTTTGAAATGACATTACAATTCTTTGACTGAGGTTTTGTCATGCTGTGTTTTAGTTTCAGACAGGATCTCAAATAACCCAAGCTGGCCTCATAGGCTGAGGGCTGACCTTCTGCCTCCACTTTCCAAGTCCTGGGATTACAGCCTATACTTCCATCCACTAACTACACTTGTGTGTGTGTGTGTAACATTGAGTTAAAAATATTGTAAATGTTCACTAACAGGGGTGGGTCAAGTAAATTTACAGGACAACAACAATTTAATTGGGTACCATATAGCCATTTAAAAAAAAAAAGAATGAGGAAACATTTTAGCCGTGCAGTTTGTTGGCTGAAGGCAACCATTCATGAGTCAGACAACCTGGCTTCATCTGCCTACATGTCCTCCATATGTGGTCCTCCCTTTCTCTGAGACAGTGTCTCACTCTGCAGCCCAAGCTGCTTGTGACTCACTATGTAGTTCAGCCTGGCTTTGAACTTCGAATCCTCATGCCCTCACCTCCTAAGAACTGGCCTCACAGAAGAGTCCTGTTATACCATCTCTTTGTATGGGAATAAAACCTTTCTGCATAGATATAAAGGGAATTCTGGCTTTGGTTGTCTTTAGAAAGAGAAACTGAGTATTTGGAGAAATCTTTCTTCTCTCTCTCTCTCTCTCTCTCTCTCTCTCTCTCTCTCTTTCTCTCTCTCTCTTTCTTCTTTTTTATATTTTTTAGGTTTTTTTTTTTTTTGAGACAGGGTTTTTCTGTCCTTGGCTGTCCTGGACTCACTTTGTAGACTAGGCTAGCCTTGAACTCTCAGAGATCCATCTGCCTCTTCCCCCACCCTACCCCCACCAAGTGCTGGGATCAAAGGTGTGCCCTACCGCTGCCCAGCTGAGAAATGTTTTAAGCATTTTCTGGCCAGGCCAGCCTGATCTACAAAGCCAGTTCAGGGTACACAGGGAAACCCTGTATCAAAAAAAACAAAAACAAAAAACACAAACAAATAAGCAAAAAAGAAAAAAGAAAAGAGTTTTCTGAACAGCCTCTTTCTAACTTTAAATTCCTAATCGGGGGATTATTATATAGCCCTAATAATTAGTAACTTAAGAAGTATTGCACTGGGAGCTGGAGAGATGGCTCAGAGGTTAAGAGCATCAGCTGCTCTTCCAAAGGTCCTGAGTTCAATTCCCAGCAACCACATGGTGGCTCACAGCCATCTATAATGGGATGTGGTCCCTTCTTCTGGCGTGCAGGTGTACATGCAGATAAAACACTATATACATAAATAAATAAATCTTTTTTAAAAGTAGTCATATTGTATTATTTATTTTTTGTTTGTTTTGATTTTTTTTTTGAGATAGGGTTTCTCAGTGTCACACTGGCTATCCTGGACTCTCTTTGTAGACCCGGCTGGCCTCAAACTCGCAGAGATCCTCCTGCCTCTGCCTTCCTAGTGCCGGGATTAAAGGCATGTGCCACCTCACCTGGCTATTGTATTATTTCAGCATACCTTTTTAAAAGGGTGACAGTCTCACTGGGTATACAAACCACACTTAACAGCAGGTCTCATGCCCAGCTGTAGATGGCCAATACAAAATAAATTCAATGGTATTTTTGGAGGGTTTCTTTTTCCCTTAAAGGTCTTTTAAAGCTTATCTATTATGGTTTCCAATTTTGTGTTTCTATAGGATTTCTGTGCATTCATATGTGTGTCTCTGTATCTATAAGTGTTTTCTGTGGTTTTTCTTTGGCTCTTTTTCTTTTCTGTTCATTTGTTTTGTCCTATTTACATTTGTTTTATTTTCTCTTTTCTTTCTTCCTTTCTTTTCTTTTTTTAGATGCCTGTTTGTTTTCTAATGGAGGGAGCAAAAAAGAGTGTGGATTTGTGTTTGGGGAGTTGGGAAGGATCTGGGAGAAGTTGCTGGAGGGAAAAACATTGTCAGAATATATTGTATAAAAAATATATTTTTTCAGGCAGGATATGGTGGCGCTCGCCTTTAATCCCAGCACTCAGGAGGCAGATGCAGGCAGATCTCTGTAAGTTTGAGGTCAGCCTGGTCTACAAAGCAAGTCCAGCACAGCCAGGGCTACATAGAGAAACGCTGTCTCGAAAAAAAACAAGAAATAAACAAACAAACAACAACAAACCAACCCCCCCAAATCTATTTTCAATAAAAGATAAGAGGCTGACAGTCACATAACATTAGCCATTTTATAGTGAATATTTCAAGTAACTTGGATTTTAATAAAAACCAAGTAGCTTGTTGTGAACACTTGTACTCAGTAAACATTAACATAGGAGATTAAGGCAGGAAAATCAGGAAGTCAAAGTCCCTTGGCTACATAGTGAGTTCTAGCCGGTCTGGACGACCTGAGTCAGTGTCCCCTCAAAACAACAAACCATCCAGCCAAATAAACCAATGCCACTTTCTGTCTCTGCTTGTTTTGGCATAATTCCCCATGCCATCCTATCCAATAAATCTATTTCCAGCGTCAACAGCTCCTTCGACAGCTTGCTTAGAGAGTGCTGAAGAGGTAGACCCTCCTAATTTCTCAGCATCTCCAAGCTACACAGACTCGTCCTGGCCCCTTGAATATGTCTCAGTATCTAGAATAAATCCTTTCATCCTCCTTAGAGGTGAGCTAAGAGCTCTTAGGTCGGGAGGGGTGAGGGGGAGGGTGGGCGCTCCCGTTTTCTTCCTCCTCTCCCCCTCCTTCCCCTCCCCACACCTCTTTTTCTTCAACGGGGTCTTGCTATATAGTCCTGGACGGCCTGGAAGGTACTATGTACCATGTAGCCTCAAATTTGCAAGCCACGCTCCGGCTTCAGCTTCCGGCTTGCTGCCCAGCTGGCCTTTAAGATTCTCTCCAACACTGTCCTCCGTGGTTTAGATTACTCCGGAGGATACAGTCAGAGCAATGATCTGTGGATGCTTCAGGAACGAGGAAACTGCGCCCTCTACAGGACTACTTAAAAACTGGCAGGCTAAGTCCGACTGACTGGACCAGGTTCTGTCCGTTGTCCACGCCCACTCTCACCGCTCTCCCCGTGTCCCACAGTACCTCCTCTCAATACATCAGCTCTGCCGCAGTCACATGAAACTTGGAGTACAAACTCAGCCTATGTCAGCGTCTGAGCACGCCCAGGAGTTACAGAACTTAAGAGGCTCCACCCCAAGTTGGTGGTAGTGCATGCCTACCTAGCACTAAGGAGACAAGAGGCAGGCGGATCTCCGTGAGTTCGAGGCCAGACTGGCCTACAAAGATAGTTCCAGGACGGCCAGGGCTAATACACAGAGAAACTCTGTCTCGAAAAAACAAAAACAAACAAACAAACAAACAAACAAACACAAAGTCTCCAACCCTGGGTTGCAAAAAAGGGTGTAGCAAAGGCTAGAGATGTCGTCAGGCGCACAAAGTCCTAAGTGTGCCTCCCAGCACCACATAAACCAGGCATGATGGTGCAAGCTTGGTCAGCTCGAGGTCCGAGGCATACTGGCATACGCTAGCCCTTGTCTGAAACACAAAGGTCGAAGAGATGGCTCAGAGGTTAGGAGCACTTACTGCACAATCTTGAGAACTGGAGAGCATGTCCTGGCACCCACATAAGGGGTCAGGGCATCGGAGACAGGAGAATCACTGGGCCTTGCTGGCTTGTAACTCACTTGAGAAAGCCTGGCCCTGGGTTCCAGGAGAGAGCCTCCTGCAAAAGGAACAGGCGGAAATTAATAGAAAAGGATACCAAGCCAGGCCTGGGGTGGCACACACCTTTAATGCCAGCACTGGCAGAATCTCTTGAGTTTGAGGCCAGCCTGATCTTCAACAGAGCGAGTTCCAACACAGCCAGGACTTTACAAAGAAATCCTGTCTGGAAAAAAACAGAAAGAGAGAGAGAGAGAACCAAAGCCTTCTGGCACATACAGGCACATAAATAAATACTTTTTGTTTGTTTGTTTGTTTTTGTAGACAGGGTTTCTCTGTGTAGCCTTGGCTGTCCTGGACCTGCTTTGTAGACTAGGCTGGCCTCGAACTCACAGTGATCCACCTGCCTCTGCCTCCCGAGTGCTGGGATTATAGGCGTGTGCCACCACGCCCGGCTTTCTTACTGACGTCTTAAATGATGAAGTTTCATGCAATCTAAGGATTGTCATCCCAATACATGAGAGCTGTAGAGCGCAAAATAAAAATAACCGGAGTAGCCAGGTGTAGTGGCGCACACGTTTAATCCCAGCACTCGGGAGGCAGAGGCAAGTGGATCGCTGTGAGTTCGAAGCTAGCCTGGTCCACAAAGTGAGTCCAGGATAGTCAAGGCTACACAGAGAAACCCTGTCTCAAACAAAAACAAAAACCAACCAAACAAACAAAGAAGAGCCCAGAGGTTGGGGACACCCTCAAACCCCATCATGTTAGAGTGTGGTGGGGCACCCTTTAATCCTAGCATTTGAGAGGCAGAGGCAGGCGGGTCACACTGAGAACTCGAGGCCAGCCTGGTTTACAAAGTGAGTCCAGGACAGCCAAGGCTACACAGAGAAACCCTGTCTTGAAAAAAACCAAAAAACCAAAACATAACAAAAAAGCAATTTTTAGCAGCTGAAAGTAAGTTTGTTTTATCCAAAGGCAGACGGAGAACACTGGGAATCACTGAGCTGCGACTGGACTGCCCCAAGTTTTTAACTCAGTAGCTTTTCTGCTAGAGGCCTGTTAATGATCAGCCAGTTCCTGGCTCCTTTCCTTCCTCCAGAACACTAGAGTCTCTTCACCATTCATCACCTGGCCCCAGGAACGCGTTCTCAGGGCAGCCAAGAAAAGCAGGCAATGTCCAACTCTGCAAACATGTCTCACAGGCCTTGGAAATCAAAACAGGGACGTTATGACCCAGCTGAGGGGGTTACCAGAAGGCAAGGGGGGGGGGTTGGGGGGTTGGGGGTGTGGGAGTGGCATTTTCCACTCCATGTGAGGAATCTGCTGAAGAGGAAATATCCCCAGAAGCAGTTTGAAACCACGTGATCGGAAGTAATCGGTTTGCTTGTTGAAAAGAAGGTTCTGCTTTCTCCGGCTTGCCTCATATCAGTAAAGAGGCACTGATCAATTTAGCCTACTTCAAAGAAAATGCATATTCCCCCATAACACTGTTAGGGTTCGAGCTATCTGCTGACGAAAGACTCCAAGGCAGTATGCAAAAGCAAAGAGTGTTTTTATTCTAGTAAGGTAGGGGTCGCCTCTCTCCTCTGGAGGGCGACCCGGAAATGAGCACGCAGGGTCTATTTATAGACAGTTGGAGGGATCTGTGACGACAGAATCGAGTCAGAGTGTACGAGGGGATTCAGGACTGGCTGTTTGTTTGGCTACTGGGGACTTTTGAGTCACTGAAGTTTTTTTGGCTTTTACTCAGGAGTTGGCCTTTAATTTGATTGGATGGGGCCAACTGTGTTCTTTACCAAGGCCATGAAGTAATAAAAACATGGTATCTAGTCAGTATTGTTCCATAAGCTGATTAGCTGCCCATGAGCTGTCCACTCCTGTGGTTTTTTTTCCCCCCAGGAATTGTTAGAACCTTGGCCTAGTTAAGCAGAGTGAAAACCTGAAGCCTGTCATGGAGTTGGTCTAGTCAAGCAACTGGGGTCTTTGGAGGGGGGGGTCTGGGGTCACTGAGGGAGGGTCCCTTCAACACAACCCCTAATACTCCGCCAACGGAACACCTCACAAAGGCCTAGAGGCCCAACTGAGAGAAAGCGCTGAGGACAAGGACTTGGCTCTGGAAGTTACAAAAGGGGTTGAGCAAGCCTTTGAATGTCATATAAGGAAACCTAGGAGAGTGGTCGCCCTGCTCAGGTCTGTAGACCTTCTCTGCAGCGCTCTCCTTTCCGCCGGCATCTGGAATCCCTCAGCCTTGGGGAGAGCTCACCGGTTCTAACACTCCCTCGCGCTGCAGCATTTTTTTTTTAACGGACTTATCACGGCTCTTCAGAACATCCCCCCTGCTACCGATAGCTGCAGCCTGCTTTATTTAAATCCGCAGCATGGCAAACCTGTCTCAAGCTGTCTTATCCCATTTTAAAGTTATTAGTCCCAGGTTGTACACGTTGTCTGCTCTCCTCTTTCGTGGCGAGGTGAGAGGAGGAAAGAGAGAAGGGTCAATCTCTACTGACCCCTCATCCAGCTGACTCCACAAAACTGTCTTCTGACCCCCCAAGGGCACAAGTGGGGGCACACACACACACACACACACACACACACACACACACACACACACACACATAGTAAAGTAAAAATTTAAGGAATTTATAATTTTGCATAGACAATAAATATGTTTAATTCTTGGTTTTTGTTTTGTTTTGTTTTTGTTTTTGAGACAGGGTTTCACTGTGTAGCCTTGGCTGTCCTGGACTCGCTTTGTAGACCAGGCTGGCCTCGAACTCCAACAGATCCTGCCTCTGCCTCCTGAGTACTGGGATTAAAGGTGTGCACTACCACTGCACAGCCTAGATTTTTTTTTTTAAACAACAAAATCGTTGATGTACAGTTGCTGAGTCAAAGGCTCTCAAAATACATGTGACTTTTTATTTTTTTTCACACCACCCAGTTAAGGTGCTGAGTGAAGCTGGATGTGGCAGTGCATCCCAGTGATGCCGGCACTCGGAGGGCTGAGGGGTGAAGATGGTGAGTGCGAGGCCGCAGCCGCTATAAAACAAGCTCCGGGCACGGAGCCCGACAGTGAAGAGGCTGCTCAGAGCCGCAACAGCGGTGACGAGAAGCCGGACTGAACCGGTTTTCTTCAACTGTATTTTGGTGCTGAAAATTCAGCCTTAAAAATTTTTTTTTGGATAATTCAGACATTAATATTTTCAATCTTTATATATTTTGTCTGTCTGATTCTATTGTCATTAAAATTTTGTGCACGTATTTGATTACTAGTAAGTTTAAAAATGTGGTTTCGGGGCTGGAGAGATGGCTCAGCGGTTAAGAGCACCACCTGCTCTTCCAAAGGTCCTGAGTTCAATTCCTAGCAACCACATGGTGGCTCATAACCATCTGTAATGTGATATGACGCCCTCTTCTGGCTTGCAGGAGTACATGCAGGCAGAGCACTGTATATATAATAATAAATAAATCTTTTTTAAAAATGTGGTTTCATATTCTTTTTTTTTTCTTTTTTCTTTTTCGAGACAGGGTTTCTCTGTGTAGCCTTGGCCATTCTGGACTCACTTTGTAGACTAGGCTGGCCTCGAACTCACAGCGATCCGCCTGCCTCTGCCTCCCGAGTGCTGGGATTAAAGGCGTGCGCCACCACGCCCAGCGTTGGTTTTGTATTCTTAGAAACCATTTATTCTCAGCACTTGAAAGGCAGAGGCAGGCAAATCTCTGTGAGTACAAGTCCAGCCTAGTCTACAGAGCAAGTCCAGGATAGTCAGGACTATAAGAGAAACCTTGTCAAAAAAAAAAGGTTTTTTGCCATCCCCACTTTTGAAATGAGGTCTCTGTTAATGTCTTATTTCTGGAACAAAGACGTGAGAAGAC
Organism: Acomys minous; assembly: GCF_964271855.1. Lineage (NCBI taxonomy): Eukaryota > Metazoa > Chordata > Mammalia > Rodentia > Muridae > Acomys > Acomys minous. The sequence continues at coordinate 57,413,369 of NC_140494.1, forward strand.
ATGTAATGATATAAAGGGAGGAATTACCTGTTTTGAGTCATGTTTTCAGCACACGGTCCTTGGCACAACTGTGATGCTCGTAGCTGAAAAAGCAACAGAGTGGGGCAGCATAAGAAGCAGGCGTCTGTGAATGAAACTTTAAAGAAAAACAAACAAAAAACAGTGGTCACCAAAACTTCTCATCAAGAAGATGCACCTGCCCCCCAAACCTGTCAACTTGAGTTCAGTTCCCAGAATCCACAGAAGATGGAAGGAGCGAAGGGTCTCCACCTCCGACAGTGCATATGCGTGCTTATGCACATGCACCCACACATGCAAATAATGGGCTAAATTAAACAGTAGAGCTAGGGAGATGGTCCATGAAAGTCATAGCTGCTCTTCATCCAGCAGAGGATGAGTACCTGGAATTTAAAAAAAAAATTCAAGCTGGGGACCAAGGTGCACACCTTTAATCCCAGCACTCAGAGGCGGAGGCAGGTGGATCTCTGTGAGTTCAAGGCCAGCCTGGTCTACCCTGAGCCTAGGACAGACAGGGATCTGTTAAACAGAGAAATCCTGTCTCAAAAAACAAAAAAAAAACCAGCAATAAACCCCCAAAATTACACACACACACACACACACACACACACACACACACACACACACACGCACACACGCACATATATAAACAGAATATTTTCTTTTTTAGATTTTTTTACTTTGTGTGCACGAGTGCTTTGCTGGCATGTATGTCTATACACCACACACATATGCTTTACCTAAGGCAATGGTGAGCCTCCTTGTGGGTGCTGGGAATTGAATCCTGGCCCTCTGCAAGAACAAGGGCTCTTAACCAGTGAACCAACTATCCAGACTCATAAACCTGGTAAACCTTCTCCTTCTCTTCCTCCTCCTCCTTTTCCTTCCCCTTCTCGGCTTCTTCATCATTGTAGTTTGAAAAACTGAAAAGTCCCAGATTGTTCAATTTTACCAATAAAGACTTAGGAGCCAGATGCTAAGGTGAAAACTTGCTAGCTCAGAGAGGTTGATTAAAGTGAGATGTAGAAGATGTAACCGCCCATTTCATATGGATATGGAGACAGGGCGAAGACAGTCATAACAAATGAAAAAAAAAATCCCATTGGGATTTTGGGAGTTGGGAGTTGGTTATAAGGTTTTGTTTGTCTGTCTGTTTTCGTTTTGGGTTTGTGTGTGTGTTTTGTGTTGTTTTTTTTTTTTTAATTAAATTTTAAAAATGTTTTTTTGAGACAGAGTTTCTCTGTGTAGCCTTGGTTGTTCTGGACTCACTTTATAGACTACGCTGGCCTTATACACACAGTAATCCACCCGCCTCTGCCTCCCAAATGCTGGGATCAAAGGTGTGCATCAACATGCCTTCCTTGTTATAAGTTATTATTGGTCTTGTGCAGAGAGAAAACAAAGTTGGACTCAGGTATTTCTCTCTTTTATTTTTTTCTTTCTTTCTTTCTTTCTTTCTTTCTTTCTTTCTTTCTTTCTTAGGTATGAAGATAGGGGTTGAAAACAAAGAAGGGAGAATGTTGCTTTAATTGAAAATCTCAGATCATTCTATTTACCAATAAAGGCTCAGGAGCCAGATGCTGTGGTGAAAAACTTGCTAGCTCAGAGAAAACACCCAGCTGACCTTCCTACTTAGCTCACATCCTGATGGAAAAGGCCTAAAAGGCTCAGTAGCCCAGCTGACTGCCCAGGAAGAAAAGGTCAAAGAATCCAAGGCCAAAGGCTTGCTAGCTCAAAGCCCAAAAAGCCAAAGGCCAAGGAGCTGAGGTGCTCAAGAGCCAGAGCTAAAAGCTAAAGAGCTTTAATCTCAAGAACCCAAAGCTAAAGCATCGTCTACAATCTGTATTTTTAAAAACTTTTTGAAGGATTTATTGATTTATTTTACATATAAGTGCTCTATCTGTGTGTACACCTGCATGCCAGAAGAGGGCACCAGATCTCATTATAGATGGTTACGAGCCACCATGTGGTTGCTGGGAACTGAACTCAGGACCTCTGGAAGAGCACACAGTGTTCTTAATCACTGAGCCATCTCTTCAGCCTTCTACATACTGTCTTAAATACCCCTCAACTCAAAGTCCCTCCTGCTCTTTTTTTTTTTTTTTTTTTTTTTTTTTGGTTTTTCGAGACAGGGTCTCTCTGTGTAGCCTTGGCCATCCTGGACTCACTTTGTAGACCAGGCTGGCCTCGAACTCACAGCAATCCACCTACCTCTGCCTCCCGAGTGCTGGGATTAAAGGCGTGCGCCACCACGCCCGGCCCCTCCTGCTCTTTAATCACTGTAACCTGGTTTCTTGCTCTGCCTCTTGACTTAGGGTTAACTTTATTAAATCCTGTGTACAGATGATAGTTCTTAGATTAAAGGTATGTGTTAGGTCTCAACCATGCCAAACAAAAGACAGGTTTTTACAGTCCACAATCTCAGGGATTGCAAAGACCAACCTAACACCACTTTGTATCCAACCTCTATGTTCTGTATGTTCTGTGAGATCTTGTCCTCTAGGTGACCTCATTCTTTCTGTGTTCCGGGAATGACCTCAAACTACCATAAACTGCACCTTCCAGCAGTTTCCAGAAACTCACACCTGGGCAATTAGATATAATCAGGACCCAATGTTCCTCTGAGATAAAAAAAATTTCCTGTCGTGATTTAGTCTCCACCCAACATGTCTAAAGGTGACATTCCTGTGACCCACAACTCCCACTTACATTTTTTTCCCTTTATAAACCCATTACCCTTGAAGCTCTGTGCCACTCTCCTGTCCTACTGTGTCAGAAAGGCTTGTGGTCTGAGCTTGAGCCCGTAATAAAGGACCCTGTGTGTATTGCATTGGTATTGAGTCCTGGTGGTCTTTTGGGGTTCTTGCATTCTGGGCACAACAGGATCAGATTGGGATCAATACAGGTTTTTACAGTTTATAATCTCAGGGATCACATTGGGATCAAATATCCTGCAAGAGGGGATAGAAAATATATAGAGATGACAAAAAGTAGATTATTGAATCTACTCAACTTAAGGACTTAATCTTTACTCACCAATAAGGTCATTTTTAATTCATTGGTATAAAATTTTATATAATATCCAACAGTAAGTTTATTCTTGCTACATTGGTATAGATTCAAATTTAAGGTTATTCTTCACACACACACACTGTATATATGTATACATATATATGCATGTATATATATGTGTGTGTACGTATATATATACATATATATACATATATACACATATATATACTCTAGTATGAAGTATTGTACCCATACAACTCATTTATAATACAAGGTTTACATCCAATATTTTTAAACTGCTATTGTAGACTATTTAGGTTAATTCAGTAATATAAGTTAATAAATAGTCAATCAGATTCATGATCATGCCAAATACTAGTCTAATTTAGCACAAGAATATATATCCTAGGTTTAAGAGATAGATTTTATTCTATAAACAGATTATATAAAAATAAATAGATAAGGTTTTCAAAAGCCTTAGAGGCCTATAGAATATGGCATTTTAAAATATTTTTATTATTTTAAGGATTCTTTGACAATGAGACATGTCAATACCTGGCAAGACCCAGCCTACCTCAAAGAAGATGATGAGCATCAAATAACCTCCTTATGGAGATGGCTTCAAATGTGGCCAACCAGGCACTGGGCAAAAATACCCTAGTTTTCTGCCACAGACAGAATTGTGCCTGAAATGGGTAAGCTAGGATTCAGGCTGAGTTGACTGCAGAACTCTGCTAAGACAGAGTAAGCAAGTCCTTAATAATTCCTGCTTCACAAATATGTCTGTCAGATATACTGGGTCAGAAGCCTGAAGATGATGCTTCAATGCTTCAGTTTTTGGGTGACTATTCAGGCAGTAAACTAGCTCTGTTCATTTTTATTTTGGAAGCTGCTAAACTTTACTTCCTGTTCACTCAGGTAATTAGTTTTATTCCTTCTCAACTTTCTGATGAGGTTGAAGACCACATAGTTTAGTTTTACAATTAAACTTAGTTGTTTAGGAGTTAAAAAGATGCTTTTAGGTCTGGATAGATTGTTTTTAGGTTGATAGAGATGAGATATAATAAAATTGATTTAGGTACAAAATTTGGACTCTCATAGATAGGATAATATTTTCTCCTAAATCGCCAAATGCATATGAACTGGAGATTTCAAATGTAGATCTTCCTGATAGTTTTCATAAATGTTCCATAATTATTATTGTATATTAGTTTATTATTGAAAGAAAACGAGCCTTTTATTGGACTTAAAGGGGGAAATGTTGGCAAAATGTTCCTGTGGACTGTGTACAGTTTACCTTTGCTCATTCAAATGTTGATTTCTCCACCCGACTCTCTGAATCAATCCAGACACTGCATTGTGATGTATATTCTAAGTTCTCCAGTTTCAAGTTTGTGTAAATATGTCACCATTTGTTCTCTCCCATAAAAACCAGGTAGCCAATGCAGGGTGGTGTATGCCTTTAATCTCAGCACTTGGAAGGCAGAGGCAAGTGGATTGCTGTGAGTTCAAGTCCAGCCTGGTCTACAAAGTGACTCCAGGACAGCCAAGGCTACACAGAGAAACCCTGACTGGAAAAACCAGGAACCAAACCCCAAACCAACAAACAAACAAATAAAAAACCAAAACCAATTAGCCAATGCCGAGCAACAACAGAGAATAGGGTGGGACATCTTGGTCCTGTGAGGGGAAGAGAAAGAGGAGGAAGGAGAGGATGGAGCCAGGAGGAGAAGACCGGGAAGTACCAGCAGGAATCAGCCAGACCTAGGATGTGAGTAAAAAGTAAGTATAAAGTGGGAAATCAAAACGGGAGGAAACTATACTAGCATGGAGGTTTAGGATGGAGTAATTATTGTGCAGCATTGTGCGAATAAAATAGATTCTAGTCTTTCTGTGGTTATTTGGGTATAAAGCTGGTTGAGGAGTAACCGCTGATGTCACTAAAATAATAATTCGATATTAAATATTAATAATCATTCAACAGAAGCTGTGATTGGTGCTTTCTGTGTACTCTGGTTTTAGCTAAAGAACATTCATCAGCGTTCATCCTTGGAGCAGAGCTGAAGGCTGGGAGCCCATTCCTCTGAGCCAGACAAAAGGAAGGCTTTGCATTTCCATGAGTCTGAGACGTCTGGGTTCTTGGTGTGGCTTTGTTGGGATAAGTGTGGCCTTGTTTGAGGAAGTATATCACCCGGGGGTGGGCTCTGAGGTGTCAAGCGCTCACGCCAGGCCCAGTGTGTCTTTCCTCCTGCTGCCTGACAATCCAGAGAGAGAGCTCTCTACGCTTTCTCGGGCACCATGTCTGCCTACCCGTCACCATGCTTCTCCATGTGACGCACACTGGACTAAACCTTTGAACTGTAAGCCATCCAATTAAATGTTTTTCTTTCTTAAGAGTTGCCATGGTTGTCCTGTCTCTTCACAGCAATAAAAATCCTGAGACAATGGTCTTACCAGTCCTGGACCCTGCACACTGCAATATCAACCCACTAGGCAAATTGTGGCTTCCTAAAATAGTGGATGCTGTGGGTAACTAACCACTTTCTGATTAGATTGGAGGCTGCTCTACAGGAGGGAATTTCTTTTTCTTTTTTTTTGTGTTGTTGTCTTTTTTTTTTTTTTTTTTTTGAGACAGGGTCTCTCTGTGTAGCTTTGGATGTCCTGGACTCGTTTTGTAGACCAGGCTGGCCTCGAACTCACAGCAATCCGCCTGCCTCTGCCTCCCGAGTGCTGGGATTAAAGCTTTCTTTCTTTCTTTTTTCCTTTCTTTCCTTTTTTTTTTTTTTTTGTATTTTGAGACAGGGTTTCTCTATATTATCTTGGCTGTCCTGGACTTGCTTTGTAGACCAGGCTGGCCTCAAACTCACAGTGATCCGCCTGCCTCTGCCTTTCCAGTGCTTGGTTTAAAAGTCTACACAGAGAAACCCTGTCTTGAAAAACCAAAACCCAAACCACATTCATGCCACTATTTCACCATGGCTGGTAGGCTGGTACTGTGACACGAAGGGTTTTGTGCTGGGTGATGTCAGTAGTGGCTTTCCTCACTCAGAAGCAGACTGAAAGCTAGCCAGCAGGGCAGAAATTTTAGACCAGTTCTAGCTTATTTACTGTTTTGCAACCAGATTATGTTGTGTTTTCAGCGATAGGGCCGTACCACTTAGTTTTGAAGATCAAGAGTGGAGAATGTAGCCACCATTGTCTTGTTCCTGATTCTAGTTCAAATGCTTTTTTTAAAAAAAAAGATTTATTTATTATTATGTATACAGTGCTCTGCTTGCATGTACTCCTGCAAGCCAGAAGAGGGCGCCATATCACATTACAGATGGTTATGCGCCACCATGTGGTTGCTGGGAATTGAACTCAGGGCCTTTAAGAGCAGGTGGCACTCTTAACCGCGGAGCCATCTCTCCAGCCAAAATGCTTTTTTGATTCAAAATGTTGCTAGCAGTATGTGTTGGTAAGCATCTGGCGGGTGGCCTGGTTCTATGTCCCACAGGCACTGCTTGCTTTCAGCCAAGGACAGACCCTGAGGTCAAAGATTTGGTTTCTTTCTCAGGAACGGCCAGAGTGCTTTACGAGGGTTCCGCGCTACGCAAGGTTCTCTGCCTCACTGGGGGAGGTGGAAAGGATTTTCCACTGGGTGTTACAGTTTAGCTCTTTTAGGATGAAATTGCTCGTATCAGAGACTCTTAATATTACCAAAAGTGTTATAGCCGTTTGTCAAGCTGCTCTGCTAAGCATGGCAGAGGAAGCAGGTGGATATTAGGAAGTCCAGTGAGACAAAGGCCTGGTGGAGCTTCACTTAGCAGTAGAGCTAGCCACGATGGAGCAGGTTTCTGCAGTTGCCAAGGCAAGCTCTGCCATTGCTGCCTTGCCTGGCAGTCAAGGCACCGGTGTCCAGCAGTGATTCCTTCCCAGAATAAATGGGAGTCCGAGTCCGTCATGGCTCCAGCACCAGAGCAAGCCAGGCTACTTTTATTTCTACCCCTTGGGCAGTGGGGAGGCATTTGTGGGAGAATGTCAGGATACTTAATTTGCATGCAGTGTACAGAACCTCATTTGCATGCAGTGACACTATCACAAGAAGGTAAACACAGCACTTAATTATCCCATGGGTGGGGGGAAGAACGCCTAGGTAGGATTAAAGGTCATTTGCTGGAGACCAGCATCTTCTTAGCACAGGGTGGGGGTACTTCCAGGAATCTCCAAGTCCTTTTGAGGAACAGCTTTTATCAGGAAAGGCTCAGGCCAGCAATCTTCCCTGAGGGATATGTGACCCTCCTTAGGGGGTCCCCAGATCAGGGGAAGAGAGAGCATGGCTGAAAAAGAGAGTCCTTCATAATAGAATGGGCTCAGTTGCCTATTTGGATACATCAGACTTTGACCTCTCCAGCATCGCCCCACAGGAAGGTAATACTTGTCTTTATTAGCTTTGGGTATCTAGAAGATACTAGTGTGAGAAAGTGATAGGTAGTGTTCCTCCCTTTTCTGTTTTATGCAAACACCTGAAAAATATTTGTGGTGATGTAGGATGAAGATATCTCATAATTATGAGACTGGAACTTTTGTTGGACCCAAAGTTTTGAGGTAAAACATTTTCCTTCCTAAAAAAAAAATTAAATTGTATGGATATTCAAAAACTTATAATGAGGGGCTGGAGAGATGACTCATAGGTTAAGAGCACTGACTGCTCTTCCAGAGGTCCTGAGTTCAATTCCCAGCAACCACATGGTGGCTCACAACCATCTATAATGAGATCTGGTGACCTCTTCTGGCATGGATAGAGCACTATACACATAATAAAAAATAAGTAAATCTTTTAAAAAATTTTCAGAGAAAATTTATGCAGCTGGGCACAGTGGTGCACGTCTGTGATCCCAGTACTTGGGAGGCACAAGCAGGGGGATCTTTGTGAATTGTAGGGCCTATGCTAAGAGTTCAGGAAAGCCATGGCTAAGCGGAGAACACCCCCCTCCCCCGCCACTGCCAAAGTCCTAAGTCATAGTCTGGGGGAGGGTTCCAACCTTACAAAAATGAACCAATATGGTGGTAAAATCTAAAACCTTTTAGAATTATGTGATCAGCAAACACACACTTGTCAGGAGTGATATATATATAACACAAGGTTTTACTAAAGCGTTAAGTAGTATCAAGCAAACATTTCCACACCAAGCCTCTTATATAATACAATTAAGTCATTATATGAATTTTAAATTTTTATTTCTGTATCTCACTGTAGTGCTGTGACAACAAAACAACATCTGTGTACCAGAGCATACATATATCAACAGTAAGATGTAACTTCAGTTTACACCACTGCTAGGGGTATTAGCATTTTGTATGAGACATAAGCATGTAAGATGGCCATACCAAATAATTTTCTGTTTATTTCCTTAGGTAATCTTATTTTTTAAATCAGTAACACTTTATCAATCTCACTGTTAATAGACCTATAAATGACCTGGATGATATGATGTGTGGGGACCATTCAACTGTTTTATACTGTAAGGGGCTAGTGTAACTGCACACACACCAATAAGGAGCTGTTACCATAATTAAGGGCTAGTTATTGTTAGTTACTGTTAGTTGCACAATAATGACGTTCCTTTGAAAACAACAGCCCACTTATATGTGAAAAATGCCCTTTCACCTTGTACAGAAGAAAAAGTATTCAGAAAGTTATTTTTGGCCTTGCTATGTCAAAAAGTCAACTGTACAAAGATCTACGTTAAACCTAAATTATAATTTTAAATGTCTATTAGAAACAAAAACATCATGCATATTATCAATTATGCAGAGGCTTTAAAACTGTTTCAAGACCATATAATATATATTAGCTTTTATACTGCTAATGCACAACTAACAGCAAACTTGATTAGATTAACGAATTTGTCTTAATTACACCTTTATATATCACACTAGAGAGACAAATGCCACAAGATCTGCAGAAAAACCCAGTTCTGAGCACTCAAATGGCAGGGTAGATTTTTGTATTATAATCCTTCACATACAGAGTAACAAAAGGAAAAAATCCTGCAGTTTCACGTTACAAAAAAACGTACTGCCTTAAAATATTAAGGGGTAAAGGATACTATCTATAACACAAAGTAACTTACAACTAGTGTCAAAGCAAATAAAACTTCTAAATAAAAGTATCAAAAATACATGGAGCAACTGAAGCACAATTCCTGCATTAAATACAGTAAAGATTTAATAACACAATGCACTAGTTAATAAAAGACACAAAAATACAGGGATCAAGGTTAACAAGTAAATAAAATCAAAATAATGGGAGGAAAAAGAAACCACTGTATTTCCCCTAGTCACTTTTTTTTTTTTTGGTGTCTTTCCATCCATATAATACCTAACACTGTACATTAAATTTTTAATATCATAGAAAAACTTGGTTCTTCCACGAAACTCTTTATATTCTTGATAAACTTTTAAGCAGACATTATTATGAATGGAAAACAGCCAATAAACTGGCACCTATTTTAACACTGAAGATTTACAGAAACTTTTAAAAGTTATCATAATCCTTTTTGTCTTTTTTCCCCTCGGCTTCAAACCCATCCACTCCATCACTATCCCTTCTTCGTTTTCTGTTGTTGTGGATGTTAAAACGTTGATTCATTTGTGGTAATGGATCCATTCCTAGAACTTTGTGTATCTGACGGAATGCGAGGAGCCTCAATGCAAACTGCAAATAGAGTTAGAATATAGAATTAATTTAAAAGTCAAAACATTCTAAACTTTGTACTTTGTAATCTATTCATTCATCTTTTTGTGTGCACGTGTACTCCACAGTCAGAATACAAATTGGGGTCATTCTCTCCTACCATCTGCGTGGGGACCAACGCTCAGGCCATCGGCTGCGCAGCAAGCACTTGTACCTATAGAGCTATCTCACTGGTACAAAAGCACATTAGTTCTTTTTTTTTTCCAAGAATTTTTTAAATTATGTATACAATGTTCTGTCAGCATGTGTGCCTGCACGTCAGAAGAGGGCACCAGGTCTCATTAAGAGATCTATAATCATGAGCTACCATGCGGTTGCTGGGAATTGAACTCAGGACCTCTGGAAGAGCAGATAGTGTTCTTAACCTCTGAGCCATCTCTCCAGTCCAGCACATTAATTTTTGTTAAGTTTACTTCCCCATATAACAATATGAGAAAAATAATTTAATAAACACCTTCAACGGGTTGTTTCACCATCATGAATTAATCAGAAAGAATAGAAAATTTATTTATTTGAGACAGGGTCTCTCTGTGTAGCCTTGGCTGTCCTGGACTCACTTTGTAGACCAGGTTGGCCTCGAACTCACAGTGATCCGCCTACCTCTGCCTCCCGAGTGCTGAGACTAAAGGCGTGTGCCACCACGCCCAGCTACTTATGTTTTTTTGAGACAGAGCTTCTCTATGTCCTAGAGAATTCCTAGAATTCAGAGATCCACGGCTTGTCTCAAGTGTTGGGATTAAAGCTGTGCCCACCATGCCTGGTTTCTTGAAGTCTTTTGATATCTATCTATCTATCTATCTATCTATCTATCTATCTATCTATCTATCTATCTATCTATGTTATTAATATACATACAGATCTAATTTTTTCCTATAGATCAGTTAGCTTTCTCAAAACCACATTGTTCATGACTTATCCTTTATTAAATATCAAGTCCCTTATATATTTAATAGTCCAGTTTTAAGGTCTTTGATCCAAAGGTTTATCTGCGTCATAATTACACTGTTTAAATATCTGCTGTTTCGATAGCTGGTAGTTACTTTTCTTGGCACTACTCTATCCAAATAAAATAGATCCAAATCTATTCCAAATAAAAAATAAACTCCAAAAAGAGAGAAAAAGAGAAAAGAAAGAGAGGAGGGAGGGGAAGTGAGGGAAGGAGGGAGAGATTGAGAGGTCACTGTGTAGACCCAGGCTGGCCTTGAACTTTTTTTTTTTTAGGGGGGGGTGGGGTGGGGGGGCAGGGGCGGATTATGTTTCCTATAGATACAGAGACAGGGTTTCTTTGTGTAGCCCTAGCTGTCCTAGAACTCCTAAAGACCAGGCTGGCCTTGAACTCAGAGATCCAATCTGCCTCTGTCTCCCAAGACCTGAGATTAAAGGCATGTGTCACCACCACCCTGCAAAAATCTTTTTAATAACTTCTTTAAAGGCTTACTTTTGAAATAGGTATCACAATGAATATTATAGTTATTGCATGTAAAGACACAATTAATTATAAAACCCCTCAAAGTTAAGAACAAGAATTCAATTACCTGTGCACTGGATGTAATGTCTTCACGCTGTTGGTCAGTCATTGTTGCCAAAGTATCAAAGGGATCCTTTTCACAGGGATCCAGAAGTCCAGGGCTGCCTACAATAATCATTATAAAGAGATAAAAGCATTAATAGCATTATCTATTTGAGAAAGTAAGCCTCTTATTCAATAAAGAAATACACTTAACTTTACTTAATAAAAATACACAACTCACCTTTGAGAATAATTCCTGAAGAGATGCACTCAAACACTCTCCTCAGAGCATCTCCAGGGCTCTGAGGACTAGAAGCACTACTAATTGCTTTTTCTACCAGTAACTCCATAGCCTGAGATTAAAAACATGAAATATGTTCAGCAGCTTAAAGAACATTCTCAGCCTGAGATTAAAAACATGAAATATGTTCAGCAGCTTAAAGAACATTCTCAAACACCATTAGAATGATAGATACACTCTCAAGGATTGATAAAGATTTCAAAGATCGGACTAGAGAGATGGCTCAGAGGTTAAGAACACTGGCTTTTCTTCCAAAGCTCCTGAGTTTAATTCTCAGCAACTGCACGGTGGCTCATAAGCATCAATAATGAGATCTGGTGCCCTCTTTTGGCCTGCTGGCTCACATGCAGGCAGAGTATAGTATACACAACAAATAAATAGATAAATAACAGAAAAATATTTAAAAAGTTATGGGAGTTATAGTAAGACAAGGTAATAATGAGCCAGTAAGCCAGCTCAGTGGGTAAACAGCACTTGCTCATGAGCGTAATGGCACTTCCATGGCAGAGAACTGACCTCTCCAAGTGGCCCTTAGACAGACAACACCCTGATGAAACGTTCAAAGTAGAAAGAACTAACTTCTCCAAGTTGTCCCAACACACACCCACACCCACAAGTATTCTTTATAATATTAAAATATACAAATTAAATAAAAGCATTTGTTTGTTTGTTTTTCTGAGACAGGGTTTCTTTCTAGCCTTGGCTGTCTGGGACTCACTTTGTAGATCAGGCTAGCCTTGAACTCACAGTGATCCACCTGCCTCTGCCTCTGCTGGGATTAAATGCGTGCTCCACCACTGCCCGGCTAAAAGCATGAGGTTTTATGCCTTTTACATCATCTCTTTCGAGGCTGAGGTTCAGAGTCCAGCCTGGGTAACATAATAAAAACCAAAAAACCTGGCTGGCCTCCAGGCAGCGGTAGGGGATCTCTGTGAGTTCGAGGCCTGCTTATTCTACATAGTGAGCTTCAAGACAAACAGAACTACAGAGAGACTATCTCAAAAGAAGCAAATGAGTACACTCCAGGCAGTAGGATAAGAAGTTCAAGGCAATTATGAACAACACAATGAAGTCTCAAAAAACCAGAAACTTAAGGGAACACAAACTTTACATTTTAAGATTTGTGCTTAAAGAATAAAACATTGAGCACATACCTGTAATCCCACCACTTGGGAGGCAGAGGAAGGTGGATCATTGTGAGTTCGAGGCCAGCCTGGTCTACAAAGCAAGGCTACAAAGAGAAGCCGGGTCTCCAAAACAAAAAACAAAACAAAACAAACAAACAAAAAACACCCCCCACACCCCCAGCCAAACCAAATCAAACCATCAAGGCTAATACCTATAGACTGCTTGATTCTAGGAGTTCAGACAGGCTGTCCTTGAACTCACATAGATCCGTCTGCCTCTGTCCTCCAAGTGCTGGGATTAAAGGCATGCGCCACCATGCCCAGCAGTATTTATAATTTTTATGATTCATTCTTTCAAAGTTATAATTCAGAAGATTTTGGTAGGCTTACATGTTGTTCAGTCGTTACCACAGCAAACTCCCAGAATTAGAAAGAAATCACTGCTTATCTATGAGTAGACACCTCTCCCTCTTTACCCGTTCCTGCAATCCACAGACAGGCCTGCTCCTGCCGTCTCATACACATTGAACAGTACTAAGAAGGCTATCTTCCATCTAGTACAAAGCTTTGCATTTATCCAGTGTGTGTTTTGTTTTGTTTTGAGACAGGGTTTCTCTGTATCCTTGGCTGTCCTGGGCTGTGTAGATGAGGCTGGCCTTGAACTCGTCTGCTTCTGCCTCCCGGAGGTTGGGATTACAGGCATGTGCCACCAACCCAGCTTCCAGTAATTTTCAGAAATTACTTTTTATTTAATTTTACTTGAGTGTGTGTTGAGTGTCTGCCACATGTATGGAGGTGCCCAAGATGAAAGAGGGTGTCAGAACCCCTTGGAGCTAGAGTAACAGACAATTATGAACTGCTAGATGTGTGTGCTGGGAACTGAATTCAGGTCCTTTGGAAGGGCAGTTAATGCTTTTAACTGTTAAGCCATCTCTCCAGTGCCTGCTGTAGCTTTTATTTAAAATTTAAGTAGGAACTACAGGGCCTATCAAATGGCTCAGCAAGCCATGGGATTGCTGTCCAGCCTGACAACATGAGTTTGATCCCTGAGACTTTGGGCGCAAGGAGAGAAGACTCCTGCAAATTGATCTCTGATTGATAGGGGCACACATACACTGCTCAAAACACATGAGCAAAATACATGAATGCAGTAAGTAGAAGCTGCAAAAGCAATCCAAAGAAACCAAGTAACATGCAATTACAATGAAACCCTAAAATGATCCAGAAGCTGAAAAACTTACGTTCAACTATTCAATAAAAAAAAGTCAGAGATACTGGCGGGGCTAAGAAATGGCGCAGTGGCTAAGAGCATTTGTTGCTTTTGCAGAAGACCCAGGTTTCATTCCTAGTACCCACATGGTGGCATGCAACTATCTAACTTAAATTCAAGGACTCTGATATCTATTTTGGTCTTCGCAGTCACAGTTACCAGGCATACACATGACGTATATACACACATGTAGATCCAGAGGTAAACAGTGTCTGGTCAATCTCAAGGTGACAGTACACACAGAGCCAAAATCTCAAGATTTCTTGTTCTTCTAAAACACAATAATAATGCTTTTTTAAATTACTAAATTATTATTAAAAAGTAGCGATGCACGGCTGGAGAGATGGCTCAGTGGTTCAGAATGCCGCCTGCTCTTCCAAAGGTCCTGAGTTCAATTCCCAGCAACCACATGGTGGCTCACAACCATCTATATAATGTGATCTGAAGTCCTCTTCTGGCCTACAGGTATACATGCAGGCAGCTGTATACATAATAAAAAATAACAGTGATTAGGCGCAAGCAGGCCTTCCCTGCACTCTCTACGTGGAACTTGAGGGTGTGCTTGGCAAGCGAGAGAACAAAACCTTCAATATTTCACTAATAACAAATCAGTTGGGGAAAGTGGACTGTGTTGCAGAACATTTTCCTAAAAGTTAGATCTCTTCTGACCATCTTTATCTTCCCAGAGGACAGGAGCAGAGAATTTCTAATTCTGGAGCTTTGGTGAAAACCAGCCTTCACAGTACTTTACCCACATCTAATAACTTAATAATAAACACACTTTTAAAGTGTAGGTTAGCAATAACCTTTCGAAGCTGGGTGCAGTGGTGGTAATCCCAGCACTCAGGGAGGCAGAGACAGGCAGGTCGCTCTGAGTTCAAGGCCAGCATGGTCTACAAAGCGAAATCTAGCAAGGCTACACAGAGAAATCCCGTCTTGAGAAAAAAAAAAAAGCCTTTCAAATTATATTCCTTTCTACAACCAGTCCATAAAGCATAACTCATAGGGGGAGAAAAGAAGAGACACTTAAAAAAGGTTCTTTAACACTTGACTAAAAATAATGTGGGTCACATAAACTGGGGAACTAAGGCCTGATGCTAGCCTATCATTTCCAACAACATGGATTAAAAACTAACAGTTTTCATATTTGTGAAAATAAGTCATGCATAAATATGTTCCCACAAACAGAACATTGGCAGAGCCTGAGAAGTATGTGGAGGAGGTGATGGTGGCGAGACAGCTAATGACCACACAGTAGGAACGGAGAAGCAGAACACCGTACGTTCTGTGGCACAACAGGATGACAATGCTTAACAACAAGTAGTCATAACTTCTTTTTAGGGGCGTGTATGTGTTAGGAAATGGGGACCAAACCCAGAATCTTGGATATCCTTGGCAACTACACTTCTAGCTCTTTTGTTTCAAGGTAGCTCTTAGAAGACTCTGAATGTTCCTAGCATTAAAAAAACAAAAAACAAAAAACAAAAAAACTGGGGCCTGAGAGATGGCTCAGTGGTTCAGGGCACTGTCTGCTCTTCCAGAGGTCCTGAGTTCAATTCCCAGCTCCACATGGTGGCTCACAACCATCTATAATGTGATCTGATGTCCCCTTCTGCTCTGCAGGTATGTATACAGGCAGAGCACTGTATACATAATAGTAACTTAAAAAAAAAAGCTAATAAATGTCTTAAGTGATAAATGTTAGTGATTTGACCAAATCATGAATGTACCAAAACGGTCCACTATAATTGTGTCAACTAAATAGATCAAAAATAGATGGGAATAAATTTGTATGACATCTTATACTTAGTGAAGAATAATATGAAAGTCTATCTTGTATTGCCATTGCATGGCAATTACTCATCAAAATAGCTTGTTAATAACAAATGCACCCCTCTGGTACAGATGCTGATACGGAAGCTGTGCATGTGCAAGGGCAAAAGACGCATGAGAACTCTTTTCAATCAAGAGTTCCATGAACAAAGCTCTTGTTAAAAGTAAAAACTAATAAAACATCGAAAACAAAAAACAAAATGGAACAAAACAAAACAAAGCCGGGCGTGGTGGCGCCCGACTTTAGTCCCAGCACTCGGGAGGCAGAGGCAGGTGGATCACTATGAGTTTGAGGCCAGCCTGGTCTACAAAGTGAGTCCAGGACAGCCAAGGCTACACAGAGAGATCCTGTCTCAAAAAACAAAA
This sequence comes from Acomys minous, assembly GCF_964271855.1. Classification (NCBI taxonomy): domain Eukaryota; kingdom Metazoa; phylum Chordata; class Mammalia; order Rodentia; family Muridae; genus Acomys; species Acomys minous. The sequence continues at coordinate 57,429,545 of NC_140494.1, forward strand.
CAAAACAAAAACAAACAAACAAACAAAAAATGAGCCAGGCATGGTGGCGTACACCTTTAATCCCAGCACTGGAAGGCAGTGAATTCATAGCCAGCCTGGTCTACAAAGTGAGTCCAGTACAGCTAGGGCTACGCAGAGAAGCCCTGTCTTGAAAGACCGTCGCTGGGCTCTGGTCTTGCTTTGTTCCAGGATTTTCTCATTATGCCCCTTTCCCAACTCTATGGAAAAGTACTGCATATTCTGTGCCACTGTACACTGGAAGTATGTAACTTGCATTTTGCTTTTATGATAATTACAGCAGAGACTGTGATGAGTCTCTTAAGATGATTTAAAAATTTTTAAACTGTGAAAAAATCTGGGGACTTTTGAAGTTAGACTAAATTAATTTTGCACTATGTTGTAGCCACATGTATATGGGGGCAGGGATAAAAGGTGGTTTGAATGAGAATGATCTACACAGGCTCAAATACAAATATTTGGTCCTCAGTTGGTATAATGTTTTGGGAAGGATTAGGTGTGGCCTTATTGGAAAAGGCATGTCGCTAGGGGTGGGCTTTGAGGTTTTAGAAGTGCACACTATTCCTAGTTAAGATCTCTCTGTTGGTTATGCTTCAGTATGTAAGTTCTCAGCTACTTACTGTTCTAGTACAATGCCTGCCTGCTGCCATTGTCCCTGACAATAACGGTCTTGGACTAACCTGAAGGTATATACCTAAGCTCTCAATAAACTCTTTTTTGGGGGGGGGGGGGTGGGCGGTTTCGAGACAGGGTTTCTTTGTATAGCCTTGGCTGTCCTGGACTCGCTTTATAGACCAGGCTGGCCTCGAACTCACAGCGATCCGCCTGCCACTGCCTCCCAAGTGCTGGGATTAAAGGCGTGCACCACCATGCCCAGCTTTTTTTTTTTTAAAGGTTTATTTATTTATTATGTATACAATGCACACTAGATCACATTATAGATGGTTATGAGCCACCATGTGGTTGCTGGGAATTGAACTCATGACCTTTGGAAGAGCAGTCAGTGCTCTTAACTGCTGAGCCATCTCTCCAGCCCCCCTGGCTTTTTTTTTTTTTTAAACTCTTTCTTATATAAGTTGCCTTGGCCATGGTGTCTCTATCACAGAAATAGAAAAATAACTAAGAGAAGAACTAATGAACAGCAAAGAATAGGACAAAGCTGAAAACCAAATTAACTTTTCAAACTCTGTACAAATAGAAAAGTGGCAAGAGATTTTTTGAAAACATTAACAGAAAAGACAGTAGTTATGTCACACAAAGTTAATCTGGATAATTGTCTCTAAACAGAAATCATATTAATCAGACACAACAGAAAACTTTCCCTTCTTTGGGTTTAAAAAAAAAAAAAAAAAGAGGGCCAGGCACGGTGGCACATGCCTTTAATGTCAGTACTCAGGAGGCAGATATGAGTTCGAGGCCAGCCTGGTCTACAAAGTGAGTCTAGGACAGCCAAGGCTACACAGAGAAACCTTGTCTGGAAAAACTAAAAATAAAAAATATGCAGGACAAAAAGTATCTCAGAAAATACATAGTGGCTTTTTTGACATAGGGTCTTATAAACAATGTAACTCATAATTCCCTGCCGTAAGCTTCCCTAGTGCTGCGGTCACAGATGTGTACAAGAGTCCCTGGATGCTACTCATAATTTAAGGATTATTTAGTTGTACCAGTAAACACATATATCCTCTCCTCTCCAATAAAATATGAAGCATTACAGCCCTTTAGCTTATTTCTTCCTCCTACTCCTCTTAGAAATAATTACTAACTCAGGAGGCAGAGGCAGGCAGACTGCTGTGAGTTTGAGGCCAGCCTGGTCTACAAAGGGAGTCTGGGACAGCCAAGGCTACACAGAGAAATCTTGTCTCAAAAAAACCAAAAGATTCAATGGGCAGGGGGAAACCCTCAAACAAAAAACACCTGACCTTTGCCAGTCATTAAGTCTAAGGGTTTTTTCTGTTTTTGTTTTAAAATCTATTTTATTTATTATATATACAGTGCTCTGCTGAATGTGTGCCTGCAGGCCAGAAGAGGGCACCAGATCTCATTATAGATGGCTGTGAGCCACCATGTGGTTGCTGGGAATTGAACTCAGGACCTTTGGAAAAGCAGACAGTGCTCTTAACCTCTGAGCCATCTCTCCACCCCCCGCCCCCCAGCTTCTCCACCCCCCTTAAAGCATGGAATCCTTAAATATAAAACAAACAAGAACAAAACAATAAGACAATATACAAATACAAGATAACCATGGCTAGCTAACTTTTAATAACCTAACTTTGAAATCAAAAGGTTCAATTTTATTTCTGAACAAATCTCTATCTGAAACTTTAAACAAAGTTTAAACAGTGAGTCTTTTTAAGTCCTCATATCTTTAGCCCAGGTGTGACTTGACTTTAACACTTTCACTAGCATATTTCCTTGAGAAAGGGTTTCCTGGAGCTAGGTTAGTGGACAGCAATCCTCCTGTCTTGGACAATACAGTACCAAGGTTATAACAAACCCAGTCTTTTATTATTTTATGTGTGGGTCCTGGTGACTTGACCTTAGGGCCTGAAGCCTGCACAGCTGAGCTGCTTCATAGTCCAGTATCTTGTTTGGTTTGTTTTTTTGAGATAGGGTTTCTCTGTGTAGCCTTGGCTGTCTCGGAACTCTCTTTGTAGACCGGGCTGGCCTCAAACTCAGAGATCCGCTTGCCTCTGCCTCCTGAGTGCTGGGATTAAAGGCGTGCGCCATCATGCCCAGCTTGTTTTGTTTTTCTAATTTGCAAACCATCTTTAATAAAATAAAAAAAAAAAAATCACTCACTCACCCATTCACTACTATGTGTGCCTCCCTACTCCTCCTCTGTGTATTACAGTGTGCACAATATGAAAGTCAAAGGACAATTTTTAGGAGTCAGCTCTTACCATAAACCACACACATGGAACTCAGTCAGGTTTTCAGGCTTGGTGGCAAATGCCCTTACCCCCAGTAAGTTATTTCACCAGTCCAAACATATTTTGTTTTGTGTTTGTTTTTCAAGACAAGGTTTCTCTGGGTAGCCTTGGCTGTCCCACGCTCATTTTGTAGACCAGGCTGGCCTCAAACTCACAGTGATCAGCCCCAAGCATAACTTTTTAATTAGTAAATACTAAGAAAGTCTAAGAAAGTAAGTATTCTCAAATCTCTAGAATTTGTCATCAAACAGAAAAATACAATAGAAAACATAGGGTCAGAGGACAAAGAATAACCAGAGAAAACCTTTCTAAATGCTCATCTTTCACACTGTGCTGTTACAGGCTACTTACCCAGCTGGGAAAATCAGACCATGTTGGAACTCGTTGACAAAGGTCTCGGAGAATACGTATGATAATCACACAGGACTGTAGGCCATTAGCTCTAGCCTTGAGGGCAACACAAAAACCAACTGAATTAATCTTAGCAATATTAAAAATATCCCTTGATGAAAAAAAGTTAAAATACCACTGTTCAATGGAAGCTCAGATTAAAAATAAAAATAATTACATTTAAGTTAGGTTCAATGAGCTGCCATTTACAGCAATATTTTATGCCAGAGTTAGTATGTAAAAGCTAGTATTTAGGTCAAAGTAAACAGATTATACAAGAATAATATTTCTTGATCCCCTGTGAACCTTGACCTGTGTCATATAAAACAGTAAACTGAAAAAAAAATCTGCCTAAATTAGAAATAAAAAGGAAAAGTAAAGAGCTAAAAAGTCTGTCTAGGGACTGAAAGGTTAAGGAAATCTGTTTGGTTTCCTTTCTGTGCCTTTGCATGTCTGCAAAGTCACTAAACCAAGCAGCTGCTTCCTCATCTTTCATTCCCTACACTTATAAACTTAGAGAAAGAGGGGGAAATCTTAAAACTATACACAAAGCTTTAAACACATATTCCATTATTTAAAGCAAAGTTAATCTGCAGCCTTATGGAATATAATATATATAAAAAAACATGATGTTCCTAAACAAGTCAGCTTTAAATATAGCCACTAAAAATAAAAAACCCAGACTACAAACACCCCCAAACCTGCTTATGGTCAAATTAATAGTAACTGCAAAATGCAGATCTTCATACTTAGCTTTCTATGATACCTTATTTTCTGAGATTTAATTTAAAATAGTGTTGCTTAGGCAATCTTTTGAAATGTTTAAACATAGTTAAACATGTTGAACTGAACTACTCTCTCATAAGGCTACAAGAAAAAAGTAAAATGATGTTCCGAACCTGGAACCACTTAGCGTGGCGTAGAGCAGCCAGAGCGTCAAGGCATTTTTGCCTGTCCAAGACGTCCGGTGGGTCTTTCACCATACCCGAGGTTACATCTAAAATGGATTGAATTGGCAAAATGCAGTGAGGAATGGGTGTTTGACCAGGTGAGCAAGACAGTTTCTTAAAGTAGCATCAGTGTCACATGAGCCATTTGAGAGCTTTTCAGTTTAAATCATCCAGGGAGTAAATTTCAACAAATTTACATAATACGATATGAAGAACAAAAGGAGAATTAAGATAAAACTCCTGAGGTATACAGTAATCTTCTGGAAATAGAAACCTTACTCACCAAAATGAAATCTATAGGAAAGATTATTGGACACAGTGCCCCAGCACAAAGAAGACAAAGACAAAAGGGAACACAAAAATCCACCTTAAATGGGAATGTACAATAAACTATCAAGTTGATAAAATATTCTAGATTATTCTGGGGCTAAGATAAGAGAGAACTTAAATAAATGTGGAATGATCAATACAACATTACAAGGAAAGAAAAAAAAAAAAGAACAAAGGACCAAAATGAGGGTTTTTCCCTCTTATGAAAATTCAATCCTTTATGCTTAATAGGAGAATGTTTGCATGTTGTAAGGGGATACAAAAATGCCTTCTAAAATGAGAAGTTTTCATTAAAAGTTTTTCAAACAGGAAGCAGAGAGAAACAATGAGTAAAGCAGAAAAAGGCTACAGGAACTAGCACAGTTAAAAACAGTTAAGTACAGAAAAGAAGCCATAAGCAGAGTGCTTTGATGGTATATATGTAGGGTCTTTTAAGTTGGTTAAAACATGTGTCACATAAAGCTTGAGAAAATAGGAAACTAAATCAGGACAAGAATTAACTTTACACTAAGAAAGGCCGTCTACATTAGAAGTTGTTCACAAAAGTGAAACTATGTTTATCTAAAATATCTATAAAATGTGCACAAGGTAACACACATTTGTTGATCAAAGTATTATGTAACTAAATACAAATACTTCAACATTTAGTTCACAGTTGCCACCAACTTGCTAGTATATTTTGCTTTTCTTAGTTTTAAAACAAGGTGTTTGTAGCCCAGGTTGGCCTTGAACTCATGGTTTATCCTCCACCCTCAGCCTCTGAGAGCTGGGATTAAGAGTGTGTGTGAGCCATCATACGTGGCTTATAGTGTACTTTTTAAATATATAAAGATTATAAAAGGTACTGTTGAGTATAAGCAGTAGCTAGAGAGCACAAAAACCATGACACATTCATGACACAATAATTTACTGAGTATTTCAAATGACTATCAGAGATAAATGAAATATAAAAAATAATGAGAGTACTTTAAGTCTGGGCAAAGTGCTTGAATTTTTGTCTTCTAAACACTTAGAAATTTATTTTATTAAAATTTATTTTTATTTATGTATGTTTGTAGGTGCCCACAGGGCGCGGAAAGCATCAGATTCCCTGGGGCAGGAGTTTAGTTGGCTGTAGGATGCCTGACCATGGGTACTGGGGCTCTCTACAAGAGCAGCAATTGTTCTTTCTTAATCAGTGAGCCATCTCTTCAGCCCAATAATTTAGAAATCTTAAAAGTTTTCATTTTTCTGAGAAAAAAGAAGATAAGGAAAAAGGACAAAGAAAGGGTAGCGAACTAACCTGAGAAAGAAGAAAAGTCACCCTTCACTTCTACTTCCCACAACATGCAGACGCTGAAAGGACCTCTGATGACTGCTCTTATTTACAGCATCGTTAAAAGCCACAAAATAAATAGACTATAGCCACTGTAAAGTTTCTTAATATACTGTATCTCAGAATTTTACAAATTCTGCCAATATGCAGGAAAAATTTTTGTACTAAAGCTTAACTTTATAAAATTTAATCTACAGTACAAATTCAATGATGCCAGAACCTATTCTAAGTTAAAAACAAATAAGAGCTATAAGTAGGAAGTTTTTGTTAAATTTAGAGTGTGGATTTTTGTACCCATTTTTATGCTTTAAGTAGATTAACCCCTTAGATATATTGTACTAAAATCATACTTGTTCCCTAACAGTCAATGAAACAAAACAAAAGTCTGTTAATTTGTAAAAAACAAAACACAAATTCTTTCCCTACATGAATGCATTTCACGAATTTTAAGGGGTTAATCACCAATTAGAAGACATGCTGTGTCCACACTATTTTATGATTAAAAGTTAATGGGAATGTATTAATTTCAATTAAGATGGTTATGTCAAATATAATTTACTCAACTATTTAAAAACTAGTGTGAACACTGCTCAATTCTAGAAGAGACAAAAGACAGACAAAATAGTCACACAAAAGACAAAAAAATGCCAGACTCTGCATCCAAAATCCTCCCTTAGTCAAATGGCAGATGTGACACTGAGCTTTTGAAAACCTTGGTCAAAAATCCTTCCGATGTCTTGGCAGCAACCCCTGACAGGAATCAATCCCTTCTGCTAGAAGGCTTTGGACCGGGCCTGATAAGCTACAGGTAGAAAAAAACACACACATACTTCATTTGCTGCAGAAAAGGCTCTGTAGCAATGGTTAGAGCATTCTGAACATTGCAAGCTAAAGTCAATTAAATATTTACTGCATAACTGTCAAACACAGTACCAGAAAAGAGATCTGTCATGTGTTGAACAGTTATTTCAACAATTTAGTCATTTCTTTTAGTTAATGATTTTTCACATCAAACAGGACTATTACACATTAATGAGGCTTTCATATCACACTATGTGGAAATATAATAGTTAAGTCTCATGATTTAAAACGGGTCTTCCGGCAAAGCCTTCCTTACTCCCTGTACTAACTCCCCAAAGCAAGCTATAGGCTTTACATGATTTTAAGACACAGAGCATCGGGAGCTGCAGTGAGAAAGAATACATACCGATAGTCTGCAGCTAGAAAGAAACAATCTTCATGATAAAGCTAAAAACATGGGTTTACTGCAGTCATCTGCAGCAAGGCACACGCTAATCAGTGTTTCTACACTTTTGCACATCCAACTTTCCAGCTCAGTGTCTTGAAGCAAATCTTTCAATTTTAGGCTGACACTTCCCTCATGATCATTATTTATAAAATTCAGAATTGTAATTCTATCTCGGTCTGGGTCAGACAAAAATGTAATTTTGTTTCCTTTAGAAGGGGCATGTTAAAAAATTTATACACGTATGACACTATTAACTTATAAAATGGCTTGATAATGAGCTGAGGCTAAAGACACAGAAGCATTCTGAAATAAAGCTAAATGGTAACAAGAGCATAATTTTACACTAAATATTAATTTATAATATACCATACTAGATTTGTTTGTTTGTTTTTTGAGACAGGGTTTCTCTGTGTAACAGCTCTGGCTGTCCTGGAACTTGCTCTGTAGTCCAGGCTGGCCTCTAACTCATGGAGATCCACCTGCCTCTGCCTCCAAAGTGCTGGGATTAAAGGTGTGGACCACCGCCGCCCGGCCTTCATACTAAATTTTTAAAAACTAAAGTAAAGGATCATATGCTACATACAACTTGGCCAAATTGACTCAGGAACTACTTTGCTCAGCAACATGGACAGACAGACCTTGAGGGAAATTCATGTTCATATAAATGATCCTTTACATAAAATTCATGTGGTTTTTTGGATATAAAGATACAACACTTAAAATGCTAATATGGTGTACATATGAAGTATACAAAATCAGACATGTCTCCTAATGAAATTTTGACTAAAATATTATTTTCTTGGACTATATAGAAAGCTCAGTTTCTTAAAAACAATGGCTTTGTCTTAAAAAAAAAATTAAAGAACAGTAATTGATAATCTCTTTCTCCTAAAAATGTTTTACAAACAGTGTAAAATTTAATTCCAGTTTCAACAACTTAAGATGGTTAAAAACATGAAAGGAAACAAAGTAAATTTTATCTGACCCATGAAACAAGAGAACCAACATTACTGCAGACACTGATCATGCTTTTGGCTTAAAAGCTTTGGAAGCTTTGAAAACGTTACAGAACAGTCCCTAAAGCAACATTGCTGGCACCAGTAGTGTTTCATGGTCTACCAACGCAAATTCAGCTTAAAAACCAAAAAACCAAAAACCAAACCCTTCAACTGTACTGTACTCATTTATCAACATCGTTTGTTAAGAGCAGCATGTTATGCAGGCCAAATGCCCAAATCTACGTGTATCAGCATGTTCTGCATTTATGAAAGTGCGCAAACCAAACAACAACCTCAGAGAACTAGAAACAGTGACTTCAGCACAGGCCAAATCCAGGACTATAAACATAATCATTTTAAGTATGTATTACAGTTTGCCAATTTGTAAAAAAATTTTTTTTCATCAAGCAAGGCAAAACCAAGGTTGTTTTAGTAAAAGTTAAATGTGGACCCTAGTTATTAACAAGCATTTAAATTTTTTCTGTGTCAACTATGTAAAAAACAATTTTTGAAGTTTTTTTTCCAGAAATCTGAGGTCCGCAAGAAAAGAAAGAAAAAAATGTCAAGAAAACCAATCACATAATATAAATGTTCTCTAGAATTGTACATTACTAAGAAGAGCATTCACTTTGTTAGAAATGATCTAAAGCAAACCTGATTGCTGAGTAAGTTAAACCTACAAACTCGTATGCAATGCCAGCATGTTGCCTTCTAGGGCTTAATGCCATCATAAAGGGCAGGTAAATGGAAAACAAAAAGTTAACAGAAAAGTAGAATATTTAATTGGCTTTCCAACCTCCTTCCCTCATGTTCTCTTCTCGAATAATTGGAGATGTCAGGGTGATAGTGACTTGCATTTTGGGCTCCACACACGAGTTCAAAATTATTGCTGCTTCAGACACAGCACACTTTATGTCATACTTCTCAGGACTTATAACCTGTGTAATGAAGGTTAAAAGAAATTAGTTGAATCTTTTTCACTAAAAGACAAAAATAGTTTTATTGTAGCTTTAGTTATTATATTAACTACTCTTCAAAGACTGGATTCTATTCCTTCTAAAAACACATGCCGGATTACCCTAGCATTAACCTTTTGCCATTTCTCATTTTCAGAATTCTTTGTGGAACTAGTATTTTCCACTATTTTAAAACTTTTTATTGACTTATTTTGTATGTATGAGTATTTTGACTACAAGTGCACCTAGTGCCCATAGAGGAAAGAAGAGGGCTCAGATCCTGTGGAACTGGAGTTACCAATGGCTGTGAGTCATCATCTGAGGGTTTTTAATTAATTATTCCATTATCTTTAATAGGAATTACTTGTACACGTGTCTGTATGTCTTTTTAACTGATGAATTTTTTAAAAAGCCAAAACTATTATTTATCTCATATTTATAGACTTTAGTTTGTTTGTTTTATGATAGTGTTTCTCTGTGTAGTCCTGGCTGTCGTGGAAACTTTTTGTAGATCCAGCTGTCCTCAAACTCACATCTACCCACCTGCCTCCCAAGTGCTGTGATCAAAGGCATACACCACCATTTCCAGCTTTTATTTATACTTTTTTCTTTTTTTAACTATTATTTTATTTTCATTTTTTACATATACATTTATATTATTACACATATATACAATAAACTACCTACAGAAAGAAGCATCACGAAACAATCAGGAATTCTATAAATGTTACACTCATAGTGCTTTGGCTATTCGTATTTGGCAGCCGTGGTGCATCTAACATTCTGAATGTCCATCGCTAGCTATCATATCTCATCATTACAGTACCAGCACCTCAGGGAGCCTGACTCTACTGCTCCTACTGCTCATCCTCTGTGACTTTAATATTACTATACTTAACACATACAAGGTTGTTAATTTAAAAAAAGATTTCAATGTATTTATTATTGTGCATATGCCATAGCGCATGAGTGGAGCCAGAGAATGGCTTGCAACAGTTCTTTCTTTTCACCACCAAGTGGGCCCTGGAGAGTGTGTGAACTGTGAACTCAGGCCATCAGACTTGGCAGCAAGTCTGAGCACCTCACCAGCCCTCTAACTTAAGAACTTATAATACTAGTTAAATGTTAATGACAATGATGATTAACTTATCTTACCTGTTTATATACAAAAAGCAAGTAGTTTGCTTTTGATTAATAGTTAATTAATCAAATGTACTTTTGATTATTGTTTAATACTTTTATTATTGTTTTAAGGAGTTATTTTATGTGCATGTGTTTTGCTTGCTTGTGTATCTGTACCACATGTGTGCCTGGTCAGAGAGGGTGTTAGCTCCCCCTAGAGCTGCAGTTCTGCTGTAGGAAAGACAGAACATATATACTATCTGAGGCTTCAGCCATCCTGGGGGTCAGGGACTCTTCCGACATCTTTCCAAGAGTACAGAGGGACTACTGTATTAATAAAGCCAGACAAATTCAAGTAAGAAATAATATAATTATATTAAATATTTCATTCAACTAAGAGATTAATGAATTAAAAAAAAATTAAGCTTGATATACATGATCTTTAAAAACATTCTTCCCCCAACCCCCAATCAGGTTAGTTGAGATGGCTGAGTGGGCAAAAAGCACTTGCTGCTACCAAGCCTGATGACCTAAGTTTGACACCTGGAACCCACACAGTGGGAGGAGACAGCTGATCCATATATATTGTCCTCTGACTGCTATGTATTATATGATATACATATTCAGGAAATAAAATATGAACAAATCAGCACTTGGGAGGAGGCAGAGAACGGGTAGATCTCTATGAGTTCGAGGCCAGCCTGGTCTACAAAGCGAGTCCAGTACAGTTAAAATCATGCCCCACCTCCAGCCAAAAAGAAAAAAATCATTCTTTGCTATGATTTATCTTAAGTCCAATTTTGGAAAACTGGGCATATGCTGAAATTTTCCATTTTAAAATAAATTAGCAAGATGGCTTGCTGCCAAATTACAAGCAATGCAAAACCCCAAAAGATGAAGCAGAAAATGGTTTCATCAATTTGCACAAATAAGGGTGGGGGGAAGCCCAAACCTTTTCATTATGGAAAGCCAAGCCAAAAATTAAATGGCTGAGGTTTAAATTGAAGCACAGTTAGTCCTGACAAAACTTCTGATCTAGACAAAGAGTAAATTTAATATTTCCATGATACTTACAGCAAGCTGTTTGGGTAGGTTTTCTGCAATACGGCTTAATAATGTCTTTGAAGGTTTTTCCGAGCACAGTAAAACAAGGTTGACATTTCTGTCTCCTCGGAGAAGTAATCCTTTCGCTAACACTCCTACTCGCAACACCCCTTTCAGAGCTCTGTAGCAAAATCAACTTATATTAAAATATTACATTTCTCAACTAGAACTGTGATTTCCTCTGAACATAATAGTAAATTAAGTGACTTTTGCACTATTGAAAATTCCCTTTCACTATAATGGGAAAATACACAATATTTTAAACTATATGTCATTTAGATAAACAACACACATTAAAAAAATAAATCCAGAGTCAAATAGCCTCAAGAACACCTACTAGTTTGAACCAGTTCAGAGAGCCCTCTAGCCCTAGACCAGAGCCCTCAACAACCCCAGATGTACTTGTACCCTTGCTCCTGATCTGTGACGACAGAAGTAAAGATTACCTAACCTACTTTGAAACTTCCTTAACCCTGAATGCTCAACAAGATAGGTCTTTCGCCATCTTGCTTTCCACAGGCAAGGATCCCAGTGCACTGGATCTCTGCAGAATAAAGGCTCTTTGCTTTTGCATATGAAAATAAATAAATAAGCAATCCAGGCTGGATATATGACTCAGTGGTTAAGGGTTATTGTTCCTGAGGAACAGGTTTCCAATCCCAGTACCCACATAGCAGTCTGTATTCTGCAAACACCTGTAACTCCATGGGACTGGATGCCCTCTTCTTGTTTCCATATGCACACCTGTTCATATACATACACTCTCTCACATACAAACACAAATAAATCTTTTTTTAAAAAAATCAAGGCATAATCTTGCATATGGACAACTGAAATAGATTGTCCACCCTTTAGAACCTCACCATGATACAGGCTGATGTCAGATTGTGGCCCTCGTGCTTTTGCTTCCGTGTGCTAGGCTGTGAGTGTGGGCCAAACACCTGGCCTCTGTGTTTTAGTTTACAAGTCAGAATTGTCAGGCAAACGCTAATACAAAAAATATTCCCAAAGCGGAAAGAGGAAATTAGAAAAGCATAAACAAGAAAGATATTAAAGGTTGGTTAACTTATGCTTTATGGCCAATACTTTTAAAAGGCACTGAAATACAGTGTGGACAAGTGGGTGACAGATACAAGGCACATAGAAAACCAGAAAAGAGCAGCCGGGATACAACTAAAAAGTTATAAGGGTTGCTTTAAAACATTTAATGTTTTTTTTTTTGTAATAACATTTAATTTGTTTTTTAAAAAAACAACATCAATAAAGCCAGGCGGTGGTGGTGCACGCCTTTAACCCAGCACTCAGGAGGCGGAGGCAGGTAAATGGCTGTGAGTTTGAGGCCAGCCTGGTCTACAAAGTTAGTCCAGGACAAAGACCCTGTCTCCAAAAAAAAAAAGAGGAAAAAAAAAAAAAAAAAAAAAAAAAAGCAACAAAACCAAACAAACACAACAACAAAAAAAACTGGTGGTATTAGAAATGTTTACTAGATCTAGCCAAGGGACAGAACGTTCTCCACAGCTAAGTGGAGACTGGGGACTGACTTTCACAGGATCTCTGGTGCCCTATATTTGGCCATGTCCCTTTGTTGGGGAGGCCCAATGGCACTCGGAGGACGGATAGCGGACTACCAAGAAAAGATTTGATACCCTAGCACCATATTCAGGGGGAGGAGGTCCCCCACAGCCACAGTCATAGGGAAGGGGGATTGGGGTGAAAGTGGGAGGGAGGGAGGAATGGGAGGATGCATAGGATGGGATAGAAAATGAGATGTAATAGGAATCATTTTTAATTTTCAATAAAAATGTGTTATTATTAAAAAAAGGAAATGTTTACTAATCATTTTAGCAAAAATATAAATATAGTTAAAATGTGTGCACTAACACCAATTTTCTGCCAATTTTATGTGTACGTCTGCCACACGCGTTTAGGTGCCCAGAGGCCAGAGGAGGAGCTGGTTGTGGGTTGCCTAACATGGGTGCTAGGAACTAAACCCAGGTATTCCAGAAGTAGGGCAGCAAGCATCCTTAACTGCTGAGCCATTTCACAAGCCCCTTATCCACCTTGTTAATCTTTATCATAGTAGAAACTGTCCATGCAAAGGAAATAAAATGGTAAGTAATTTGTAAACACACCTGTCTTTACCTCCCTCTTTCTTATCATCTCCCTCTTTGTTCTTGCTCTTCTCATGTTCAGACAAACTGTCTGAAACAAGTTTTAAAGCACGTTCAGTAATAGAAACAATTTTCTGAACTGCTTGTAACTCTTCTTCAGTTGGATAAATGGTTGCATGCTTTGTCATTACATAACGATCATCAGATGAGTCAGGGCGACGTAAGGGCTAGAGAGAGAAAAGGTTACTTTTCTGAATGAAAGAAAATTATAAATTTTCACGTATACATATACTTGTCAGCTTTACCAGAAAGGCAATTAAGCAAAATATTGACTTAAAAAATTTCCTTTTTCAATACAATGAAAGTGTAACCATCTCTGTTCCTAAAGCAAAATTGTTATCTACTTATGTATAAATATGTACCTGTGTATGTAGACATATATGTATTTATGTATATAAAACTTAAAGTATGAAAATGCTTTTAAAAATTGGTAGTACTATACTCAAAAACAGAATACCAAATGCTACTGCTCTACTACTGGTGAGCTAATCTCTCTCCTTGTAAATGTTTTTCAGTGATCTGAAACTCACCTTGCTTTCAATAACAGTAATAAGTTTACATACAATTGCTCAGACACTGTACTAACATGAGAAAGAATAGGTAACAGAGTTACTTCTAACATTCTAAGTTCCTTCTGCTCAAAGGAAAAATAAGGATAAATCTATCTCTTGTGTATAAAATATTTATCAAACGTAGCTCTGCATCCAGAATTTAGCAAGCACTAAAAATAAAGAAGAACAAAGGAAACTTGACCAACTTCTTAGGTATAAGGACATTAACCTTAGGCATCTTTAAGAGAAGGCCTAAAGGGCTAGAGTGATGGCTCAGCGGTTAAGAGCACTGTCTGCTCTTCCAGAGGTCTTGAGCTCAAGCCCTTGTAACCACATGGTGGCTCACAACCATCTATAAAGCGATCTGATGCCCTCTTCTGGTCTGTAGGTGTACATGCAGATAGAGCACTTTTAAAATAAAACAAATAAATAAATCTTTAAAAAAAAAAGGACTAAAAATACAATCAAGACAAAAACTGATGACATTGTTAAATCTAAAAATCAGCTCACAAAACATCTTAAAAAAAAAGATTTATTTATTCTTATTATGTATACAGTGCTCTGCCTACATATACATCCACAGACCAGAAGAGGCCATATGATCACGTTATAGATGGTTGTGAGCCACCATGTGGTTGCTGGGAATTGAACTCAGGACCTCTGGAAGAGCAGTCAGTGCTCTTAACCTATGAGCCATGTCTCCAGCCCACAAAACATCTTCTAATTTTGAAAGATTTAAATTTTCATCCCTTGCCTTTAATCCCAGCACTTGGGAGGCAGAGGCAGGCAGAGCTCTGTGAGTTCAAGGCCAGCCTGGTCTACAAAGAGAGTTCCAAAAGCCAGGTGGTGGCGGCATATGCCTTTAATCCCAGCACTCGGGAGGCAGAGGCAGGTGGATCGCTGTGAGTTCAAGGCCGGCCTAGTCTATAAAGCGAGTCCAGGACAGCCAAGGCTACAGAGAGAAATCCTGTCTCAAAAAACCAAAAAGAGAGCTCCAAGACAGCCAGGGCTATTATACAGAGAAACCTTGTTTTGAAAACAAAACAAAACAAAACAAAACAAAACAAAAAACCCCCAAACCTTCATCCCTTATATTAGCAAAACAGAAACTCACTGCAGGACCCTGTGGCTGGGGAGGCATGCCTGGTCGGACTCCCAAAAGACCTAATGGGCCTGGAGGACCATGAGGATAGCCTCCATCAGGCATCCGTCGGCGATCATCCCAATGATGCTGTTCTTCCTCCATTCTTCTCCAGTACATGTCTTCTTCATAACGCCTGATGCATAAACGATACATTAAAAAACAACCTCTACAGCTTAAGAAATTCTATCAACAAGGACATAACCTTAAGTAATCAACCCAGAAAAATGATTCAGCAGAAAAGGTGCTTGCACCAGATTGATGACCCGAGTTCCACCCCTGGAACCTAAATCAAAGGAGAGAACAGATGCTCTGAAAGTTGTCCTTTGACCTCTGCTCATGCATAGTAGCACATATCCCTGACAATGGTACATAAGCACACAAAATAAATAATATCCTTAAGAAAAATCTACTCAAACCACCTTTGTACTTTCCCCCCCATTTCCATTATTTATTTTTTTTAAAAAAAGATTTATTTATTCATGCATATGACTGCTCCATTTGTATGTATGCCTGCATGACAGAAGAGGCCACCAGATCATTTTATAGATAGTTGTGAGACACAGCGTGGTTGCTGGAAACTGAATTCAGGATCTCTGGAAATACAGATAGCACTTTTAACCACTGAGCCATCTCTCTGACCTCCCGTTATTTATTTTTCATTGAGAAGTAAATAGAGTAAAAACTAGAGACAATAGTGAGAAAAGGAGAATATCACACACCTCAAGGACAAAGTACAACAGAAAACACAAACTTCAGCTTCCTTGAATCATTTAAGGTAAAGATTATAAATCCACACACCTAAACCGAGGAAGCTCAACCAATAATACATACGCAAGAGCCACTGTATACACAGGATTTTCTGGCATTTATTTCATGTCCTCAGAAGATATGAACTCATTTCTTTAGTTTTCCTTTTGTCTTTAAAAAGACTGTGCGTGTACGTGCACAGGTCAGAGACAACCTTTAGTATTGGCCCCTCCTTCCCGTTTGAGATATTCTATTGTTTTGCTTGTTTCTTTGTTTTGCTGCTGCACATGTTAGGCTAGCTTGCCCCTAGCTTCCAAGAATTCTCCAGTCTCTGCCTCCCATTACAGACATGGACTACAGATATGAACCACCAGGTCCAGCTTTACATTGGTCCTGGGGATTCAAACTCAAATCTTCACCATCTTCTTAGCCTGAATTGTGTTCTTTTTTAAATCAGTAAAGTTCTCTATATACAGGGAGTGCAAAATATTTCTCTGCTACGAAGATCAACAGTTGCAACCCACAATTTCATTGCTGGGGAAACACAAGGGTAATGGTAGATTATAAAAGTAGAGGGCAAATCCTTGGCTATAGATACCTGTCTGTGGCTCAATTCCTAATCAGTGTAGCCAAAAGGAATATAGGCTGTATTGCTAAAGTCACCAGAGTAATTGTGAAACCTCATGGCTATTGGCTCAGTTAAAAATAGTGCTCATTTCGGCAGCACATATACTAAAATTAGAAAGACAGAGGGAAGACTAGCATGGGCGCTGTGCAAGGATTACATGGAAATTTGTGAAGCAAATTCGTAAAGCATTCCATACAGTACAACAGTTAATGAACTTGGAACATGGTATCAAGCATAGAGCCTCTTCCTCGCTCATTAACATTTTCCACATCTATTTTTGTTCTGGCTCGGTTCTAACTCTTTTAATTTCAATAGCTATCTCAAAAGAATCCATGTAGCAATAGGCTATTCTAACAAATCTATCTAAAGTAAAAAGGTGTGTGCTTACTAGGAATAAGCAGTGTATTTTAGGGCATGTAAGGACTGGTGGAATATTTTTATGTGACTTGAGAAAATTTTAAAAAGAATAAAAAATAGCTCAAAATTTCTAGAAATTCATGTTTAGTCCAGTGTTTGTTACTCCTAAAAATATTTACATAAGGAAAGGAATTTTAATTATGTTTATAAACACATGGTCAACAAACGAACACATTTCCAAGCACTGAGTATGTACCTAAGATAATCATATTTGATATATGAGTAAAAGAGGCTTAACTATATGATCTTATCATAGAAAGAATTCCCAATCCATTACAAAGGCCCAAATTAAAAAAAGAATATAATTTTTTACTGTACATAAAATAAATTATGCATTATCTATCACTGAAACCTAAAGGTAATACCTAATAAAATGTGAATAAGTAGCTTAAGGGGAAAAAAAAAAAAAAAAAAAAAAGGATTGGCTGGGCCTGGTGGTGCACACCTGTCATCCCAGCACTTGGGAGGCAGAAGCAGGTAGATCAGTATGAGTTTGAGGTCAGCCTGGTATACAAAGCGAATCCAGGACAGCCAAGGTTACACAGAGAAACCCTGTCTTGAAAAAAAAATTATTTATACTGTATTCTGTCCACATGTGTGCCTACACACCAGATCTCATTGTAGATGGTTGTGAGTCAACATGTGGTTGCTGGGAATTGAACTCAGGATCTTTGGAAGAACACACAATACTCTTAACCTCCAAACCATCTCTCTAGCCCCATGAATAAGTAGCTTTATAATAAAGTATTTAAAACATAACAGTGTGGGTGTGCACACCTGTCGTACCAGTGTTGGGAGGGGTATGTGTGAAGACAGGATCACTGGGACTTGCTGGCCACCAAGTCTAGTTCTTGGTTCCATGAGAGATCTGCCTCAAGGAAATAAGTCAGGGAATAACAGGCTATGCATGCATGTGCATAAACATTCATACTGCACATCTACCACAACACACACACACACACACACACACACACACACACACACACACACACACAAACACACACACACACACACACACACACACACACACACACACACACACACACACACACACACACACACACCCTGGAAACACTGAAAATCAAAGAAGCCAAACACAAAAGACTATTCCATCAGTTAAAAGTGGTATCATTTATGAAATCTATAGAATTTATAAAGATGGCAAGTAGATGAGTGGCTCATGGTACTGAGATGAGATGGGGAACACGGAAGACATGGAGATGGTTGTTAATGGGGTTATCATTTCTTTTAGGAGTGATGAAATATTCTAAAACTGATAGTGGTGACTACTTTTCAACTGGGCATATGCCAACATCTTGTAACTATGAGATTTTACTGGTTCTAGAGAGAACATTTATCACAGTAAGACACTTCCTCAGATAGTGCATGTGCACGTATGCATCCAGCATCCCTCTGCAGCTGGATTACAGCCAGTTGTTGTCAAGTTACCTGATGTGCTAAAACCCAAACATAGGCCATCTGCAAGAGTGGCATGTGGTCTTCACTCCTCCCTGAGGTACCTCTACAATTCCCAATCTTTTCAGATTATTTAATATATAATATAATTTATCACTTTTTTTCATGGAGACAGAGCCTTGCCCGGCCTTGAACTCACATGTCTTTATTGGGATTAAAAGTGTGAGCAACCACTATGAAATTCTTCATACCCGAGTAAAAATCAAATAAAAGTATACTTAGCATATCTTTCTTGACTTAGGATCTCAATGAACACTGAAAGCACATAAATTAAGTCTGAATATGGAAGCCATATTCACAGAACAGTTTTCTTTTTAAGGCAGAAGAATCACTTACTGCCATAGAATTAAAGGTTTAAAGCAGTACCTCATTTCCATTCTCCAGCGCTCCTCCTCCTCTCGTCTCCGCCAATACTCCTCCTTCTGCATTTGCTTCCTCATTTTCTCTTCTTGAATCTTTCTTGCTCGAATACTGGGCTTCACTTCTACTTGCAAATCTGGATTTACTTTTTTCTGTTAATACCGATAATACATTTTTAAAAAGGAACAGGCCCCTTCAACAAACTTAATTCATTAAAAGCAATTTATTTTTGTATTTAATGTCTGTGTGCATGCATGCACTCTTTATGTACAAACAATGCCATGTGTGGAGATCAGAGGATAACTTGTGTAAATAAGTTTTCTCCTTCTACCACATGGATTCCAAGTATCACCCCCAGGCCATCAGACAGGTGCCAAGTGTCTTTACCTGCCCCCCAACCCCTTCCTTTCAAGACAGGATTACTCTGTGTAGCCCTGGCCGGCCTGGAACTCAACAGTGATCCATCTGCCTTTGCCTCCCCGAGTGCTGAGATTAAAGGCATGCGCGAACTACTACACCCAGTTTTTCGACATTGGGTTTCTCTGTGTAGATTCAGCTGTCCTGCACTCAATTTGTACTCCAGGTTGGCCTTGAACTCAAAAATCTGCCTGCCTTGGCCTCCAAGTGCTTGGATCACAGGCATGCACCCCCACCCCCACCCTGAGACAGGGTTTCTCTGTGTAGCCTTGGCTGTCTGGACTCACTTTGTAGACCAGGATGTCCTCGAACTCAGAGATCTGCCTGCCTCTGCCTCCCAAGTGTTAGGATTAAAGGGTGCGACACCACTGCCTGCCTCCAAAACCATTTCTAATCACATTAATTTTACATAGCTCTTCACCGGAGACTTACAGTTACAAATTTTGTGACATAGACATTCATTGGTTTCTTTTTGGTTTGTTTTGTTTTTTCCGAGACAGAGTTTCTCTGCGTAACAGCCCTGGCTGTACTGACTCATTTTGTAAACCAGGCTGGCCTAGAACTCAAGAGAGATATGCCTACCTCTGCCTTCTCGTGAGCCACACGCCCAGCTGTTTCTTGTTTTTGAGATTTTTTTAATGAGAATTTTAACATAAAGGAGGTAGGTGAAGTAGCATTCCTTACATTTAATATGAAGTAACTATCAGTACATGACTTCTTGACCCAAGTAATTTATTAGTTTTTCTAGATTCTACTTTTTAGGGTTATACTATTATCCTATCAAAGTGAATGCTAAATTTAGAATGGAAGATCATACACTAGGTGAGTTGTATTTAGATGCATATAGAATGTTCCCATTGTTTTACAAAAGGACAACTAAGGGCTGGAGAGACTGCTGGTTCAGAAGCTAAGGGCATTGGCTGTGCTTCCAAAAGATCTTGATTTGATTCCCTGAACAGAATGTTGCCCTACAGTAGTTTTTAACTCCAGTTCGAGAGGATCTAATGCCTTCCTCTGGCTTCTCTGGGTAATAGGCAAACATGCAGAGCACAGGTTTACATGCAGGCAAAATACGCATAGAAATAAAAAAAAAATGTTTAAAAACCTAAAAGGACAATGGTTAGCAGTTACTTACTTTATACTGAAGTCTATGTCTTCGTCCTTTTAAGTGCATCTCTTTAGCATTGGGGTCATTAAAGCTGCATTCACATAATTTACAATGGAAGCGAATGACTTTCCCTTCATCATTTCGTACCTTAGTGTGGAAAAATAGAACCTTTGATCAATTTGGAAGTAAACTTTGAAGCACTGTCTCACTGTTGTACCCTTGGCTGTCCTGGAACTCTCTATGTAGACCAGTCTGGCCTTGAACCCACATCCACCTGTCTCTGCCTCAACTGCCCAGGTCTAACTTCTTAAAAAGACAAACACCAGGACTGGGATGAATATCAGCATATACTCGCTTATGTAAACTATGTTCTACTTTACTCTCTGTCTGTATGTAAGCATTTAGATTTACTTTTTGAAGCATTTCTATTAATTCTTTGACCATTTCCTACATGGATACAATAGTCTGATCATGTGCCATCCTCTATTCTTCATTCCCATCTTCATTAACTCTCTTCCCATTTAGTAAGTTTCTTTCATAATTTCATGTTTTGTTCTGTGATATAAAAGATTTAACTGGGCCACCTGCATGCGCATATGTATACATTTACATACAGGAGCATGGGCGAGGTGCCAGTAATACATCACTGAAGATAATGATCTCTCAGCCCTTTCCAGCAGTCAGCAAATGCCAACAGATTTGCAAGGAGTAGCCTGGCTCTATGAAGCCCTGCACCATCCATGACTGAATGCTTGCTGGCCCCATAGGAGTCAATCATGCTTTCCTAATATAGCTAGATGCCTTAAACTCAACACAGGTCACCTGCTTCTTGGGAGATGAAAAGGATTAAAAAAAAAAAACAACCCAAAAAACAAAAACAAACAACCAACCAACCAAACAAAAAAAACAACCAAACAATTTTGGCATAGAAACTTCTCAAATATCAAGATTTTCATGCATATGCAAAGTCAAGATGCACTTTTTTCTAATTGCATAGTGAGAAAAACGCAGAGATGTTACTTTTAAATTCAGATTGTGCTAGCAAGACTACTTGAATGAAATTATCTATATTAACCCAAGTCATTAGAAATAAAGATATCTGAGAACACACTTTATTTTATTTTTACATACATTTATGTATTTATTTCCATGTTTCTTTCGTGTGCACACAAGCTATCATAGAGCACCATGTTAAGGTCAGAGGACAACTTGTGGGAGTGAGTTTTCTTCTTCCATGAGTCTTGGGGCTCAAACTTGGGTCATCAGGTTTGATGACAAGCACCTGTACCCACACTAAGCCATTTTACCAGCCCATAAATAGTACTCTAATATATGAATATACTAGTTTGTTTTCCCAGTCACTTGTTGGACATATTACAGGTAAAGGTGCCAGGACCATTTCCAAACATGAATTTATGTGGACATATGCTTTCATTTTCACAGAGAACAGCTGGGTTACAGGATAAGCATATGTGTAACTACAGGGAACTTTCCAACCATTTCCAAAGCGGCTGGACCACTCTCCACTTCTACCAGCATGTGAATGTCCGAGAACACACTTTAAAAGGTAACCTAATCTTACCTTGTAAGATATGGTCATTTATAAATTACTAGCTGTATCCCTTTATAAACAAAGGTCTCAATATATTATGTAATCTCTTTGTATAGAGAAATAGATTAAAGTGTAAATAGTTATCAAAATCTGACTATATGGCATTCACTCAATTTTGTCTAATTATCATAATTTTGTTGGGCAAACACCCGAGTTTTATAGACACACTAGAGCCTGGAAAGTTATACACACTTTCCAGTAGAGTGAAATCAAACTATAGTGTCAGACACTACTATATGATCTTTCTGTTAGTAGCAACTATTTATTCAAGCCTGTGATATTCCCTTGTTGTGACACTTACTGTACTGACCTGTAAAACAGGAAATGTTCTAATCAGCTCAAGAAACCAACTGAATGGTATATATTAGATCAGCAATCTTAATTTTGTAAGTAATAGAAATCTAAAATATAACTGGATACAGTTTGGTTTTACACATTAAGTGTGTCTGCAACAGAGTGACCCATTTTTTCTTTTGCCCAATCTCAGAGCAATGATTACTCATCTATACCTCTTCTACATAGTCATGTCCCACTGGTTGTACATCACTCTGCAAAGCAGCAAGGGATGCAGGTGTGACTGCTTCTGATACTGCATCTTGCTTTACTTCGGGAATCTGCACAGCAGAGGCAGCAGGAGTACTTTTAACACATTCAGTTCCTTTTAAGTCTTCGGTTTTATTTCCTGTGGACTGTAGCTTGTTACCACCTAAAAAAGCAAAAGAAAAAGTTACAGTAACTTTATTTTTATAAATGTATAAACCTGTTAAGATGAAAACTTAGTTAACTACTGCTGGCTAAACTTTATGCAGAACAGATCAGAATGAAAAGAAAACTGTGTACACTATATTGCTTTTTGTAACCTAGTAATGAACCACATTTCCGAAGTTTTCCCTTCTCTCACAACATACAATCAGAGCTACAAACCCCATCTTGGTTCTCCTAACAGTTAGCATCCAAACTGAAAAGAAGAAACCTGAAAAGAAAGGGATATAATGTATGTTTGTATTGAGCTCTCTAAACTGTGATTAATAAACAGTATATATCTAGCCCCCCATTGTGCTTTTTTCCGCCCCCTGCCCCACATCTCTGAGATGAGGGCTCTCAGGCTGTAGACAAGCGTGTTCTGAATTCAGTACGGAGGCCAGGTTGGCCTAAAAATTGTAGCAGTTCTCTCTCTACCTCTCAGGCGTTGGGATTAAAGGTGTGTCACCTATAATTGTGTGGGTTTTATGTGGGGATGGGAATTGAACCCAGGGCTTTGCACATGTTAGGCAAGCATCAACTGAGCCACATATCTGGCTCATGTGGGCCATAACCACATGTGAAGATTAGAGGAAAACCTGAGGGAGTCAATTCTCTCCTACCACATGGCTATCAAGGATTGAACTTGAGTCATTAGGCTTGGCAGTGCTGTGTACCCACTGTGATCTTTCAAACCTAGATTTGTTTTTTATTCTAAATTAAAAGTGTGAATTAAGAGAAAAAACACCAAAAAACCAAAAGCAAAATATAACCTCAAAACTACAAATGACTGCTTTCTTTACAGCCAATTAAATTTAACACATTACTCAAGAGAATAACACACTGTCAATGATTTACTCTTAAACCTCTTTCAAATATATTTTAAGAAGTAGCTACAGAAACTAGACCATTATACAAAGGGAGAAAATTGTCAAAGGACAACTTTAGCAAAACTGTATTAAAAAAGGAAGTTACAAGCATTTATAATATCCTGAGCCAAGTAGGAACTGAACACTGTAGGAACGAAGCACAGTAGTCACAGGCCTGTACCCCTTCTGGTTAGAAGGGACTTTGCAAAGGGTTTATCATTTGAACTGGGCTTTGAGAGAAGACTAACCAGAATGAAACAGCCAAAGACATTAAGATAATAATTTCTAAAGAGAAAGTACGGCATGGATAAGAGAGTAGCAACAAAATTTAAGACTGCAGTAAACTGAAGAGTCAGTAACTTGGCATCAGCTATTGCCAGGTAGTAACATAAAGATAAGAAGGAAGGTACCAGTCAGTTATGAAGGCTTACATGACATAGTCAGAAATAGACTTTATCCTAAATATAAAGGCCAATGAAGATTTTAGAAGAGAAGGCACGCTAACAAGAACAGATTATTTTCAAGAGACTAGAAATGATAAGAAATTGAGCTCTAAGGAAGAAAACTAAAGGCCTGAAAAACAAATAGCAATGAAAACTTTTTACCAGAGGCACTGTAAGGATGATAGGAAAACAGCAATTAATAGGGGAGGCAATTAGTAAGAAATAATGTTAGTGAAGCTTTCCTTTAAAAAAGAAAAAAAAAAAAACAACTCAGTCATTTTCATGAGTATTTTGTAGTACTCTTGTGATGGGACACAACGGAAGGGAGTATCTACTGGGTGGTCAGCAAGCAACCAAAATATGATTCTCAAACTCAGGTGGGATTTTGAATTTGCCAGATTTTATAGCTGCGGACACTAGAATGCATGAAACCATCTAGGAATGCTGCTGTGCACAGATGAGACGCAGAACCATAATTTTAGGAATAATGTCATTTAACAATCATATAGGTAGAGAATCAGTAAGATACTCCAAAACAAGAATGAGTGGGCATAGATATACTGAAAACTAAGATTCATCTTGGGTTTTACAGCATAGCAGCTAATTATATCAAGTCTAAGTTAAGGCAGTCAACAGGATGAAACTGAAAACTAACTAGTGGATTTGACAGGGGCTGGGTTTTGTTTTGCTTTTTTTGGGGGGGGGGGCGGATCTGTTTGTTTTGTTATATTTCTGAGACACTTTTTCTCTTACTAGTTTTATGCTGGCTTGGAACCAAACCCAGGCTGGTCTCAAACTTGTGGCAATCCTTCTGACTCAGCCTCCCAAGTTCTGGTACTAGAGGTGTGAGTGATGCTTGGCTCTAAGTAGTTAGATACCTTGGTAAGCCCTACAAGGTTTCAGAAAATGGTAGTAGACTGTGGATTGATTAGAAAGTACAGAAGCAGAGAGAACAGACGCTGTTCAGTAGTACAGTGTTTGCCTGGCATACACCAGGTTCTGGGTTCAGTAGCCAGGAATACAGTGGAGAAAAAAACCACCCTGACAGAGTTAGGAGGAACACAAAGAACCAATCTTTTGTACTTGCCAACAAAGTTTATTTTGGGTGTAGATGTTTTCTTGGCAGCCATATTAGTAGGTACCGCTGATACTTTAGTGTTGGATGTGCTATTAAGAGACGAGTTTCCTGTAGTTGAAAGACCTTTCACTGAAGAAGTTGCAATTGATGACGTGTTCAGAGTACAATTGCTTGCTCCAATACTTGAAGGAGAGGCAGTTGGTTTTGAAGCAGATACAGCTGTTGAAGAAGTAGCTTGGCTAACAACATTTGGTTCCGTTGAAGGAATAGGTTTACCAAGTTTTGTGTGTAATTTAACCACCTACAAAACAAAAAGCACACCTGTCAGGAAACTCATATGTGTTGATTTTTTAAAAAGTTTGTCTGAGTGAGACTTATTATAAAATGAGAATCAAAACTGTAATTTTCTTTGCTATTTTTTTCAATTATGGTTTTACAGACAAAACTCATTATTTTTAACATCTGTTTATTGATTAAAGGACTTGCCTATAAGCAAATCAATCTGTAGTTAATCAAGACAAATGAATTAGTCCCAAATTGTAAAGCAAGTGGTTTAATTCAATGTAAAGGTTCTCTAGAGTGTCTCTTTTAAGCAATGACTATTTGATATTACCTTGATGTATGTTAACATAAACAAGGTTTATTTATAATACACTCAAAAGTTTAAAAAATTGTAGTCATTGTTTTTAAAACCCTTGTTGAAAAGTGAGAGTAAGTAGAGTAAGACATAAGGCTGTGTGTGTGGGTGGGAGGGGGAGCAAACACCTACTTTCTGATGCTTAGCACCACGAATGTGGGCAGCATATGCATCTGCTCCTGTACAAGACACATCACAGAGCTCGCAACGTAGCTGATTTTGTGTCCCACGAGTTGAGTTGTTGCTGCTGCTGGTATTTTGAGAGGCTTTCAATGCGGCTTCTTTTTTTTTATGTTTCTGTCCTTCTAAGTGCTCTTTATAAGTCTGTTTTGAACAAAAAGTACAAATTTTCTTTCTATAACATTCTATTCAACTTTCAGACCTCTAACACTCATTTCAAAATGGATCATAAGCTGGGTGTAGTGGCACATATCTTTAATCGTAGTACTCAGTAAGCAGAGCAGAACTGTATTGAGTTTGAGGCCGGCATGGACTATATGGTGAGTGTCAGGCCAGCCAGTTACATGGTAAGACCCTGTCTCAAAAAAACCTAAAAACAGACCCCCAAACAAAACAACAACAAAGAGAACATGGTAAATGTGTCGTGCAGACCTGTAATCTAAGTGCTCAGTAGGCTAACGAAGATCATCATTGAGTTTAAGGCTGTCCTGGGCTATGTAACAATAAACTGTCTCAAAAAAAAAAAAAATGAAAGAGGGGATCGAATAAGGGAAGCATGGATAAGAACTGCTGTTTTAAAAGCACTTCAGAGCACAAGAGATTCTGTATGAACTGTAGCTCTCTCTCTCTGTAGTTTAATGAGAGTACTTCGCTGTTTGTTGCCAAGGACTAAGTCAGGTACATATGTAGGCCCAGCATATACCTCTAACCTTCTAAGAACACATTTATTCAATAGTCCGTGTATGGGTGCTAAAGAGCACAGGGCAAGCACAACCTACGGTTTTATTCAAGAGGTTAGCTTAGCCATTTTGTAGACAAGGTTTTCCTGAGACCATCCAGGGGATGCCAAGGATCTGCCTATCTCTCCTTTCTGAAGAAACACTAGTATGTTAAGCTTAGGCCACATGAGGCTTTAAAAAAAAAAAGTACAACCAAACATAGTGGCATTGTTTGCAAAGCCAACACTTATCAACTGAGCTATTTTCTTTACTTTTAACCCAATAGCTTTGAATTACAAAGCATTTCACGGACAGAATATACAATAATCTAGACAGGTACAATGGCCCACCTATAATCCCAGCACTCAGGGAGGAACAGGCAGAGGCAGGCGGATCTCTGTGAGTTCGAAGCCAGCCTAGTGTACAAAGCAAATACAAGACAGCCAAGGCTTCACAGAGAAACTCTGCCTCCAAAATCCAAAAAAGAATATAAGATTACTGCCTGTAGTTTTAAGAACTTACACAACACTGGGCAGAAAATGATAATAGTAATCATTCCACTACAGCATGATAATCATTCTTTATAAAGAGGCATATTTATATAATTTAATTAAAAAATTTAATGTGTTGACAATCATTAGAATCTAAAATAAACTGCGTAAAAATGAATATAAATGCATATATTTTACTACTCTAATTAGGTGTCAGCAATTCAGAAAACACACACACACAAAGAGAAAATATTCAAGAGTTATGTATTAAAATAAGAATTCAGTAAATTAAAAATTATATATAAGCCAGGCATAGTAGCACATGCCTTTAATTCCAGCACTTGGAAGGCAGAGGCAGGCAGAGGCCTGTGAGGCCAGTATGATCTACATAGTGAGTTGTGGGAGGGGTGGCAGCAGCAGCAGCGCTACATAGTAAGACACCCCTCCCCCCAAAAGCAACAACAAAAAATATACTGGTAGAATAGAGTTGGAAATATAGAAATAATGTGAAGAGTCAAATTTGATCTATTCTCCCCACATAAATTTTTTAATCTTAAAAAAAGGGGGGGGGATCATATATGCTTGGTACCCTCAGAGGCAAGGCAATAAGGGTGTATCCTATCTTCTTCTGGAACTGTAGTTATGTTAGTCAGCATCTATGTGCTGGAAATCCAACCTAGACCCTCGGCAAGATCAAGTGTTCATAACCACTATGCCTCTAGCCAATGCTTATGTAAAGTTTTATATAAAAACTTTTTTTAAAGACAGGCTCTTATTTTGCAGGCTAGGCTGGCCTTGAACTTGCTATCTTCCTATTTCTGATGTACAATCTGTTGGGATTATAGCTGTGTATCCCCATACTTGACAAAAAATGGACTCTCTCATAATCAAAACAAGTAAGGTTTAGAAAGGAATGATTCATTAACAGACCCATGCTTGAATCACACATTTTAAGATGGTAGGATCATTATCAAAACAAATTTGTCCTAGGTTGATCTTTGTTTAGGCAAGTTAAAGGGAGACAGGGCCTCTAATACAGGCTGGCCTCAAACTGAACACATAGCCAAGGATAACTGAACTTCTGCCTCTAAGTACTGGGATTACAGGTGCACAGCAACTACCATGTCTAGTCTATGTAGGTGTGGGGATTTGAGTCTAAGGCCCAGTATATAGGCAAGAACTTTACCAACTGAGTTATATCCCCAGCACTATAGTTGATCTTCCTTACACCTTTCTACTTCTAGTGTTCCAAGTCCCTACATGAAGAAAGTTACAGACTATAAAGCATGTAGAAAAGTCTCATTAGAAATACAATCCTTAAAATTATAGGTTAATTTGAACTTTCAAAAACTTAGAGAAGTTTTATATAAAAAGCAAAGCATCCTAAAAAGAGTGGGAGGCTTAAGTTTCCTCACTTTTCATACACTTACACTCACTTTTACTGTTTTCCTGATGATCACTTTTGTGTTTCAATACGAACAATTTTTAAAGAAATGTTTAGTGAAATACAGCTATCTCTCAGCGTCTGCAGGAAATTGTTGACCAAAATCCAAGCATGCTCAAGTTTTTAAATTAAATAGCAAAATTCTTTGCATATAATCTATGATTTCACCTGCTTACATTAAAATCTCTAAATTATTTATAATACCTGTAGTAAATCCTACTGAACAGTTCTCCTGTATGGTTTAGAAAAATAACAAGAGAAAGAAGTGTAGGTATTCTGCACAAATGCAGTCTTCCACATGCGTATTTTTGATCTATGGGTGAATCGTGAGATGTAGAATACACAAATGTAAATGTGCTCTGTAGGCACAGGAGTTAGAACATCAGCCCTACTCAACTATGAAAAATAACCACGAAGACTCATGGTAAATACACAATATAAGTACCTGTGGTCCAGCACAGCTGATCTTACAAACATCACAATAGTGAATCTGGGGTGGTTTGGGAGGCTGTTTTGGTTTCAGTTGTTTATTTTGGAATGGTGTTTTTTTAGTAAAGGTGGTCCCTGTCCAGGCAGCTGTTGCTGCTGCTGCTGCAGCAGCTGCTGCTGCTTGCTTCTGTTGCTGCTGCTGTTGTTGGTAGTAGGAAGACGCAGCTGAATATACGGCTGCTTCATAACCTGAATAAGATGTACCTTACAAATAAAACGAAACAAAGATTATGTTATATGATTATAAAAGGACAAATTAAATGTCAGTTGTAAGTTTAAATTCAACAAATGCCAACAAAAGGTAGATTTACATGTGCATATTTACAGTATTTATATGTCTTACATCATAAAATGTCTGCACCCGCCCCCACACAAAACTTACCAGTGTTCTACACCAAGTTACTTAAATATTTACTTGAAACATCAGATGCTATGATGGTGTGTAAGATAAGTGTAAGATTTAGTCTTTCAAAAGATGCTTACTGTTCAACCAAAGGAACATGCCTGACAATTGTGTGGTTACAGAACCTATTGATCCTTTGAACACATTTCACAAAATACTGGGCTTAAAGAAGAATCTAAAGTAGGAAAAATTCAGAAGCGCTTCATAAAGTAAGACTTAGAATGGAGGGATGGCTCAGCCATTAAAGGCTTACAACCAAAAATAAAGTTACTATCGGATAAATTAAGAGAGTAACAGATAATGAGAATAAGATATATGACACCAGAAATTCAAGTCCCAGCGACCAACTTACGGATTGTACAAATGGTGAAAACAAGAAAAAACAAGTGGGTTTAGGAGGCAAGGAAACAAAGCTTAGTAAATGAAGGACAAGTTACAAGACCATAGAACAAGAATCAGTACATTGTTCTTTCTTCCAAAACATAAAAGTAGCATGGTATTCTGATTTAATATATAGATTCTGTAAATTTACACTGTTGGGAGTCTATACTGATAAACTCTTTATGGTGATGGATGACATACATAAACTTCAATGTTCAGTGACACACATGCTTTTAATGTATGAAGACTTTTAAGTTTGCAGTTGTTCAGTTTATATATGAGCATGTTTAAAAACTAAAAGTCTACCAGTTTCTTGAGATCCAGTGTGCTGCCTAGTCCCCATACCCCCAGTCATATATAATAGGTGGGCAAGAAGTAAAGAAGACCAAGATGGCAAAACAGCATAAACTACAGAAACCTGGAGCTACAATTACTGCTCAGCAGTAGATGGCACAGTGGACTGAACCTAAGTTCAATGCTCAGTACAGAGAGTATGGAGAATGGGGTGAGTGAAGAGAACGAGTATGAAGGCACAGCTTCTCGCTCTTAAAAGCTAATCTATAATAACCAAATGACTTCTGACCTACTGACTATAATACATGTACACATACAGAAAAAAAAAGAGGAAGATAGGAGCTTAGCTATACCAGTAACCAGAATCTTAAAACCAACAAAGCTAACAAAGATAAAGAAAACAGGTAAGTTTTTGAGAAAAGCCTTTTTGGTTTTAATTATAAATTATCAGATTATAAAATGCTTCTGAAATTTTAAGGTAAGAAAATGTGGTAGAAGAAAATACTTGAAAGAAGGGAAAGGCAGACACAAGTGATAACCACATCATCAGATAAGAGAATAATTTGGAACCCAGGGTTTCACATTTGGCTTATGCCTTTTTTTAGACAAAAACTGTAAAAAATAAAATAGCGTGTGTGTTTAAATTTGAAACTCTACCATAAGTTTCACAACATATCCATAAGGCAGGCATCACTACCCTTATTTTACAGACACACGTCTACACACAATTAAAAAGAATTTTTAAAAAAGTTTATAGCCTGGTAGCACGCAGTTTTACTCACTTCACTCATCTTGCTGGCTTATAAATTTTTATTTTATTATTTGTTTGTTTATATTTTGGTTTTTGAGACAGGATTTCTCTGTGTAGCCTTGGCTGTTCTAGATGCACTTTGTAGACCAGGCTGACCTCAAACTCACATCCATCTGTCTGCCTCGGCCACCTGAATGCTGTAATTAAAGGTGTGTGCCACCATGACCAGCTTTAGAAATTTTATTTTTCATTGACATTGTTATGGTATAATGCTCTAGTATATAAAAAGTGTATTTATCGGATACAGTGTGGCATTTCAGGCCCAGGAAAAATAGCTTCTAATGTTTAATACAGCATAGCAGGATGACTAAGCTTAACAATAGAGGCAATATTTCAAGATAGCTGGCAGAGAGGTATTTGAATATCTGAATACCAAAGAATGGTATCTGAAGTGATAGGTATGCATATTCCCTTAATGGATCATTACACATGATTCACTTGTTGAAATGACACACTGTGTCTGTGAGTGGGTATGTACATGTCAATGTAAGCGCAAGGTATTTAATTCCTTGGAGCTGGGGTTACAGGTCTGTATCTGACACTGGTACTGGGAACCCTATTTGGGTCCTGTGCAAGAGGAATAAATACTAAACCACTGAGCCATCTCTCTAGCCCCAAGAGGACAACCTTCAGTATGATCCCTGAGAACCACATGGCAGGAAAGAATCAGCTCTCACAAGCTGTCCTGTGATATCAACACAGTATATACTGTGTTTGCCCCCCATTAAATTAAAAAAAATTTATAAAACAGCATAAAAGCTAGATGTGGTAGTGCATGTCTTTAATCCCAGCACTCAGGAGGCACAGGCAGGTGGGATCACTCTGAGTTCGAGGCCAGCCTGGTCTATACAGCAAGTCCAAGACAGCCAGGGCTACACACAGAGAAACTCTGTCTCAAAAACAAACAAACAAAAAAAAACCCCAGCCAAACAAAAAACCCAAAAAACAGACCAAAAAACCAACCCCCAAAATGCCAGCATAAAAACATTAGACACATACACACACACACTTGCAAATATAGTGTTACCCAGAGAATACTATGAAACATTCATGTTTCTAAATGATATTCACATTATTAAGAAACTGTAAGCATCATTACTGAAATGGTTGCTTGCTGAGTCTACAGCAAGAAAAACTTAAAAGCGCTCAAAGACTAACTTGGCAATATCAAAAAGACTCAAGAATAAAAGGACCCCATTGACCAAATTCATGAAAATAATGCCCCAAAGAGACACGGATTACAACTTACTGTATAATAAAAAAATCTAAAGTACTGAACTGGAAGAGGGGACTCCTTGGAAAATAATCCTCAAGGATCAACATGTTAAAAAACTTCCAAAAACTGCCAAAGAAATTTACTTATATTTTTAAAATAAGGAAAAAAGTTATTTTATTTAAAAGATTCTCCAGCCCCCAAGAAAGGTATTTTATTAATGAAGTAATGAAGATACCTGACAGGCAATACTTAAACAGCTGATGGTATCATGGATGAGAAATAAAGGTATTATTCATTATATGGTCCTGATGAAACCGAACGGAGAGAACATTCAAATGTAGTTTTTCTTTATTTAAAGAGCTGGCTGAACCTAAATATAAAGAAACTAATACTGACACATGTCACTGTATTCCCTTTCCGCAAAAAAAAAAAAAAAAAAAAATGTAAAAAAGAGAAAAAGAAAAATATAAACAACACTTGGTTTGATGGTGTATACCTATAATCCCAGTCAGCACTTAGATGGACAAGGCAGAAAGATCATGGTCTAAAGCCCACCTAAGCTGTACTTCGAATTCTAGGCTGTCAACAGGAACAGTGAGATCATGTCTCAAAAGCAAACCACTTAGATTGCTGGAAAAACAATCCCTCATTAGGAGGAAATCAACAGATTCTTTGCCTAAAGAAGTATACTCACTAAGATCTTACTCTGTCTGCCAAGGTCACTGATTTTAATTTTAAACTTTATTATAAAAAACTGTAAAGCAAAACACCAAATTTAACCAGAAATTTATACATTTGATAGTACCCATGTCTAATTTATTATTAAAATTGTGGCTCACTGTGTAGATTATTTTAAAAAGTTCAGAAGGGCTGGAGAGGTGGCTCAGAAGTTAAGAGCACTGTCTGCTCTTCTAGAGGTCCTGAGTTCAATTCCCAGCAACCACATGGTGGTTCTCAACCATCTATAATGAGATCTGGTGTCCTCTTCTGGTGTGCTGCCATATATACAGGCAGAACACTATATGCATAATAAATACATAAATCTTAAGAAAAAAAAAGAGTTCAGAAGAAAGTTGTCATTAGCTGGGGAGCGGTGGTATATACCTTTAATGCTAGTACTAGGGAGACAGAGGCAGAAGGATCTCTGTGAGTTTGAGGCCAGCCTGGTCTACAGAGTAAGTTCTAAGACAGGAAAAGAAAAGTTGTCATACTGGGACTGAGGGGTTATAGAGTTTATAGCCAAATCTAATAATCTGAGTTCAATACCTCAGGCTCACATGGTGGAAGGAAATAGCCAAATCCTGCAATTTATCTTCTGACCTACACACGCATGCACATGCATGCACACACAAGCATTAATTAAAAAAACCAATTTTTTAAAAAAGTCATCATTCAAGTATATAGTCAGGTATCCTGAGAATTCTTGACCGTATAGCTATATAAAAAAATGATCTTTTATTCTTAGGGAATACTTTCAGAAGAACTCAAGACAAGGTACTAGACTGCATGATTACATTTTATAGAACATATTCAGAAAAGAAGTCATGACCAGAGATAATGTAGACATTTAAAAGATGTCCAATAATACTTCATTCCAACAATCTTGGCTACAAATGTAAATAATTAACAAACAAAGAAGCAGAGAAACTTAACCAGAAAGTTTTATTTGAGTAGAAATATTGGTATTTTAAAACATGAAAAGATCCATTCCTTAAATATGGAAAATCCTGGATCATATCTTTACTTGTTTAAAAATAATAATAATAATAATAAAAGACTCTCTTTGCTAACTTCCTTTAATCAGGTCCTCACTATTCACCAATTTAGGCAGAAGTCTCAGAAGACCCTTTCCTCATTCCAATGTTTCCATATATTGCCAAGGTAGACAGCACCACATAAGAATACAGACTTTGTACGCACGCACGCACGCAGGCACGCGCGCACACACACACAGCAAGATTTTGAAGTAGTGTAGGCTGCTCTTACGAAAACTATCTGCTTGCCTAGTTACATTATGTTCCTCAAATCAGGGATAAGAAATCTCTGAGGAGAAAAAAAGGTTATCTTTTAAAGTTCATGTGCAAGTGGCTAAAGAGGTAGCTTAGTGGTTAAGAGCACTGTCTGCTCTTCCAGAGGTCCTGAGTTCAATTCCCAGCAACCACATGATGACTCACAACCATCTACATTGGGATGTGATGCGTGCTACAAAGTCTGTATTCTTATGTGGTGCTGTCTACCTTGGGATGTGATGTCCTCTTATGGCATGCAAGTGAATATGCAGATAGGGCACTCATATACCTAAAATAAACAAATCTTTAAAAAAAAAATTCTGATACTCAGAATACAGCAATGCAGAAAAAAACATAAGAACTAAAACGGTCTATGCCACCGTAGGGCTGCCACAGACTATGATAGAGGATTAAAGAATACAAGCAATACACATCAAGTAACACAAGGCCAGGAATCCACAAAAACAGGCACGCAGTTTTCACTTCTGCAATACTAACTACCTCAGTCAGAAACCAAGAGTATCCTATCCCTACAATCTTACAGGTGTTATTTAAAAACAAAAACCGGGAGCTGGAGAGACGACTCAGTGGTTAAGAGCACTGACTGCTGTTCGAGGGGACCAGGGTTCAATTCCCAGCACCTACATGGCAGCTCACACCTGTCTGTAACTCCAAGATCTGACACCCTCACACAGACATACATGCAGGCAAAGCACCAATGCACATGAAATAAAAATAAATAAATTACAAAAATACCTCAAAAACCTGAGAACTGCTGCCAACATTTTCAGGGACTACTTCTGAATAAATATAGCTCATCAAGAACCAGAAGAAACAATATGAATAATTTGTCTATGATAGTTTTCAAGTGCTAATCTTGAGTTTTAAACTATCAAAAAACAAGCCTGTTACGTTTTCTAACTGAAAGGGTAGGTCAGAATACACAACTAGCTTTCAAATTTCTCCCAAGGGCAGTATAATCTGTTAAGAGCTTCTATCACCACCACTATCACCACCACAGACCTTTTGTTACATTATGTACAAATATTTGTATTAACAATTTTATCAATTCAATACCTGCTACTGTAAGTAAAATACTTCCACAGACAACCAGGAGTTTGTAGTCGGTGCTTTGCAATTTGTTTACCCACTTAAATACGACATGTCAGTCTTACCAGAATAAGTGACTGCTGTGGTACTGTAAGTAGCACTCTGAGTATAGGACGGCACCACAGTAGCCGCAGCTGCCACTGGTTGTACAGTGGAGGACACAGGATAAATGGAGAACGTAGTGGTAGCTGGACTTGGTGTAGCTGGTTTTATGGCTGTCACTTGTCGAGCTTGCTGGGCTTGAGTATACTGTGTCGCACCTTGACTATAACCTGCCTTAGGAGCTAAAAAGCAAGAAAGACATGAGAAAAAAAGAGGGTAAATACAGTCACTGCAACAATATACTTTAAAAAGCTAACAGCAATAGCTTGTCACAAATGCAACTTCTTCTGAGCAAACAATGATACAATTCTTACTATAATATGAATAAACATGTAAATTTATCTGCTGTGTTTCCCCACGTGTCTCTAAATTTGTGGCATGACAGTTCATCAGAATCAGAACCAGAATAGCAGTACTATTTATAAATGATAAATTTGTTTAACTTTTAAATCAATCAGTCTACCTGAAAGGCTTAACTTTGCAAACAGAACAAAGAAAGCTAAATTTGTATTTCAACTCACATTAAAAATTTCAGTGTTTAAGCCAGGCATGGTGGCACACACCTTTAGTCCCAACACTAGGGAATCAGAGGCAGACAGATCAAGGCCAGCCTGGTCCACAAAGCGAGTACAGGACAGTCAAGGCTACACAGAAAAACTCTGTCTCGAAAAACAAAAAACAAAACAACACAACAACAAAAAGGTTTTGTTGTTGTGTTGTTTTGTTCTTAAAATGAAACTTTTCGGTCAAGTTCTCAAGTCTACATCCATTAAGGTCTACAAGTATGGAGGCTTCTACCCAAACAAAAATCTTCCTGCATCTGAGCCATTATATGCACTGTATTCAACATTATTGATGTTCAGTGAATGTTGCTGGCTCAGTGCTCTAGGCATAGTAGTGGGCTGGGTTAAAGGGTTGTGGGCGTGTTTAACAAATGGCCTTACAAAAATGGGAGAGAGAAACCCATTATCAGTGGTTAGTAACAGAACCACCTGTCATTACAGATAAAAATATGGGCTCATAAAAGTACCCATTGGTTACTAGGGCAGTCTGGTATAGCATGTAGCTACAAGGTCCTGCCACAGCTTCTTTTGTATAGTTTATTTCAGCAAGAGTCCTATGCTATAAATGACCAGCAAAATCCTCCTCTAGAACAAAGGAACAGCAACCTTTCTCCTAATCATCTCTCTTTGTGACTCAACAGCGTTACAGTAGTCAAAAACAAGGACATAGAACCATTGTAAATGCTCTGCAGTTTGTCTTCATTAGATTACCCCAAATTACGTATTCAGAAATGTGTAATAAAACTGTTTATATTCATAAAGCCCACCTGTCTGATAGTAGGTTTCAGCAACAGAAGGCTGAGGCTGGGCGGCAGCAGCTACAGCAGCAGCAGTTGCTGTTGGCTGTTGGTAGTACTGCTTACTATCATAAGCTACAGCAGGGGCTGTGGATCTTACATACGAATATGAGTCCTAAAGAGAAGAAAGGAAAGAAAAAAAACACACAAAAAGATCCTTTACTTAAGAGGCAGGAAAAAATCCTTACTGTGTAAAAATATAATAAAGGAAAATAAAACATATAGTTATATAGGCCAAGACATACAGTTTCAATATAATACAACTAACCAATAAATTTTTAGTTTATAGTAAGAAATACAATATTAGTAATAAATATATAAACATTAAATAATAATATAATCAAGTTTCAATACAAATAGAACTAATTTAGAACTTTTAAAAATAAAAGTTTGATTTTATTTTTGATTCAAGGAGTATGATTTCAATCAGAACTCCAAAACACTGAAAAATTACTGAATCAAATAACCCATTTTACTTAAGATCTCACTTAAAAAATTTTTTATTATGTATACAGTGTTTTGCCTGCATGTGAGCCAGCAGGCCAAAAGATGGTATCAGATCACTTTATAGATGGTTGTGAGCCACCATGCAGTTGCTGGGAATTAAATTCAGGACCTTCAAAAGAACAGCTAATTTCTTAGCCATCTAAAATCTCACTTTTGCCTTTAAAGAAGAATACTATAGTATTAGAGAAAGAATTTCCATGGGAAAAGAAAATAGAGCATCAAAGTAACAGCAAGAGGATCAGAAACTTTGATGAGTTTCAAGAAGAAAACATGTAATATGTATTCAATGTGGCTTATGGCTATGAGTTCAAACTACCCTGTCTCAGAAGGACAAGTAATGTCCACTTGTATAAACAAAGGACATTTCCCCCATATAATTTCTTTTCTCTAAAAAATTAGGGTAAAACAAAAGCATTTAAACAATATTTTGTGTAAAACTTTTAAAAAACTAAACAAACATATAAAAATACATATATGTGGTTGGAGAGATGGCTCAGAGGTTAAGAGCATTGGCTGTTTTTCCAAAGGTCCTGAGTTCAATTCTCAGCAACCACATGGTGGCTCACAACCATCTATTATAAGATCTGGTGCCCTCTTCTGGTCTGCAGGTGTACATGAAGACAAAACAAGATATACATAATATGTAAATGTATGTAGTAGGGTAAAACTAGCAAAGGAGAATTAACATAAAACCCATTGCAAAGAAATTTAATGCTTGGGTCACACCCCAACATCCAAGAAATCGTTCACTTTTCTCCATCACTGGGAGTACATTTGGAAGGCTTAGGCCTTCTGTTATACCTGAGCCCATTAAAAGTGTGTCTTTAGGCCTTTCTCACCTGGTAGTTCTGTGTAGTAGCTGGAGGTGGTGGGGGTGGTGCTTCTTGTTGCCTCTGGGTGTAACCATAGTCGGTTGCTGTGTGGGCAGTGGGATAGCCTCCGTAAGCAGCAGCTGTTGCAGCAGCTGCAACAGCTACTGGAGCGGGCCTGGCAACTGCAACTGTGGCGGCTGCTGGTGCATAAGCAGCAGTAACTGTGTGGGCAGCTACTGGAGCCTGATGGACAGTGTAGCTAGCAACTGTAGTTGGATGAGAATAGGCTACACCCGAAGCTGGCTGCTGGCTAAAGTGTGAAGTAGAAGAATAAACATAATAATTTAATTTTAAAATCAAGCAGTCATCTTAAAATTGTTTGTCAACTTAAAAACACCGAGGTATAAGAATATGATTTAAAATTATCACCTTAAAATTATCAAAAGCATACTTTTCAAGTAATATAATTACTGACTACAGAAGGCAAAGTATTTGAACTCGCTACTTTCTAGTCAATACTGTTATTATTTTTAAAATTTTCATTCTTTAATCACAATACTTTATATATTCAAATATATTATGTTTCAGATCATGAATCACACTGCAAAGCGAAAGGAACAGATATGAAAACACTAGGAAGGAAAAAAACTCGAATCAAATTAGGAATTTAAAAAAAGCATTTGTATAAAATTCATTATTTTATTCATACATTAAAAAATCTTAACAAAAAGACATTGTACAAGTTCTAGTGGAATATATGATAAATTTTCCTGCTGACATTTCATTGCATAGTTCTTATAAATTTAATAGGAAATGTTGTAAAAGGCCCTATAGCAGATGCTTTGCAGTCATTCCCATTTAAGCCTCAAAGGCAAAAGCATTT
Organism: Acomys minous; assembly: GCF_964271855.1. Taxonomy (NCBI): domain Eukaryota; kingdom Metazoa; phylum Chordata; class Mammalia; order Rodentia; family Muridae; genus Acomys; species Acomys minous. The sequence continues at coordinate 57,468,520 of NC_140494.1, forward strand.
TCCAAACATAGTAATCAAATAAAATTTCACCTAAAATTCTTATAGAAATGTTAATTTAACTTTGAAAATGGGAATCTATATTACATAAGACTTAAGTCATACATGTTATCACAAGATAGCACAGCTTAGTTTTCATTAAAGGCCCTGAGCAACATACTCGTAATTTCACATGCTAAGGCTATAGTACCAAGTACTTCTTAAAAGTACTTCTTAAAAGCAGCGATACCCAATAGCTGAAATGCTTGGCTGATAACAAGGTTTACTATGAGCCAACAGTTAAGAATAGCTGGGGGGTATGAACTGTTGACACAGCACTAATAAATTACGAGTATGTGATTCATAGGTTATAAAGTACAGCATATTCTGCTATTGATGTGCATGGCAGCATAGGAAGGCTGTATAGAATTATTATTTTGGGCCACCATATTTAACCTGAATTATGGAAAACAGTGATCAACTAAAATTTGACCAAAGGGAATATGAAATAGAGTTAAGGATTTATTTTATCTCATATAAAAATGGAAGAGTCTAGAAAAGGTGATAGTTGCCTTCTAAAAGAAGACACTTACTCCATGCTGCTCCAGAGAACAGAACTAGAACCAACAGATGGAAGTTACAGGGTGCCAGATTTCAGTCCAATATGAAAAAGAAAACAAAAAACAAAAACAAACAAAAAACTTAGAGTCCAAAGAAACTCATAAATTCTACCTGGATGAAGTTCCTATATTTTCATATAAAACTAGCCAACACTTTCTGCATAGATGGCAATTACAGAAAAAGAAAGACAAGCTCATATTTTTAGCAGCAAATATGTCTAAAACTAACATTTGACTTCTTATGGATAATATGACATTCCTTTTAATTTTATTTATTTACTTATTTTGCAGTGCTGGGAATTTAAATTAGGGCTTCATACACGCTAGGCGAAGACTCCAACACAGCTATATTTCTAGCCTCAATTTGACATTCTTTAAAAAAAAATTACTATGGGTGGAATGTATGTGCCATGTACGAACGTTGTGTGGAGGTCAGAGGAAATTTTGTGGAGTTGGTTCTCTCTACCTTTATGTAGATTCTGGGAATCTAACTGAGGCCATCTGCACTTTTATCTTCTTGATGGCCCATAAATGGGCATTCTTTAGAGAACAGACTCCTGTAAGATGTAACCTGACATGTGCAGCCTCCTCACCAGAAAAAAAATATAAGAGTTTAATTATATATGATTATATATCTAATAATAAATATGACATTAATAAATATAATAAATTTAATATATTTATATTCTAATATATATGATGAGAATGTAGCTCAGTTGGTATAGTGCTTGTCTGTCTAATGTACTGCAAACAGCAGGGCTCACTACTTAGCGTCTCATAAAATGATGTGGAGATATACAACTGTAACCAAATACTTGAGAATTGAAGGCAGGAAGCAGATATTCAAGGTCATTCTTAGTTACACAAGACCTAGTCCTAAAAACTAAAATAAAAACACACCAAGTATATGAAACCTGCATTAAACATTTAACTAGTAAGATTTGATTTCACACACACATACATACACACTACATTGTCTATAAAGGAAATTAGTTATGTTAAAATTCAGATAGAGTCTCAGATTCTCATACAACACACTTTGATATCTGTAGGAGACTGGCTCCAAATGAAAATGATAAGATTAATAATAAGATAACAAAATTCAATAATGTTCAATTTCTGGCAAAAAAAAGGGGGGGGGGTACAGTTCACAAGAGCTAGGAAAGTAGCTCAGTGATGGAACCTCGTGCTAGCACATGCAAAGTCCCTTGGTTGAGGCCTTAGCAAAACAAAAAATACAAGTTTCTAAAAGGCATAGTATTTGCATAATTTAAACATTATCATACCCTACACCATAAATCTCATGCTCACATTACTTATATTAATAAAAATGCCATATAATTAACTACAGCTTAGGAAATAATGGATGACAATAAAAACACCTATAATGCTCATTAGTATAAGACACAATCATCCAGTCTTTAGCCATGATGCAGAGCCTGTACATACACAGAGTTAACTTTAACTGACCACATTTCTTGGCCCCAAGACAAAAAGTAGGTGGGAACAGAGTGGAAACAAGTCAAGTAGGTAGGCAATTTGACTTATTTTGATCCTAACCCTTAAAAATTCATGTAACTCAGGGAGAAAGACCACATGCTCATTTATGCCTCCTGTCTCAGTGGAATCACTCATGATTTCTGCACTCTTCTAAGTGTCTCAGTTCAAAAAATTACAAAGTCACCTTCCCCAAGTTTCCGTATAAAAATGATGCCAGGGCAGTAAGCAATTATTATATATACATTCCTAGGGCTTCCTGACCTAGGTCTGTTTTACTAGGCCAGGTCTCTATACTCATCAACTGGACTGGAACCTTATCTTCTTGATACAGAGGCTCCAGTATCCCAGATTGGCCTTGAGCTTACTATTTAGCTAAAGATGACCCTGAACCCCTCATTTAGTCTTTGGAGTGCTGGGGAATACAACTCAAGTGTTCCCCACAGTGGAAGTATTCTATCAACAGAGCTACATCACTAGCCCCTGGAACCATAACTTCTACCAAAAAATCAGGTAGTCCCAATTCTGAGGGTAGCTGAGCTGATTTCTGTTCAAATAAAGACTGTCTAGTGTATTATACTAAAAGCCATTCAGAAAATTCTCTTTTCATTTCAACTCTCCCAACATGCTATACCAAACATATACTAAACTAGCTTATACTAATCCAATCAAGCAATAAGGGGCCAATAAATATACTTTAAAATTTCAGGTCAAAGAGTAGGGGGTGAAGCCCAGTATGAGAGAATTTCTGAATCCGAACCCTAGCATGGGGGATTTGATTTCAGGAAGGATGGTTTAAGTCAATACCAAGTTCACAATAACAAGTTAACGCCAGGCGCACACCATTAATGCCAGCACTCCAAGGCAGAGGCAGGCAGATCTCAGAGAAACCCTGTCTCAAAGAAACAAAACAGGAAAGAAGTTAAAAATCAAGCAGATTTGACTATTTTATAGTAGTAAAATAAAAGGTGTCACATCCCTGCATACAATGTAAAATTTAACTGACTTCAATCTGTAAAAACAAGAGCTTCTGCGTAAAAATAATAAATAGAATTTAGTCAGCACCCTCTCCCCCCAGACAGGGTCTCTCTGTGTAGCCTTGGTTATCCTGGGCTCACTTTGTAGACTAGGCTGGCCTCGAACTCACAGCCATTCACCTGCCTCTGCCTTCCAAGTGCTGGGATTAAAGGCGTGTACTACCTCGCCCGGCTAGAATTTAGTCAGCTTTAAATGGAGAGAAATTAAATAGAAAATCAAGAAATTAAGCTGGGTATGGATCATGTCTTTAATCCCAGCTCACAGGAGATAATAGCAAGCAAACCTCTGTGAGTTTACCACCAACCAGCCTGGTCTACATAACAAATCCCAGGACAGCAAGGGCTACACAGAGAAACGTTGTCAATTACTCCCCTCCAAAAGCCTTGAAACAATTCCTTCAGGTGGGCATGGTGGAGCATGCCACCAAGCACTCAAAAGGCAGAGGCAGGAGGACCTCTATTGCTCTGTGAGTTCTAGACCAGTCTGGTCTACACAGAGACCCAAGCCAGCCAGGGTAGAGAAGCTACATGGATAAATGAATTAGGTTTTCCAGGCAGCTTTGCTGTCTTCTTAAAAAAAACAAACAAACAAACAAAAAAACTAAAAAGAGGGTGACAGACAATTTATCAGGTATTTTTAAAAGGTGTATTCTCTTTTTTTTTTTTTTTTTGGTTTTTCGAGACAGGGTTTCTCTGTGTAGCCTTGGCCGTCCTAGACTCACTTTGTAGACCAGGCTGGCCTCGAACTCACAGCGATCCGCCTGCCTCTGCCTCCCGAGTGCTGGGATTAAAGGCGTGCGCCACCACCGCCCGGCTACAAGGTGTATTCTCAATTGCAAAGCAGGTTAAGTCTGACTGCAAGAAATAAATAACACAAAGTAACACAACTTTCAAGCCCCCTAACTTATGTCATAAAAAAAGTCTTTATACTAGATGAACCTATGGAATATATATGAGATAAAATGTGAAAGAAAAAGAGGTCCAATATCTAACTAGAAAAGAATTCTAGAGGAAAAAAAAAACAAGTAAATGAAACTAAGAAAAACGTCTACTACTAAAGGGGAGCATACTTTTAAATTCAATTGGCCAGCCTACTACAAAACAACCAAAGTTGGAGACATTATACAAATTTTCAACACAAAAGAAGCCCTTCAATTTTTCCAGAGAGGAAAATAATAGTATATTTTACAATCAATAGAAAACTAGATACTAGTGGATCATAGACAATATGGTAATGTCTTCAAAATCCAAAGGAAAATGTTATTCTGTAGAATTCTGTGCCCAGCCTTGTTATGCAAATAAGTACTTTTAAAAGACATCCTAGGCATAAAGTTTTCCTCTTAAACTACACAAAAATTAAACCAAGATAACACATTTCACAAACCATGAAGAGGAAAGTCCAGATTAACAGCTATGAAGCAGGCCAGAGATCAGAGCAAAGCCTCTGACAGAAAAGATGTCCAGGAAGACAGGAAACAGAAAAATTGAGATACAATCACTAGGACTGGAAAGATGGCTCAGAGGTTACACTACCTGTTCTTCCAAAGGTCCTGAGTTCAATTCCCAGCAACCACATGGTGGCGTGCAACCGTCTATAATGAGATCTGGCACCCTCTTCTGGCATTCGGGCTTACATTCAGGTAAAATACTGTATACTTAATAATAAATAATTTTTTTTTTTAAAGAAATAATCACTAGGCCTGGTGGCACTTGCCTATAATCCCAGTACTTAAGAGGCAGAGGAAAGACAATGAGTAGTTCAAAGCCATCCTTGATCACACGGTAAGCCTGGGACCAGCCAGAGCGTCAGACCCTGCTATCAACAAGCAAATGATAACATGGCAATGACAACAAAGGGATGATGATCTCAAGACAAAGGACAGGTGGACAGAAAGTACAAGTGAAAAAAAAAATCCACCTTAACTTTAGACTAGGTAGATTCCTATTAAGTACTGCAGGATTGCAAATGGTCTCCTATAGGATTTAGATTTCTAGCACAGTATCTGGCTCCATATTAACTACTTACAGTTAGAATAAGGTAAGTTTTTCTTTTCTTTTTTTTTAAAGTCTTAGAATCAATATATACAGAAGACAAAATCATAACTAGAGAACAAAATAGCAGTAAAAATTGTAACATAAGGGGAGAGATGGTATATGTTAAGAAAAGAAGCAAAGTACAAATGTTTCAAGATCCACTCATCGCACCTACCCCAGCCCAGACAGGGTTTCTCTGTGTAACCCACCAGGTTGTGCTCAAGCTCAGAGATACACCTGCCTCTGTCAAGTGCTAGGATTAAAGGCATGTGTCACCACTGACCTTACTGCTTTCTTTCTTTCTTTTTTTTGAGCCAGGGTTTCTCTGTGTAGCCTTGGCTGTCCTGGACTCACTTCACAGACCTGCCTCTGCCTCCTGAATGCTGGGACTATAAAGACATGACCACCACACCTAGCTCCTTAGAGATTCTTAAAACAGGGGCTGGGGAGATGGCTCAGAGGTTAAGAGGTTAAGACCTCTTTCAGAGGTCCTGTGTTCAATTCCCAGCAACCACATGGTAGCTCACAACCATCTATAATGAGACCTGACACCCTCTTCTGGAGTACAGGTGTACATATATAGGCAGAGCACTGTATGCATAATAAATTTTTAAAAAGATTCTTAAAGCAAAGAATAAATTACTGTCTTCAAGGGAACTAGGAACATAATATGCTATGTAAACAAACAATGTAAACATAATTGTATAAGGTTGATTAGAATAAATTATATATAGTAAAGCAGACATATTTAGTGATATAAAATGGATACCAAAATAAAATAGAACACACTGGGTGTGTTAGATCTCTGGAAGTAGAAGTCTTTAGTTTTTCTTTCTTTCCTTTTTGTTCGTTTGAGACAGGGTTTCTCTGTGTAGCCCAGGCTGGTCTTCCCTGGGGGCTGGGATTGTTTTGTTTCTTTCAAAAAAATAAATTTTCATACATATGGATGTTTTGCTGTATATATCTGTGTATTATGTTCATGCCTGATACTCATGGAAGCCAGATGAAGGCATCAGATCCTCTGGGACTGGAGCCATCTTCCCAGCCCCCTTTATTGTTTTCTTTTTGAGACAAGATTTCATTGTATATTCCAGACTAGCTTTTGAGCTTCTAATCTCTTGCCTCAGCTGGTGGTAGACATAAAATATATAGCAGTACCATAAGGATTAAAATAGTTAAGAATAAACTTAAGGGCAGGGCAGATAGCTCAGTTGATAAATTACTACCAGGCAAGCCTGAAGACCTGAGCTCCAATTTCTAGAATTCACATTTAAAAAACAGGTTCAGTGGCATAAGGCTGTAATCCCAGCATTAGGGAGGCAGATCCTAGGGGCTTGCTTGGCCATTGGTGAGTGCCAGATTCAGTGAGACCCTGTCTCACAAAGTAAATTGGGTGACAATTGAGGAGGAAAACAGAAGTCAGGCTCAGTCTGTTTCCACACACTCTACACCTTTTGCCCCCTCTCTATTCCTCTATGAACATACAAAGAACAAAACTGGACTGGTGAGGAGGCTCAGCAGGTTAAGTCATATGCCAAGTTCAAGACCAGGATCCACACACAGAGGAGAACACTGACTTCTACAAATTGTTCTCTGACCTCAAATGTGTTGTTGCCCATACATACACACATACAAAAACAAAACAAAACAAAACAAAAAAACAAAAAAACAAAAAAAACCAAAACCAAAAACCAACAACAACAAAAACAACCCAAAAAACGGACCCCTGTTTGTTGTGGACTTTTTGTTTTATTTTGTTATTTTCTGTCTTACTCTTAAAGAGAGAAGTAATAGGATGAAGTTGGGTGGGTAGGGAGATGGGGAAGAACAGGAAGATTTGGGGAAGGTGAAAAAAAATGATCAACATTTTGCATGAAACAATTTAAATAAACATTCCACATATTTAAGGTGAAGCATGTTAGGATCTAAGTACTACTCAAAGTCATCTATAGATCTGGTGAGATACTATCAAATTCCAATGACTTTCTGCAGGAATTAAAAAATCCATTTTAAAAGTCACATGAATCTTAAGGGAACCCCAATAGCCAAATAACCTTTAAAATGGACAAAACCTCAAATAATTATCTTCAGTAGATATAAATGGATGGCAACAGATCCTATGAAAGTGTGAAAAAAACATAAATACTAATCATTAGAGAAATGTAAATCAAAATGTATAATAGGTATTTTTCTCCCATCCACTAGAATATTATAAAAACAAGTGTTTGAATGAGCATCAAAGATCCTTCTTATGGAGATGGCTTCAAATGTGGCAAACAAGCCACTGGGCAAAATGTCCTCATTTCTACCACAGACAGAATTCTGCCTAAAAAAGGGCAAGCTTGGATGCCAGCAGAGTCAACAGCTAAACTCTGCCAAGACAGAGTAATCAAGTCCTCAACAGTTTCTGCCTCACAAATGTTTGTCAGATATATTGGGCCAGAAGGCTGAAGAAGATGCTCCCAACATTATAGCGTTTTGGGTGACTACACAGGTAGCAGACTGTCTCTGTCATTTTCTCATTTGGAAAGCTACTAACCTGTATTCCCGGCATACTCAGGTAATCAAGTTTATTCCTTCTCAAGTCTCTGATGGACTTGAAGACCAGGTAACTAGTTTTACCATGAAGCTTAGCTGTTTAGGAATTAGGATGTTCTTAGGTCTAGATACATGTTTTAAGTTCATAATGACAGATGTGATGGACAATAATTTACATTCAGAATTTTAGACACACCAAGATAGGAAAGATGTTTTCTTCAAGGCTCTCAAATACAAATAATCAAAACACTAAGAATGTAACATTTATATTAATTCCTGATTGTGTCATGGTTCTTCTTGCTATAGGTAGCTTAATGTATAGATGTATAATATAAATGTATATGTAAAAAATAAAAGATGTTTAATTAAAAAAAGGTGTTGAGGAAGCTATGAAAGTTGTTTAAGAAATTAAAACTATCATTGATCTAGCAACCCACTTTTGAGTATAATATATAAAAACATTAATAGTAGTATCCAGGTGAATGAGTGAGTATGTATGTATGTATGTATGTATGTATGTATGTATGTATGTAACAAACGCCAAAAGGTAGAAACAACTCCAACTGTTCACCAAGAAAGGAATGAAAACACGTGGTATAACCATTTAGCAGCATGTGTTTAATCTTTTTTTTTTTTTTTTAGTTTTTCGAGACAGGGTTTCTCTGTGTAGCCTTGGCTGTCCTGGACTCACTTTGTAGACCAGGCTGGCCTCGAACTCACAGCGATCCGCCTGCCTCTGCCTCCCGAGTGCTGGCATGTGTTTAATCTTTAAAAGGAAGGAAACTTTGGATGAGATGGCTCAGAGGTTAAGGCTGTTCTTCCAAAGGTCCGGAGTTAATTTCCGAGTAACCACAGGGTGGCTCAAAACCATCTATAATGTGATCTGGTGCCCTCTTCTGGCCTGTTGGCTCATATGTAGGCAGAATACTGTATAAATAATAAAGCTTGAAAAAAATAAAAATAAAATAAAATAACTTTAAAAAAAGGAAGGAAACTCTGTAGAGTTGCAACACTGATGAATTTTAAGGATGCTATGGTAGGTGAAAAAAGCCAAACATAAAACAATAGATATTGTATTATTCAACTACTATACCTGTACCTTTCTAAAGATATCTAGATGTGTTAAAATTCATAGAAAAAGAAAGAAGAATGGGCATTACCATGGGCTATCTGGAAATATGTTTCACAACAAAGTAAATATATTTAACAGCATTGAACTACATACTTTAAAATGTCTAAGAGAGATGGTACCTTTTTGATTAATCTAAAGCACTTCTCTCACACCAATATAAATTTGTTACAATTTTTCAAAGTCGCAAAAGCAATCGAGTACTTAGTATCCAGCTACAAAAATGTATGAAAATAACTAGAAATTGTCCCAACATAAGATATCTAAACATAGCCAGATGTGGTGGCACATGTCTGTAATCCCAGTAGAAGGAGGCAGAGGCAGGCAGATCTCTGTGAGTTTGAGGCCAGCGTGGTTGGTCTACAAAGTGAGTCCAGACAGGCAGGACTACACAGAGAAAAAGCCTGTCTTGAAAAACCAAAAAGGGCCAGGTGTGGTGGTGCAGGCCTTTAATCCCAGCACTTGGGAGGCAGAGGCAGATGGATTGCTGTGAGTTCAAGGCCAGCCTGGTCTCCAAAGCGAGTCCAGGAGAGCCAAGGCTAACAAAGAGAGACTCTGTCTTGAAATACCAAACCAAAACAAAAAAACCCAAAAACAAAACAAACAAAAAACCAAAAAGATATCTAAACGTGAAAACAAAATACTTTATCAAATAAGTAAATATGCTGGACAGAAATGGAAGGAAACTTCAGTGCTAAACCTGTAAGATTAGGCCATTTTGATTCTGTCTGCTGAACCTGAGAACCATGAGAAGTTCTCTAAGGCACAGGAAAAACTGTCTTGTTAACAAGAGACTGAAAACTACTGAAGCATGAGTGTAGCATGCTGAAGACGTTCTGAGGGTAGATAGTTTTCATTGCTCTTCAAAGTGGTGTGTGTGGAAGGAACCTTAATGAGGAATGAACAAATAAAGGGAGAAGGCCAGTTTAAATAACTGATTACAGGGGCTGGAGAGATGGCTCAGAGGGTAAGAGCACTGTCTGCTCTTCCAAAGGTCCTGAGTTCAATTCCCAGCACCCACATGGTGGCTCACAAGCACCTATAATGAGATCTGGTGCCCTCTTCTGGTTTGCAAGCTCACAATGCAGGCAGAATACTGTTTAAGTAATAAATAAATAAATCTTTAAAAAAAAACCTGATTTTAGAGGATAACAATTATGCCCAACAATAATTATAAGGACTGTACAACAGTATTTGAAGTCCTTATAACTACTATAAATAACCGAATAGTTCATAAAAGAAAGTATTAGTTATACTAAAAGCTGTTGGGTAATATAAAATGCTTTCTAATGGAATTCATGAAAACCAGGTCAAACACTGACATTTATTCAGGCAGTCAGGACTATTCATTCACCCAGAAGAAAAAGAACAAGCAGCCTGTCAGGCAGATAGGTGGCTCATTGGGTAAAGGCCCTGGTACTGGAGCCAGACCACCTGAGTTCAATTCCCAGGTCCTACCCGATTGAGAGTTCAGTCTGTTTCTTTCTCTGGCTCTACCAGAGAAAGTTATTTATTCACTCAAAACACGTATACAGGTCGGTTTTATACATATTCTGCTTTAGTCGTGGATCACCAAACATGAAGCTGATAACCAGGTTTACATTTCAAATCCTTATTGCTGTCCTGTAAACACCTAAGGAATAATGCTAACACTGATAGGAACTGTGAAACGACTTGACAAATAATATTGAATCTCCAAAAAACTGGAAGAGTGTGGAAGCCTCCTGGGATGCTGATAATGTTCTGTTTAAGTGGGGGCTACACAAGTGTGCTTACTTCAACATAATACCAAATTATCACGTATGTTCAGTTTTCTTTTTACATATATCTTGTTTCAATAGTTTTGTTTTTTAAGATTTTGGAGACAAGGTTTTTCTGTTTAGCTCTGGCTGTCCCAGACAGAACTTGCTCTTGCAGTCTAGGCTGGCCTGGAACGCTTTTGAGAGCCACCCATCTCTGCCTCCTGAGTGCTGGGATTAAAGGTGTGCATCACCATCTCACGGCATTTTTTTTTTAAGACTGTATTATTAGCCGGCCTTTAATTTGGCGCACGCCTTTAATCCCAGCACTCGGGAGGCAGAGGCGGGCGGATCGCTGTGAGTTCGAGGCCAGCCTGGTCTACAAAGTGAGTCCAGGACAGCCAAGGCTAACACAGAGACCCTGTTTCGAAAAACAAAAAACAAAAAACAAAAAACAAACAAACAAAAAAAGACTGTATTATTATGTATACAGTGCTCTACCTGCATGCACACCTACAGACCAGAAGAGGGCACCAGATCACATTATAGACGGTTGCAAGCCACCATGTGGTTGCTGGGAATTGAACTATAGCCCTCTGGAAGAACAGCCAGTACTCTTAACTGCTGAGCCATCTCTCCAGCCCTATCTCAAATTATTTTAAAGAATTATTTCCACTATTTTAAAAGACATTTAAAAAAGAATTTGTGTGTATAAGTATTGTCTGAGGAGGTCTGAAGAGAGCACTGGACCTCCTGGAACTAAGAGCTTGAGATGGTTCTAGGCCACTACAATGTGGGTTTGGGAACTGAACTCAGGTCCTCTGTAAGAGCAGGAAGCGCTTTTAACTTGCTGAGCCATCTCTCCAGTCCTTATTTATTTATTTATTTATTTATTTACTTACTTACTGTGTGTATGTTTCAAATGTCTTTTAACATACAAAATATTCAAAGAAACAAAAAGCACAATGCTTATTTTATTAATTTGATCTCTATGCATTAAGAGTTATACTTCAGGGACTTTGCTTTATCAAACACTAAAAGGTGCCATACCTGAAAAATGACCTTAATCCTGAGCTCTAACCAAGCGGTGACATGAACAATTTATGAATAAGGACAGTGTTGACCTTTTAACCTTTACTAAATAGATTAAACATGTAATTCTAATGCTGCAAGCTACATTTCTAAGCCCAAAGACTCTATTTCACCCCCATGTAATTTCTTAGTAACAATGTAGCTGACTGAGAAAACAAAAACATACTTTTACTTTGAGCCTTCTATCTATAAGCAAAGCTCTATCTCTAAAGTCTTTAATTTAATGATCTGTCTGTCCTTCTATTTTATTTTTCCAAGTCCTTCTTAATCATTTCTTACAAAATGTCCTAACTACTCTTGTTTTACTACAATCATTAAGATCCCTTTATGAGTTACTTAAACAACTAGAGATATTCAGAAATCTCAAGTCTGGAATTATACTAAGTATATTAGAGTTAATTTAACAGTTGACTTTTCAACGTAAAAGTCAAGGTAAATTTACCTTACATGAGCGCTCTATCTGCATATACATTTGCAGGCCAGAGGAAGGCATCAGATCACATTATAGATGGTTGTGAACCACCATGTGGTTGCTGGGAATCGAACTCAGGACCTCTGGAAGGGCAGTCAGTGCTCTTAACTGCTGAGCCATCTCCCCAGTCTCAATGATTCTAACTTTTAAAACATTTAATTAACATAACCTCTTCTATGACTATTCTTTTGTATATTTTTCTTAACACGTCTTACAGATCTCACTAGTTTTATCTCTACTCAAAAGGTTTACAGCTATATAAACATGGGCAGTCCTGTAGACATATCTTAGGTGTGGGGCACTAGCTTAAACAGGACTTGTATGAAATTTAGTAGCTTAATCTACTATTGCTGCAATGGTTAGAATAAGGATTTGTTTTGGTGAGGCAGGACCTCCCTTTGTAGGTCAGGGTGGCCTTGAATTTACTCAGGTTAAGCTCAAGTCCTGGGATCACAAGTGCACACCGTCATATCCAGCTCAAGAAAGTCAGCCCTTTTATGATTTAGTTACAGAAAATTTATTGAACTCTGTGCATGTTAAATTGAATAATTATACTACTTACTATTATTTACAAAGTTTTTCTTCCTTCCCTACTGAAATGAAATTGATACCAGCACCTACTTTATAATAATCATATGGTAGACATAAGTTGGGATTTCTTTAAAAATAGATGAACTCCTACAGCATTGGTAGGCATACTTTCTAAAACCCATGCTCTAGGCTAGGAAGTATTGTTTGTTTTTGTTTGGTTTGGGTTTTCAAGACAGGGTTTCTCTGTGTAGTCTTGGCCTGACTCAGTTTGTAGACCAGGCTGGCCTCACACTCACAGTATTCTATTTAATTTTCACCCTGACAAAATGTGGGTGAAAAAAAAAATCTCAGCTAGTAGAATAAAGAAATGGAGCTGAGACTCAAATTTAACTAGCTCCCAAATGTTTTTCAGACAGTGTATTACCATAAAGGCAATGTAAAGCATACCTAGCCACACACTTGAACATGGTTATTCTGGCTTACTCTAATCCCAATCCTTTCAACCCACTCCCTAGACTATCAATAGAATATATAGGAAATGGTAGAAGTCTAATAGCAGCTGTCCTTTTTTGGGGGGTAGGGGGAGAACAATTTCATTATTTTAAGCTCATAGATTTTTTTCTTTTCTTGTTTTTTGTTTTTGTTGTTGTTGTTGTTTTTGTTTTTTTTTTTTTGAGACAGGGTTTCTCTGTGTAGACTTGACTGTCCTGGACTCACTTTGCAAAGCAGGCTGGCCTCGAACTTCCAATGACCTACCTGCCTTTGTCTCCCAAGCACTGGGATTAAAGGTGTGTGTCACTATGCCTGGCAAGCTCATACATTTAATATAGTCATCTTAGGTTCTCTGACTCACCAATGGGGGAAAACTAGTACACAGCAGTCGAAAAAAGTTAACAGCCAGTAAAATTCCATCTTCAAAACCTGTTCATCTGGTTTTTCTTTTTTTACTTTTTCATGAGAGAGTAGTCTTTATACCCTACTAGTGTTACTTTGAAACAATATTACTAACTCTACACTCAAGTACAAGGTATCAAAGAAAAAACAAAAACCTAAACTCATTGGCTAATCAGCCTGTTCAAGGTTATTGTTTGCATGCCCAAATTATTTTAGTGAGTTAAGACACTTTTGAAACACACGTCCCAAAGACACCTCAAAATCATTAGATGAAATGCCTTCTATTTACTAGAAATTTTAATTTAAGTTTTTTTTTGATTGACTAGAGGTTCTCAAGTGCTCACCAAGTAGGCAACCATGACTCAAGGTCAGTCTGTTAATACTTGGAGGCTAAGGCAGGAGGTCTGTGGGAGTCTAAATATGAGGGGAGTAATTATTTTGCACATTTATACAACTTTACTTTCTCTGGATTCAATAAATATTGTTAAGAATGCTAAAAATGTTGTCAAATGATCATTTTAAATAGCAACTTTATTGACGGTAAAATAACATTGAGGTATTAATGATACCAAAAGTTATATCTAGGAAAATAAAACTAGTTTAAGTACCAGCTAGAGATTGAAGTTATCTGAAGGACAAGTACATTGACAAATGTGAAAATTACAAGGTAATTTGAAAGGTTTTCTCAAGAATAAGAGAAAATGGCTGCTTAAAACACTAAAAGAAATGATTGTTTTTCTACTCACTGGAGAATATAAACCATTATTGTTATTATTTTTTTTTCCCCGAGACAGGGTTTCTCTGTGTAGCCTTGGCTGTCCTGGACTTGATTTGTAGACCAGGCTGGCTTCAAACTCACAGCAATCCACCTGCCTCTGCTTCCCAAGTGCTAGGATTAAAGGTGTGCTCCACCATGCCCGGTTATATTATTTTTTATTACATATTTTGTATATCCCCAAGTACTGTTGGGAGAGATGGAATGTGCCTTTAATTCCAGCACTCAGGAGGCAGAAGCAGGCATTTCTCTGTAAATTCCAAAACAGACAAGGCAACATGGTCAGACGATATCTCAAAAACAAGAACAAAAAAAACTCCCTTGAGTACTTTGAAAAGCTCACCTTAAGAGGGTGAGTGGAAGATGTCTATTAGGAAAATATCAGAGTCCCTACACTCTCAATTAAAAATCATCTTAAAAGCCAGGCGTGGTGGCATACAGGCTTTTAATCCCAGCACTCGGGAGGCAGAGGCAGGGGTATCATTAAGTTTGAGGCCAGCCTGGTCTACAAAGTGAGTCCAGGACAGCCAAGGCTGCACAGAGAAACTGTGTCTAAAAACAAACAAACAAACAAAAACAAAACACCTATCTTAGGTCAGCAAGACAGCAGGTAAGAACATTTGCCCTACAAATCTAGCGACTCTTTGGTGCCCAAAATACATGAGAGAGGGAGAGAAGTGACTCCTGAAAGTTGGAATCTTGTTTCCACAGGTGTACTAGACACACATTCCACTGCGCACACTCACCCCCACACAGAACAGTAGCCTATAATAAATAAAACAATTATACTATAAATTGAGTATGGCAGCATGGAAGCACACTGCCAGTTAAGGCAGGAGAATCAGTAGTTTAAGGTTGTGACAGTGGATTTAAGGTTAGCCTAAAACATGAGACATGTGACCCCTATCACAAAACACAAACGAGAGCAGCGCCTGCAATCCCAGAGCCTGGAAGGTAGAAGCACGAAGACCTAGAGCTCAGGGTTCAGTGAGGCTAGCATGGGCTACATGTTACCTCAAAAATAAAACATATAGACATACCCATCTTATTTTTAAGTGTGTGGGGGTTTTCCTTTTTTGTTTGTTTTTTCCCTGAGAGTGTCCTTCTTAAGTTTTTTCTTTTTTTAAAAAAACTTTTGTGTGTCTAATAGTATACCTTCTCAAACAGAAGAGTTCTCCAACTAAGCTCACTTTCTGCCAGTTTGGTTATTTTCCAGGGGAGAACTTGCTTTTCTTGTGCCTCTACCCATAAACTAAACATCTTATCAGAAATATATAAATACATACAAATGAACACTTAAAAAATTCCCAATAGGAAACAAATCTTCAAAAAGCAAATGGCATTTCATGTTTACTTTTCCTTAAACAAATACACAAAACAGGAAAATAGAAGGTGGGATTTTGCAACACAAACATTGAATAAATGTTTAACATAGAAATGTTTTAATATAAATCATCACAAATGAAGACCATCTAAAAGCTATTTGGGACTTGTTTACAATACATCCTACTAACTCTTCAGGGTACCATTAAAGTAGCAAAGCTAGGACTGGGGATGTAACTTTATGGTAGAGCAACTGCCAGGGAGCACAGAAGACATAGACCTCCATTTCCAGTAGGTAGGAAAGGGTAATCTAAGATAAACTTCGTCAAATATATTGTATATCCATGTGACTAGGAAAGATAAGAACCAGAATTACTAAATTGAAGATTTATCTATCATCAGTAATAGTGAAGCAATTCACCCACTTGTAAAAGACTTCCAAGTTTGAGATGTTTCATATTAAGAAACATATACATACGCATGCAAACTAAGGTTTCCACCCCCTAAAGTTCCATCGCAACTGTTTCTAGCTAGAATCAACAACATTGTTAGTATTAATGTTATTTATTCATCTTCCTCAAACATTATTTTTGGACATGGATTCTTGTTTCTAAGTGCCAGTAACTTTCATACAAGTCTATGTAAAAGGAAAGAGTGTCTTGATAATTAGTTTTGGTGATACATTAACAGTCAAAATCAAGACTAGTCTTTTCCCTTAAAACATACATTATCATCAACCAACCCAGTAACTGGAACATTCTCATAAATATTAATTGGATTAAAAAAGATGTTTAATCTATAGGCCTGCATGGGGGGGAGGGAGTTTTAAAAACTGCAATCCCAATTGTACCTAAACAGTTAAAATGCAATTCTGCCATTCAGTGAGTATTAAGAAAACAGAAAAATACTGCACAAGATGAACAAAAAAGTTTAATGGTTATACACTGCTTTTTCTAGAACACATGGTACTCGTCAGCAGTAGATTTATGGCCACAGATGCCATTAGTTTTCTCATTTCCCAGAAAAAAAAATTTGTTTAGTTGATTAAGTTCTCTCCCATCACAAAAGGCTTTACTACAATAGTTGAGGTTCTGCTTGTTTAGTATCAAAACTTGTAAATCAAATGACATGTTAATGTCTGAAATTTCCAAGATTTTGCTCTGATATATAATTTCAAGTCCTATTTCTCAGCACAAGCCTCAAGAGACTTATGTCAGGTAAGATGAAAGCTTTCAACTATCAGTACAATACATACGTCAGCAATATAATACATTTACAAATTTTAACACTTCTTAAAAAACTAATGGGGGGGGCATTGTATCTACTTTGATTGGCATAGATTTTTCTTTTTCAGTAATACATACAAAAGTACCTCTTGCAGTAAATTGCATTGTAGGATTCCATAGAATTGGGTTTTCTCCTATAGAACTTTCAGCCCCCAAATATTAACCAGTATCCCATTTTTACAGAGGAAGCCACTGGAAACTCAAATATATGCATCCCAAATGTCATAAAAACCATGAAGACACAGTTACTCAAAATTTGTTTCCCAATGAGCCCCTTTTAATACACGACTTGCCTAAGGTAAATGAAACAAAGCAAAACAAAAAACAAAAACAACAACAACAACAAAAAACCCGAGTTTAACTGTGATGTACCTAACATACTAAGATGTGCGATGTAATGCATACATAAAGCTAAATACTCAGGAGCTGTGTGCTTACGGCTTGGACCAAGGAACGGTGCCTCACTTTGTGTTTGCCATAAGATGTATAAAGAATTATCGCTACTTTGGGGCTGACAGCTATTTGAAAGTAGAGGATTCACCCCGTGCATTACAGTGACTCAGTATAAGTCACTCGCATTTTCTTTTCCCCGGGGGAAACCGACCCCAAAGGAGACTCTCACTGATCCACCTGGAACCGTTCTCAATGGGTAAAAAGGCTTTGCCCTCAGCAGCAGCACTAGGAACTTCGCACATCTTTTCCAGTCCAACAGCTAAACAATTCACAGGTGGTTGGCATAATAACATCTCTCAGTGCAAGAAAACCAAAGGGAACGGGAAGGATGCAGTGACGCGAGCGAGCCAACTGGCAGTTCGGCTGAGGGACCAGCGGGGAAGAGGACCGGGGCCTCTGGACCAAGGGGAGGGACGGTGCCCACAAAGACACGTTATCTGGGTTCCCGGGGGGGGGGGGGGGCGTCGAGGTGGAGGCCGCTGCGCCTAGACTCCGCACTCGGTGCGAGTCCCCCGCCCGCCCCCTCCCTCTCCATTTCCCCAAGCCAAAGGCAGATAAGAGGTGGGGGCTGGCAGGGCGGAGGCGGGGGACGGGGAAGACGAGGGGCCGGCGGCGGGCGGCTCGGCACCGCTCCAAGGCCGCGCGGGAGGCCATTTTACCTCCGGGGCCGTCCAAGGCCCCGGCGGCCCTCCACGTCCCCAACCCTCGGTAGTCTCTCCTCCCCCCCCCCCACCCCCGCCCCACCCCGGGGCCGCTCCCCGATGCTCGCCGGCTTGGCGGAGTACCACTGGGCAGGGGGAGGGGCGTGGGGGGGGAGGGTGCGGGGCTCAGTGCGGCGGGGGCGGGGGCGGCTGCGGCCGCGGGCCGTGGCGTCGGCGGGATACGGGACCGCGGGGCGCGGAGGGAGAGGAAAAGGGAGAGGCCGGGGAGCCGTTACCTATACTGGGCCGCAGCCGCCGCCGCCGCCGCCCCGCTGTGGGTGAATCCAAAGTAGTTGCCGGTCGCCATTTTGGCATCTTCCCCCAGCCGGCTGGGCACTGCGGCGGGCACGGAGAGTCGGGTCCCATGGCGGGAGGGCAGCCGTGAAGGGGTCGGGGCGCCGAGGGATGGCAAGGGAGAGAAAAAGGGCCGTGAGAAGCCGCCCTGGCCGGCCGGGCCGCGGCCGCACCGCCGTCCGCCTCCCTCCCCGCACTCCCTCACTCACTCGCACGCCCGGGTGGCGGCCGCCGCCTCCTCCCCGGAGCTGGCCCCAACCCCCGCGCCTACCCGCCACCCGGGGCTGGGGAAGGGCAGGGCAGAGGCCTCCGCGGGCCACATTAGACTCACCATAGGTGAAAGAAACTACAGGGCATATGGGAATCATGGGCTCGGGCTGCTGCTGCTGAACTCTGAACTCTCACCCGCTGCCTCCCTCCTCTGCCCCACTCCTCCTCAGCGGAGAACAGACCGCCGCCTCCGGCCGCACTGCGCAAGCGCGCCGGTGCGCTGCATCCTGGGAGATGTAGTCCTCACGGCCCGCGCCAACGCTCCCACCCCCCACCCCCCACCCCTGGCGGTCTGGCGCAGGCCCCCGGAGGAACAGATTTCTGGGGTGCGGGCGTAGGGCTCCCTCCCGGGACTAAAGATCCGGCCTTTTCCCCAAGCGACGGTGACTTGTAGCCGCAGCGGGGCCGCTACAAGGCGGAGGAGGAGCGCCCCGCCCGGCCGCGGGGGAGTCGGGGAGCGTGACCAGATAGAGTGACGTCTGTTGGCCTTTTCGCCGCCTTACTTTTTCACTGGTTTCCTTTACTTTAGCATCTGCGTTTGTTCTTTGTGTTTCAGCCCTCCTCTCCAGTTTAATTTCCATTAGAATTTGAGCTGGCCCAATTCCTGTTGCCTGTCAATTGCCTTTGAAAAGGGGAGGGGAGAAGAGGAGAGAAAAAGCAGGGGAAGTGCGGCACTGTACCAAGCATCTGCCCTTAGAGGCCTGCCTGCCACCGGAGTCACACCTCTTGCCGAGCCCACCCCCAGCCCCCGCCCCACCTCACAGACTCCTTCAGTCTTTCAGGGCCATGTTGGCCCCCAACAAGGTGTTGGGCGTTGATGCTAGAGAGATGACATGTTGTAGGTGCTGTGAGCAAAACAAAATCCCCCGTTCACGTGGGATTTTTATTCTGGCGTATGAGAAAACTCGTGGGTGATGATTGGAGCTTTAAAAATAAACAATTGATGATAAGGTAGTTCGGTTAGGGAGACCACTGGAATACCTGACCCCCAGGTAGCTACCTGGAGGAAGGACAGTGGAGGAAAAATTCAAGAGCATCAAGGACGTCATTCTGGCCAGAACCGAGGGAAGGACCAGTTCAAAGGTCCCTGTGAGAGTCCCGGATTTGTTGGGTGTAGTGGCACATCCGCGTAATCTCAGCATTTGGGGGAGGCTGAGACAGGAGGGTCTAGACCTGCCTACACTGCAGCGGGACTGCAAGCAACCACGTCTTCCTTACAGCTACTTTACTGTTGGTATCTCTTTATTTTCACAGGCCATTTTCTGTCATCCCCCTCCCTCACCTACTCTCTCAACTCTATCTGGCTCCTCTACTGCTGGGGACAGGGCTCAAGGCATCCTGCAAAGTGCAAGCAGGACTCTGACTAGAGCGGTATCTCTTTAGTCTTGAGGCAGGGTCTTGCTGGCTGGCCCAAGGACCTGGCACTCACTGCTCGCGCCGGCCTCCGTTTCCCAGGAATCCTGCATCAGCCGCTGGCGTGTGGAGATAAGGAGTATGTGCCACCTTACTGGGCTCAGTCCTGTCCTGGGCTGTTTTCTGTCACCTTGCCTTTACCCTGCCTCCACCAAGGCATGCGAAAGCTTTGCCTCACCTTCTTCTTACCTTCTCTGTGCCCATCCACCAGCCCCCCTGTTGCTTATCTCCTCTTAAGAGTCAGACGTGAACCTTAAAATAGTCGGTGATTCAGGACTCACCCGTGGAAATCAGGGCTTTATTCTACCTTCCTTTCAAAGCAGAAACAATGCTTCAATTCTTATTTGTGCCAACCCCCATACCTCCTACAAAAGTGCAGGTTCAGAGAACCTGTCTGATTTGTCTTTTTACTCATTTCAAAAGAGAAAACGTAGAGCATTTGGGGGAAAATCAGTGTCATTGTTTTTGAGAACCCTGATGTTTCCCAATTGTGTCGCTAAGGGGGAAAAAATCTCCTACATTCAGGGTATTAGAACCATATTTAAAAAGTGACTTGCCTTGAACTTCAGAACAAATAAGCCTCCAGACAGACGGCAGCTGCTTTCATAAACCTCACCACTATTAAGTTATTTGCACTCACCACTACTAAGTTATTTTCTCTTCCAGTTTCTAAACTGGAGGAGAAAAGTCACGCGATAAAATTGTTGACATTCTGTTGAGGCTGATTTGCTGTTTGGCTGCTTGGCAGGTCGTGAGAGGATGGATTGTGTTGACACTTTTCAAGCAGTGAACTTGAAGTGGAAGCTGGCTTCTTTGCAGCAATTGTCCTTGGGGTGTGGCCTCGGGTTTGCAACAGCACTGATCTCAGAGGCAAGTGTAGAGACATGAAGTATTTTCGCTTGCCCTCATCCTTGGGTTTGTTTAGGAAATCTGTTTTGGAGCCAACTGGAATTTAAAGAAAGACCTTTTTGGGGGGGGGCGGGACAATTAGCAGTGGAATGTCCTGATTAGAATTTATTTAATTTTAGGAATCTCTTTTTGTTATTGTTGTTATTTGGGTTTTTTGTTTGGTTGGTTGGTTTTGTTTTGTTTCTTCAGACAGGGTTTCTCTGGGTAGCCTTGGCTGTCTTGGACTCACTTTGTAGACTAGGCTGGCCTTGAACTTCCAATGACCCACCCCCCTGCCTCTGCCTCCCCTAGTGCTGGGATTACAGGTGTGAACCACCCCACCTGGCTCCTATTTTGGAATCTCTTAAGATAGAAATAACAATGTCTTCTTTATATGGACCAGTGAGATGGCTGTGGATGTAACTGAGTTGGGAAAGTGCCTGCCTAAACTGAGGTGCTTAAAGCCCTGGCTTCAGTCCCCATTAGCACATAAGCTGAGTGCAATGGACTGCCCCTGTAATCTCAGGCCTGGGAAGCTAGAAGCAGGAGAATTAGAAGTTCAAGGTCCCGTACAGTCCTTGGCTATATGGGAATTTTTTAAACTCAACCCAAGGCACCTGAGATCCCCCTTCCAAACAAAACAGCATCAGCAACAGCCAAGCAAGCAAACTGGAGAGATGGCTCAGTCCATGATGTGCAAGCAAGCACACGGACGAGAGTTTGGATCCCATGTAAAAGCTTGTGTGACGTGGATGTGCTTCTGTGCACACATCTGCAGCCTCCGCTCTGGGAGAGGGGAGAAGGGTAAAAGTGGGACAGGACAGGAAGATCTCTGGGGCTCTCTGCCCTGCCAGTCCAGCCAAAAACGTGGTTGCAGTTTCAGAAAACAAACAAACAAACAAACAAACAAACAAAAGCAACTTAACTCCAAAAATGAGGGGGAGGACAACTAAGAAAGCCATCTGCCATCCACCTCTGGCTTCTACAAGCAAGCACACACATGCACATATGTGTACAGGCTCCCACAAGCACGCACACACGTAACCACACGAAGTGCTTGACTGGAGGCAGCTACCCGTACTATCTAGCATCTTGATGTTAGGAAATGGTTCAGAATGCATATGTGGTGGAGGCCTGTGCTCCTCGTCCTTTTCAGAACAAAGCCCATTTCTTCTAAGTAGACTTAAAGACTCCACATAGTCTGGCCTTCCTCCCTAGTCATCATCCTACTCCATATTGCCTTTATTCCAACACTCTTAACCTCTTTCTTACCATGCCCTGCCCCCCCTCCCCACCCCACAGGACATCTCACACCCTCCTTGCCTAGAATTCTTGCTTCTTTTTGCCCTGTTAGTTCTCTGTATAGAGGACTAAACTCAACTGGGTCAGCACCGCCTCTGCATCCCTCTATGATGTCCCCTCTGTCACCTCCTCAAGGGAGCAGATTGTTACCATGTACTCAGAGCCCAAGGCAATTCTTAGTTGCCTTGTCACAGCTACCACCTTATAGTTACTGCGTGATGGTTTGATTGATGTGTGTTCATCCCATCAAACTATGATCATTCTGAGGGCTGAGTGCCAGTATCAGATGCCTAGTCAACAGTAAGTCCTTGAAGAATGATCAAGCCAGGGGACGCACAACTTAATCATTCTTCGATGATTCAGAATGCAGTTCTAGATTCCCAAAGCTCCTGGGGTTGTAATTAGGAACCTCAATCAGCATCCCAAGACAAATGGGGAAGTGTTAATTGGCAGTTCTGTTAGCCACAAGGTGGAGCTAGTCGGAGAAAGCCTGTCTTCAGCTGCACCTTTGAGGCCTGGTTTCCTGAAAGACTGTTGAATACAGATAAAACAGCCAGAGCAGGTCACATTAGCTACTGCATACCAAGAAGAATAGATAGTGTGTGCTGCTTGGTTTTTTTGTCAGTTTGACACAAACCCACACATATATGGGAAGAGAGACTCAGTTGAAAAAATGCCCCAATAAGATTGGCCTGAGGCATGTTGTCCTTGGGGTGTTAGCTTGATAAATGATTGATGTGGGAAGGGCTCAGGTCACTGTGGGTGGTGCTATGCCTGGGCTGCTGGTCCTGGGTGCCTACTGAGCAGGCTAAGAGGAGCAGTGCTTCCCCATGATTTCTGTTGCCATTTCTGCCACCAGGTCCCTGCCTTGAGTTCCTGCCTTGATTTACCTCAGTGATAGAGTGTGATCTGAGAGTTGTAAAAATCAAATAAACCTTTGCAATCTTTGTGTTTTTCCTCTCAAAAAAAAAATGTTGGCAAAATAGCTATACAACAAGAAAGATGAGCTATGATAAAGCAAAGGCTTGAGAGACAAGAGACAGGAACTAAGAGAACAGAAAATGTAATTATGAACTTGTGGTACCTAATGAAATTGATGATCAAGGTAGACAGCCCATTGATAATGGTTAAGAAGCCTAGCTTTATAGGATGGAGGGCAGCTCATTCACATGGAGCTGGGCATGTGAGACTGCCCCAATATCTAGGTTATGTGTGGGTTCTTAAAGAGCTAACTGTAACTTGAGAAACAGAAAAGGGGAATAACATTAGCTAAAGGACACTGGATTGTAAACTGGGTGCACGCCTTTAATCCCAGCACTCAGGGACACAAAGGCAGGAGGATCTCTGAGAGTTAGAGGTCAGCCTGGTCTACAAATTGAGTCCAGGACAGCACAGGCTACATAGAGACCCTGTCTGAGAGAGAGAGAGAGAGAGAGAGAGAGAGAGAGAGAGAGAGAGAGAGAGAGAGAGAGAGAGAGAAGCTTCCAAATGAAAGGCACGACTCAAGAAAGAGAAGCGGAAAGACAGCAAGGCAGACGATGCAGAAAGCAGATGCCCTTGCATGGAGACAGCTTAACAAACAGCTGAAGAAGGACAGATCACTCACTGGACTGGCAGACTGGAAAACTCTAATGCTGAAATGGACTGTTGCTGAAGAATTGATGATTGGGAGTGCGATTGCGGAGGAACATTGCATTGATGGCTGAGCGGATCTTCATAAGGACGTTCTGACTGTTAAGATTGTGGGGTTGATAATTGTTTTTATTGCAAAATTTAAACTGTGTACAATTTTTAGCATAAACAGAAAGGAGGAAGTTGTAGGGGACTTTTAATTCAGAACATGGCTGTTCTGGCAAGAGATCACATCCAAAGATCTTCTAGGTCTGTGATCTGGCAGGAATACAAACACACCTTTAATTCAGGAGACAGAGGCAAACAGATCTGAGTTCAAGGCCAGCCTGGTATTGAGCAAGTATCAATCAGGTAAAGAAAAGCTTAGGTCCAGGTGTGGTGGGACATGCCTTTAGTCCCAAATGAAGGAAAAGTTAGTTTGTAGAAGGAATCATCCATGTTTGAAAGTGATGTCTAATTGAGTAACTGAGCGGCAGAGAAGGTGAGGAATCAGAGAAGATTTGACAGAATAGGATACACCCAACTTTCATGAGAAGAGAGAAGAAAGAAAAGCTACTTAAGAGGCAGGTTTACCCGGACAGTAGTAGAGAGATGGGCTGCAGAGAGAGAATTCAGGTGAAGGTGAAACGAGACAGAAATGAGAAGAAGCCAGAAGATTAGAACAGATTGCTGAGTTAGTTTGAGGCCAAGCAGAGCAATCGTGGGCCAAGAGAGAAGCCAGATTGAATAGGTCAGCTGGGAGAAGAGTTTGAGCCAGAACAGCTGAGTTCAGCCAGCCAGCCCAGAGCTCAGAAAGAAAAAGTAAGAGTGAGTTCATTAAGTAGTAAGTCCCAGACACTGAAAACATTCTAGGCCTGGGTTAGATTGTATGGCGGCGAAGTTACTTTTACATAAACCTTTTTCTCCCCATGTTGCTCTGGAACATGGTGTTTTAGCACAGCAATTAAAACTCTACTAAGGGAAGGAAGCATAGCTGGGTGGGAGAGTCTGAGGATCCCAGTCAAGCGGTGAATGCCTGGAGAGAGAAAGCCTTTTAGAGCTGGCATGGAACAACTCTCAGACGGTGAAGCCGCTTGTGCCAGTTTATTTGGGGGTGAACAAGGACTATATGAGCTTTGGGGAGTGGGAAGGGACTTTCAGGGTGGGCTCATATCACTGGCTGGGGCTGAGATGGTGGGAATCCTTTACTTGTGTAGAGAGGAAAATCCAGGTGCCAGGCTCCATTGACCTTTGGAGAGGTAGGGGATCAAGCAGGCATGGAGCAGGGAGCGAGAGATCCTTACTCCTGCTGACCTCACCATTGAGAGCCTGCTCTGCCTTCCGCGTGCTGGGACTAAAGGTGTGCACCACCACACCTGCCTGAGAATCTCTCTCTTAATTTGCCTGAATTTAATACATTCACCAAGGTATAAATACCACTACTATCTAACTTCAGAATATTTTTATTACTGTGGTAATTCTATAGCCCTTAGCAGCCACGTGTCTTTGCTTTCTCTCAACCCCTGATGGCCACACAAATAATTGTTTTAGGTACTTGTTTGTTTTTTATTTTTTTCTTTAAGTATTAGGGATTGAACCTAAAGACTTGAATCTCAGCGCCACCCCCTCGTTTTGCTTTGTTATGTAGCCCTACCTAGAGTGGTACTTATAGCATCACAAGACTGGCAGTAATCCTCCTGCTCCGGCCTCCCGTCTTAAAGGATGACAGGATTGAGGTATTTTGGTTATATGTACAGGCTTTAAGGATATCTATTATTTAGATTTAGTTCTCTTCACTTGCACAGTATTTTTAGGCCCTGTTGTCCATTTTTTTTTTGAGAGAGTCTTGCTTGCTAGCCCCAGGCTGGAAATTTTTCTTTCTTAGTCTCTCAAGTTCTGAGAGGTGGATGTGCACCACCACCCTTGGCTGGTAGGGATGCTCTCACAATGGCCTCTGTTCTAACTTTTGCTGATACATACCAGGGAGGAGAATGTTGGTATACCTTGATGTTGAGACGGGTCTTTATGATGTAGGCTGGGTTGGTCGCAAATGTACAATCTAAGAATTTTTTTTTTTAAACAGCAGCATGTGAACCACCATGTACATATAATACATCGTCTTCATTATTCTGTATAAAAACCCTGAGCTAGCCAGAGGCAGGATTTCAGTTTAGTAGGCTTACATACTGACTGCAGCATGCCAGTCCCCTCTGATGTACTGTGTCCCTGAGACACATCTGAGGAACATCTCCTTACCGTCTGAAAACTTTACAAAGCTGTCCGCTTGTCTAAAGGAAGAACACAAGCTCCTGATGGCAGGTCGCCAGCTACAGTTGTTGCCAGCTCTAGTGCTTGTGGCTATTTCTCATCTATGAACTTCTAGAGCATTCATCATCATCTGCCTAATTATTCACCCTCTCATTCTTTGAATTTGCCAACACTCGTCAAACTTGTCATTCCTAGTTTGGTATCTCCCTTCCTCTCAGGAAAGAACATAGTCGTTACAGGGTCAGGAACTAGGTCTGACCCCCCGAGTTTCCGATGCCTACGGCCATGCGTAGAGTAAGTGGGCACTTAAATACTTGACAGCGATGGTTTTTTGACATAAGCCTTTAATATATTCCCACCCCCAACCCATTGTGGTAATAGGCCTATAAGTAAATACCAACCTATTTCAGTCCTCCCAGCTCCCTTGACATTCTAACTGATGTTGTTCCCTGCCAAGTCTCGACACCAAGCACCAGTGTTATAAAGGGTCTCATTGTGTCCGTAATACATTCGTAAGAATTTGAAGAACTTGTAGAAGTCAACACAGTCATGAAGGATAACTATTTAAGGGCACGGAGGGGCTGGGCCGCAACCTGGTGTCACTAGCATATGCATAGATTCCATCCCCAGCACTGCTAAAAATATATTAAAATATAAAAATAAATAAAGCTTGAGGAAGAGTCTCAGCCACCCTGTGCTCTCACTTAGATCAATAACAGATGCTAAAGGTCATGTTGATGTAGAGCCACACTCTAGAGCAATGCTATTTAATAGAACTTTATTTCACTATGGAATTATTCTCTGTGCAACATGGCAACCATCAGAGTACATGAAATGCAACTAATAGACTTGCATATGACCAGTGGCTACTGTAGGGGATAGTGTAGTAGCAGAGTCTGATGATCCAAGTTCAAATCCCAGCTCTACTACTAGCTGACAATGATCTTTTGTGTGGAGTGTGTGTGTGTGTGTGTGTGTGTGTGTGTGTGTGTGTGTGTGTGTTGCTGGGGGATCAAACCATTGTGCAAGTGCTCGACTCCCAAGCTTCATCTTAGCCTTGATAGCATAACTTTGTCCAAATTCCTTAACATCCTTGTGATCCCTCCTCACCAGGAGCTCCTTTAACCAGTTAATGAGGGAGGGCTGACTGATAGCTTAGCAGGTGTTGAGCCACGTCTAATGGCCTGCGATCTATCCCCAGGAACCACAAATTGGAAAGAGAGAGCTGACTCAGGTTGTCATCTGGCCTCTCTACACATGCATGCACACACTCTCTCTGTCTCTGTCTCTCACACACACATACACACTCACACTATATGTGTAATATATGACATATGTATAATATATTGCATATAAGATTATATAAATATATTGCAGATATATGTATATATTTATATGTGTAATTACACATATAATGTGTTATATTACACATATATTACATGTATAATAACTAGTTAATAAAAGAGGCAAACATTTAAGAGATTGTCTATAAGCTTATCATCAAAGCTAGTAACATAATGTCTCTAAATCACTCTCTGTCTCTAATTCTCCACATCTTTCTTTCTTGGGGTCTTTGGATCTGTCTGGATAATCCAGAGTCATCTTAGTCATATCTTCGCAGTCCCTTTGCTATGAATAGTGGTATACATTAGTCTGGGGGCCTAAGATACATGAGACATGAGTATACTGATTTCCTGTAGCCTTTCTGAAAGGCTCATAATACATCTGGACTTGCTTATCATACTTTTTTCTTTCTTTTTTTTCTCTATGCCATTCCTTTTAATATTCCAAAGCCATATGTAAGTCTAGTAACACAAATCTTTCTTATTCTAATTTCATTGTTACATGTGTATACACAAATAGAATAATACCGTTAGGGCTAGAAAGATAGATCAGTGGTTAAGAGCATTTGCTAGTCTTTCAGAGGACCCAGGTTAGGTTCCTAGCATCCATGTCAGGTGCCTCACAAGCGCCTGTAACTCCATCTTCAGGGAATACGATGCCCTCTTTTGGCCTTCTCAGACACTTGTACCTATGTGGCAAACATACACACACGTGCACATTCTCTCTCTCTCTCTCTCTCTCTCTCTCTCTCTCTCTCTCTCTCTCTCTCTCTCTCTCTCTCAATAGCCTTTTTTTTCTTTTGGTTTTCTGAGACAGGGTTTCTCTGTGTAGCCCTGGCTGTGCTGGGCACTAGACTCACTTTGTAGACCATGCTGGCCCCTAACTCACAGCGATCCACATGCCTCTGCCTCCTGAGTGCTAGGGTTAAAGGCAGCACCACTATGCCTGGCCTCTCACACACACTTTTAAAACTTTGTATTTTCTAGTTCAGTCTCTTTTTCCTTTTCTTTCTGCCAATGGCCCCAGCCTCTAACTCCTTATGAAGATTGTTAGTTACCTGGTTTTGATGCCTTGAGTACTTTCCCCCTTAGACTCACATACCATCTACCCATATATGACTATGCATATAGACACATGAAAACTATATATAGGTATATGAATTGTTAAAAATGTTTGGTCTTATTTTCCCCCAGTTCCTGGTCAGCTGGCTCTTGCTCATTTCTAGATCCATATGCAAGCTTACATGGGAGATAAGCGATAAGGTACATGACTGCAGACCTGCCTTTGATGCTGTATTACAGATGCTCACTTCAGCAGCGTGTGTACTAAAATTAGAACGCTGTGTCTCAGAACGCCCCATGTGGAGAGCAGGGCAGCAGTCAGATAATACAGTATCAGCTCTTGCCAGACTTCCCTGTGATTGACTACTGACTCAGGCCCCTGATTTCTTCCTTGTTTGTCCTTTTCATAGGGAAGTCTCATGGGGTTATACAAATAGCTCCAAGAAGAGGCTGCAAGAACAAAGAAGCTGTTACCAAGGGATTCTAGAACTCTCTCTCTCTCTCCCTCCCTCCCTCCCTCCTTCTATTCCTCTCTCCTCCCCTCCTTCCATTCCTCCCTCCCTCCCTCCTTCCATTCCTCCTCCCTCCCTTCCTTCTTTTCTTCCTGTCTTCTTTCTTTTGTTCTTTCTTTCCTTCTTTCTGTATTGAGAATTGAACCCAGGGCCTCATATGCGCTTCTACCAATGAACTACATCCCCTCTTTTGTTTTTCGCTTTGAGACAAAGTCTACTCAATTGCTCACTTTGGCCTTAGATTCACTCTAGTTTAGGCAGCTCTTGAATTGGTAACCCTGCTGCCTCAGTCTTTTTAATACCTTCAATTGCAGGTCTGTGCCAACAGGATCAGTGATTCTGGGTCATTTGCTTTTTAACAGTCTCGTTAGAGGCTTGTGGACTGACCCACCCTGATATGTACACATGTATGTTTGCATGCCTGCAGGAGATTCTGTTTTAGAATGCTGTGTGTGTTTAATTTCATGGTTTGGATATTGGATTGTATTTGATTTGTGGCTGTCAGGTCCCTTTGTCTATGAGACCTTTGTGTCTGCTGTGGTTGGGCACAGCTGAAGTGTGCCAACAGTGGCTCATGTGTTGGAAGCTTGAGCTTTGGTGAGCAAGCAGTGTTGGGAGGTGGTGCCTGTAAGAGGAAGGGTCTGGTGGTGATCTTAGCTCACTGGGTTGGAAGGGATGAAAATAGATCTCTTAGGCCCTCTGAGTTTCCAGAACACAAGTTGTGTGTTGTTCTCTGACTTCTGGCTTTGAGTTGTGACTTCTTCTTCAACCATGTGCTTCCCACAGTGTGACACTGCCCACCATATTCTGCCACAGCTCCCTACAATGGACACTGCCCACCACCTTCCACAGCTCCTGACAATGTGACACTACCCACCACCTGCCACAGCTCCCCACAATGTGACACTGCCCACTACCTGCCACAGCTCCCCACAATGTGACACTGCCCACCACCTGCCACAGCTCCCCACAATGTGACACTGCCCACCACCTGCCACAGCTCCTGACAATGTGACACTGCCCACTACCCACGACTCCCCACAATGTGATACTGCCCACTACCCATAGCTCCCCACAATGTGACACTACCCACCACCACCTGCCAAGACTCCCTACAATGTGACACACTGCCTACCACCTGTCATGAGTTGGTGCTGGTGCTAACCCTTGAATCTCCAGAGCTATGAGCAATATAAACATTTTTTAATTTCATAAATTTAACTGCCTCCAGTTTTTTGTTACAGTAATGAAGAGTGAGTGCTTTAGGGTTTCGTGCTCAGTGGTTCAGTTTCTACCAGGACCCAGAAGCTTCTCAGGAGCAGATTCTTAGGTGAGTGAGTAGCTGTTGACAGGAGTGACACTGGCTTTTATATATATGGAACAGTATCCCCATGTAGCCTATGCTGGCTCACACATTCTAACACGCGTCCCAAGAACCATTCTTTGAGCCAGTGTGGGGGTAGGGGTGCAGGGGGAAATCAGTCTCCAGAAGCTTTGTTCAGGGGTGGCTTCCCCCTTCAGCTGCAGCCCAGGGAGTGTAGAAGGGGTCAGATATTATAGCTCTGCCTGTCCTGCTCCCTAGCCCCGTTCTATTGTGGGTCCTTTTACACCTGTGTTCTAATTTCAAAGCTTACCAAAATTTCGCCTTTTGTTGCAGTCTGTACCATTATGCTCTGGGTATGCCCCCTCCCCCAACACTGTGACTTCATAGATGAGCGGCTTAGTTAAAATGGCCACTAAAGGAGTCTGAGTGGCTGCTTCTTTTCTTAGTTGGATGGTCATTTGGTCTTCCAATGCCTTATCCTGCCCATTCACTTGATCTTGTGCTCTCAGCAGCCATAGTCTGAGAACCCGGGATGCCAACCCATGCCAGGTTCTCTTCATGCCCCTGTACACATATATTATATAATATATTATACTATATATTATAATTTTAATGTGTTACAATGAAGTCACCTTTCTTCTTTATTGCTTAGAAACTTCTTTTTTAAATTACTACATTTATTTATTGTGTGTGCACGGGTCTGTGCATGTGCATTGTATCTGTGCGTGCCACAGGTACATGGAGGCCAGAGGAGAACTTGTGAGAGTCAGTTCTGGTCTTCTGCCACGAGGGCCCTAGGAATCCAATGCACGTTGTCAGGCTGCACAGCATGCACTGTCACCTGCTGAGCCATCTCGTCAGCCTCGAACTTCTTATCTCTATAGAGTGACACCAATCAGGCTCCTAAGCAACTGAAAAAAAAAATGTCCACGTTGAAGAGTCTAAACCTAATGTTTCCCCAACTTGCTGATGATAAGGGTCACCTAGGGATTCCTCTACCAGATCAGATCTCTGAATCCCAGTGTGGGCTCCCGAGACTAAAATCCCAGGGCTTTTGGAATGGGAAGCATAGGTTGTGCAATAGGTTGCACACGTTGTATGTGTCTCCTCCCCTCCGCTCTAACTCCCACTGACAAGGAAACTAGGATGCACTGTGTTCAAGCTATACTTTATGGATTTTTGTTCCTTCCAAAAGAAACAAAGTTGGGAGCTTAGTTCCAAATACCACCTGATGAGAGTTTCCCAGGGCTTATGGATTGAAGTCATTGATATAATCCAGATTTAAAATGTGCCTTAAAGACCCACAAATTAAAGGCACGGATGCTCAGCTTGGTACTGTTTGGGCTCATCGGAAGCCCAAGAGGATAGGCCTAGTGGGACATCTTAGGTCATCAGGCATATGTCCTCCAAGGGGATTGTGGGCCATTGCTTGCGTCCTTCATCTCTCTTGCTTTCTGGGGTCCAAGAAATATACAGTTTCTTCTGCCACGTCTCCCTGTTACAATGCACTGCTTGCTGCAGTCTCAGAGGAATAGGGCCAAGTAAACATGGACTAGAACTTTGAAATCATAAGCCAAAATAAACCAAAGCTGATTAATAGAGCTACTATAAGAAAGGCTTGCAAATACGCGTTCCTCTTTTGTTTGTTTGTTTTACTTCCTTTGCCATATGAGGACACACAGTTCTTTGCCTTCTACCTTCCATCACATGATAACACAGCGTGGAGATATTTACCAGATGTTTGCATCTTGTTGTCTTGTACTTACAGCCTTCAAAACTGTGAGCCAATACATCTCTACTCACCGTGAACTACCGAGTCTACAGAACAGTATGACACCCAGAGAAAACTGAATAATTGACTAAAGATTCCTGTGTGCCTGCTTCCCCAGGCACAGGGTGCTTCTGGAAGGAATCAGAGGTTAGCGAAAAGAGTCTGTACTTTTAAAATAACTTGCTCTTGTTGTGGTGGCTACAAGTTTTCACTACATAATGATTTGCTCTTTCAATTTGAAACTTAGTTCTGCTATGCCGAATTGCAATACATCTTGGAAATACAGTCATTTGTACCCTGGCTTTCCTCACTCCCACCTACCTTGAGTCTGGTTTCTAGCTGTCAAGCAGCCCACTCTTTTCTCTTTCCCTGCATTCCCAGACTCCTCCTACTCCTGTGTCATTGCTGGGCTGGAGGCCAGGATCTCCTAAACAGCACTGTCCTCTGCTGAGAGGAGTTTGGAGAGAGCCATGCATTTCATAAGATCAAGGAGGGAGATCTAGAACTGTCTACTATGCTTGACTGAGAGCCTTGGTGGACTGACGTGATTTGCCAGTGGTAGCCCTAAGCAGTACCCACCCTGAATGTATCCAACCGCCTCCCCAAGCAGTGCCGGACTCTGAATGCATTTAGAAGGGACATGGCCTTACTAGCACTTTGCTAGTGTTTTTGTGTAGCAAAATCTCACAGTCCTAGAGACAACATTCTCTGTAATACAGGGTTAGAAAAGAAAAAAAAAGTTGAAATAAGAGAGCGTGGAACGAAGAGAACTGTCAGGAGTGTGGTGGAGACGCCAAGTGTTCCGTTTATTTTGGAGAACTATTTTGTGGAATCCATTTGCTGAAGCTCAATGATGCATACATGTGGCCCAGGGCTTCTGCTCCCGGATGCACTTCAGAAACGTGTTTACATATGTGCTAACGGATCTATGCAAGAACGGTCACGGAAACAGCCATTCAAACCAGTCCCCAGTGGACACTACTCAAGTGCTCACTAATAGTCAAATGGCCAAATAAATGCTGTTCATACAGCTGACTGTTGACGACAAATGAAAGATCTGCTGCCACGTGGGTGACTCTTGTGGATGGAACTCTGAACCTCCAAACGTACAGAAGTACAGATTCTATATTGTTGTTTGCATCAAGTTTGAAAGATGAATAGTGTCAGGCGCTGTTGTCAGTCTGGCTAGTTGCTGCAAAGTGGCTGGGAAAGGACTGATTAGAATTAGAACCCATTAAGGGGGTGGGTAACTTGTAAAATGTCAATATACCAATATATAAGTTGGGTAAAATATGTACTCTATAAAAAGTCATTAAATTAACTTATTCATGATGTATATATTCGTGAATGCATCTTTAACATAAGGCATGTGTTGTAAAATATAATATTAATGGTTCCCTAGAACAGTAGATCTTTATCAAACTCAAATATGTATTGTTTTGCTTTGCTTTTTTTTTTTTTTTTTTTTTAGCAAAGGCTCATATAGCCCAAGCTGGCCTTGAACTGATTATGTAGCCAAGGTGACTTTGAACTCCTGATCCTCCTGCCTCTATCTCCCAAGTGCTGGGATTACAAATGTGCACCACTGTGCCCAGTTTTATATAGTGCTGGGAACTAACCCCCGTGTTTCATGAATATTGGACCAACATTTTACCACCAAGCCACATACCCATCCCTGTCTGTGTGTTTTAGGCTGTCCCTTAGCTTTCCCTATAGCCAAGGATGGCTTTGAACTCCCGATCCTCCCATCTCTGTTTTCTAAGTGTTGGGATTACGGGTGTGACCCACCATACTCAGCTCTATGGCTTCTTTTAAAACAAATACATAAAAATATCCTATTCTCTTCTGAATTAAAATTATAGATAGATAATTTCACATAGTGCATGTGTAACTGCTATTAGG
Source organism: Acomys minous (assembly GCF_964271855.1). NCBI lineage: Eukaryota > Metazoa > Chordata > Mammalia > Rodentia > Muridae > Acomys > Acomys minous. Next base: position 57,502,577 of record NC_140494.1, read on the forward strand.
ATATATTAATTACACATAATAGTGGGTTTCACTATGACATTGTCATACAGGTATATAATGTACTTTTATTATACTCACCTCCATTACACCTTTCATTCTGCCTGATCCCCTCTCTTTCTCCCCCCCTGCTCCTCTGCCTCCCTTCCTTTTATCCTTCAAGTCTCAATATGTAGGCACAGTTGACCTGAATCCCTAGTCCTGCTGGTCGTCCTGCCCCACCTCCCAGGACTGGAATTGCAGGTGTGTACCATCACGATCAGCTTTAGTTATTCATTCAATCATTTTGTTTGTTTGTTTGGTGTGTGTGTGTGTGCAGACATGTATGTGTGATGGTGTGCATGTGGGGGGTGGGGTCAGGACAACTCTCTGGACTTGGTTTTATCAACTTCCGCCATGGGGCCTGGGGATTGACCTCAGGACATCAGGCTTGCTAGGCAAGTACTTTTACCCAAGGAACCGGCTCACGGGCTCCTAAATTTGCCTTTTAAAAATAAAAGTTTGGCCAGAACTTAGAAGACAGAGGCATAAGGATTAGAAGTGGAGGCCATTCTGGGCTACACAGCTAGACCATGTTATGATTTGAGTGTCTAATATCCTGTACAGGCTCATGTGTTTGCATACCTCGTCTCCAATGGTATGTTTTCGGAGGTTGTACCTCTCTGAAGAAGTAAGGCCTAGCTAGAAGAAATGGATTACTGGGTTTACAACCCAGCTCAGCTTATTTGCTTTCTGTTCCAATGAGATACCAGGCATCCCAGCCCCATGCTTCTGCCTCCACACAGCCTCACCGTGGGGCTCCCTGCATCCACACAACCCCACCGTGGAGCTCCCTGCATGCACACAACCTCACCGTGGGGTTCCCTGCAGCCACACAACCTCACCGTGGGGCTCCCTGCATGCACACAACCCCACTGTGGGGCTCCCTGCATGCACACAACCTCACCGTGGGGCTCCCTGCATGCACACAACCCCACTGTGGGGCTCCCTGCATGCACACAACCTCACCGTGGGGTTCCCTGCAGCCACACAACCTCACCGTGGGGTTCTCTGCATCCACACAACCTCACCATGGGGCTCCCTGCATCCACACAACCCCACCGTGGAGCTCCCTGCATGCACACAACCTCACCGTGGGGTTCCCTGCAGCCACACAACCTCACCGTGGGGTTCTCTGCATCCACACAACCTCACCATGGGGCTCCCTGCATGCACACAACCTCACCGTGGGGCTCCCTGCATGCACACAGCCTCACCGTGGGGTTCTCTGCATCCACACAACCTCACCGTGGGGCTCCCTGCATGCACACAACCTCACTGTGGAGCTCCCTGCATGCACACAACCCCACTGTGGGGCTCCCTGCATGCACACAACCCCACTGTGGGGCTCCCTGCATGCACACAACCTCACCGTGGGGCTCCCTGCATGCACACAACCCCACTGTGGGGCTCCCTGCATGCACACAACCTCACCGTGGGGTTCCCTGCAGCCACACAACCTCACCGTGGGGTTCTCTGCATCCACACAACCTCACCGTGGGGCTCCCTGCATGCACACAACCTCACCGTGGAGCTCCCTGCATGCACACAACCTCACCGTGGGGCTCCCTGCATCCACACAACCTCACCGTGGGGCTCCCTGCATCCACACAACCCCACCGTGGGGCTCCCTGCATCCACACAACCTCACCGTGGGGCTCCCTGCATCCACACAACCTCACCTTGGGGCTCCCTGCATCCACACAACCTCACCTTGGGGCTCCCTGCATGCACACAACCCCACCGTGGGGCTCCCTGCATCCACACAACCCCACTGTGGGGCTCCCTGCATGCACACAGCCTCACCGTGGGGTTCCCTGCATGCACACAACCTCACCGTGGGGCTCCCTGCATGCACACAACCTCACCGTGGGGTTCCCTGCATGCACACAACCTCACCGTGGGGCTCCCTGCATGCACACAACCTCACCGTGGGGCTCCCTGCATGCACACAGCCTCACCGTGGGGTTCCCTGCATGCACACAGCCTCACCGTGGGGTTCCCTGCATCCACACAACCCCACCGTGGGGCTCCCTGCTTGCACACAACCTCACCGTGGGGTTCCCTGCATGCACACAACCTCACCGTGGGGCTCCCTGCATGCACACAACCTCACCGTGGGGCTCCCTGCATGCACACAACCTCACCGTGGGGCTCCCTGCATCCACACAACCTCACCGTGGGGTTCCCTGCAGCCACACAACCTCACCGTGGGGTTCTCTGCATCCACACAACCTCACCGTGGGGTTCCCTGCAGCCACACAACCTCACCGTGGGGTTCTCTGCATCCACACAACCTCACCGTGGGGCTCCCTGCATGCACACAACCTCACCGTGGGGCTCCCTGCATCCACACAACCTCACCGTGGGGCTCCCTGCATGCACACAGCCTCACCGTGGAGCTTTCTGCATCCACACAACCTCACCGTGGAGCTTCCTGCTACCATATTTGTATATTTTCCCCACTATGATGAACTAGATTTTCTGACACCATGAGCCCAAATCAAGCCTTACCCTTTAAGTTACATCTTGTTAGAAATTAACCATAATCACAAGAAAGGTAATGAGTGCACCCGCTTTCACAAAAAAACCCCAAATAAATAAAACAAACAGTAATTTTGTAATTAAATGTCAATATGCTTCCCTAAACAATAAAGAAAAGGCAAGAAGAAAATCTTTCTAACAAAGTCGTATGTCTTCCTGTATGTTAGTTAGCATTTGGTGGCGCACTCTCTGGAAGATACGGTCCACACCAGAGCTGTGCCTTTTGTAACCATCTCCAGGGATACAACAGTCGCAACTGCTCACTGAACTGGGCCAGGGACTGGCTAATTAGGCCATGGATGATGCAGTTTTCTGAAATGGTTGAGATGGTCTATAGCAACACCAGAGAGGACTCTGCAGGACCATCTCTTGCCCTACACATCGTCATGCTCTCTCAGGGTCATGTTAAAGGTGTCGAGAGTACTCAGTGCTTACATGCTAAAGCCCATCGAGATTCTGGATGCGTTCAACTCCCACAGCCCTGCAAGGGAGGGTCACTGTTATTTTGGTTCTGGGACTTGAATCTGGAGGTTCATGCACAGTACTACTGTCACTTCAAGGTTTCGTTGAGGAAACTGAGCAAAGAAGTAAAGCAACGTTTCCAGGCTCACATGATTAAAATGCTAAGGCGCTAGGAACTGAAACCAAAGCTGAAGCCTTTGTGCTTTATGGTGTTCTGCCTCCAACACAGGAGAATCTTCTTTTGCTGAGAAGTTTTATCCAGGGGGTAGAGAAGGGTAGTCCTCCTTTACCGAAGTTCCCTTTGGCATCCAGATTAGCTGGACAACTGTGGGGGCTGCCTGTATCTCCAAGGGTGTAGACGTTATGCCTCTCACCCCAAATCTCACCTTTCACATCACTTAATTTTTAAAATTACATTTTTATGCATTTTGTATATGAGTATGGGTGTTGGTTTGAATGCATATGCTCCCCAATTAGGCTCATATGTTAGAATGTTTGGTCCTCAGTTAATGGAATTGCTTGAGAAGGATTAGGAGGTGTGGTCTTGTTGGAGGAGGTGTGTCACTGTAGGTGGGCTTTGAGGTTTCAAAAGCCCATACTAGGTTCAGTCTCACTCTCTCTCTGGCTCTGTCTTTCAGATAAGATTTAAATTCCCAGCTACTGTTCCAGCACCATGCCTCCCTGCTGCCTGCTGCCTGCCTGCTTCCCTGCTGCCTGCCTGCCTCTCTGCTGCCTGCCTGCCTCCCTGCTGCCTGCTGCCTGCCTGCCTCCCTCCTTCCCTGCCTGCCTGCTGCCAGCCTCCCTGCTGCCTGCCTGCCTCCCTGCTGCCTGCCTGCCTGTCTGCCTGCCTGTTGCTTCCTGCCTGCCTGCCTGCCTGCCTGCCTGCCTGCCACCATGCTTCCCACTCTGATCATTGTGGACTAACTCTCTGAAGTTGTAAGTAAGCCCACAATGACATTTTTTTTGTAAGTTGCCTTGGCAATGGTGTTTTGTTTGTTTGTTTGGTTGGTTTTTTTTGTCACAACAATAGAAAAATAGCTAAAGGCAATGTGTGTGTATATATTAGCACATTTATGCCATAGCATGTATACAGAGGTCAGTGGCCAGCATGTGGGTCCTGGGCATGCTGTCAGGCTTGGTGACAGGAGCCGTTACTTTTTGAGCTATCTCATCAGCTTTGTGTCACTTTATCTGTAACCTCTGTAATTGCCTTTATAATAATTAAACAATTAAATGTCCATATGAGTTCCCTGAGTCTCCCACGCAAATAACTGGACTCAAGGATGGAGTTGTGGGACCTATTTTTAGTTGGTGGTCAGAGGCACAGGTAAAACTGTACAACTGGCATCTAAAATGGAAGGAAGGACGGCCTTGGGACGGAGCCTGCATCCTGTGGGATCTGGCACTGTCTCTAGGTCAGTAGCGGCAGAGCTGAATTCAATTAGAGGCTGCTCAGCTGGAGCCTTCGGCTTCCTCACTGCTTGCTTGCTCACTGGCAAGGAGCAACTCTCCTACCTCTGTAGTTTTCTGTGTTATCTCCAGTGCCCTGAGAGCTGTGCTGCATGTGATGGTCCATGGATGTACCTATTCATGTATTCACTTAATGCAGATATGTGCCTGTCTGTATGTGGTACTGGGTGCATGTGTGTGTACCATGTGTGTACAGTTGCTCACAGAGGCCAGAAGAGGGCGTCAGGTCCTCTGGAACTGGAGCCAAAGGTGGTTGGGAGCTGCCCACAGTGCGTGTGAGGAACAAAACCTGGGTCCTCTGTGAAAGAAAAGTGGCACATGCTTTTAACTATTGACCACTGAGCCATCCCTTCAGCCCCCTGTTTTGTTTTGTCTTTTTTTTTTTTAATAAATTGCAACTTTTAATAAGTAAAAGGAGGTAGGGGCTAGGATGTAGTTCAGTTGGTAGCTCAGCATGTATGAATTCTGGGCTTGCTTGCCAGCATCATATAAACCAGGCACAGTGGTACAGTCCCACCATGGTGGTGTAATCTCAGCGCTTGGGAAGTGGAGGCAGGAGGATCACAAGTTCAAGGCCATCCTTAGTCATGCATGGTGGCACACACCCTTAATCCCAGCACTCGGGAGGCAGAGGCAGGCGGATCACTGTGAGTTCGAGGCCAGCCTGGTCTACAAAGTGGTCCAAGACAGCCAAGGTAACAGAGAAACCCTGTCTAAAAAACAAAAAACAAACAAACAAAAAAACAAAAACAAAAACAAAAAAAACCTAATCAAGGTCATCTTTGGCTTTATAGTGATTTGTAGGCCAACCTGGCATGCACAAGACCCTGTCTCAGAAAAAAAAAGGGGGGGGGGGTGGAGGGAGGGGAGAGAAAAGAAAGAAAGAGGTGCGGAGAGAAAAATATTTAGCTAGGCACAGTGGCACATACTTGTACCCCAGCACTCAGGCTAGAGGCTGAGAGAGGAGGCTCACATGTTGGAGGTCAGACTGGGCTTGCAGGGAGAGACCTGTCATTCATTCATACATAAATACAAATATGTATATATTAATACACCAAATGCAATTAGATTCCTGGTGATCACTTCTGCCCTAACAACAGAGAAAGAATTATTTTAAAGCTTAAATCCTCACTGAAAAGAGCTGAAAATTTCAGATGCTATGAAATGTTCATCCTCATTTTCCTCCTCCCACTCAACATAATTGGCATCATTGGCACGGACCGTGTGTGAAATCACGCACAACACAAAGTAAATTGCCATCTCCCCCTGGGTTTCTGGCTGCAGCCCAGCTGTGCTTTGGCTGGCTCTTTTGGATTCAGACCTCCATCCTCAGCTGAGACTCCTCCTGCTGCAGACACAGCCGGGCACCCAGACCTGTGCATGGAGCAGAAGAGTCACCAGGGCTCTTGAGGCCCCTGCCTTCAGGAGCAGCGCTTCGTAGTTCACAGTGCGTAATTATATTCTTTGTAAAGAACTAGAAGAGTGCCGGGCATGGTGGCGCACGCCTTTAATCCCAGGACTCGGGAGGCAGAGGTGGGCTGGCCGCTGTGAGTTTGAGGCCAGCCTGGTCTACAAAGTGAGTCCAGGACAGCCCAGGCTAACACAGAGAGACCCTGTCTCGAAAAACAAACAAACAAACAAACAAACAAAGAACTAGAAGAGAATCTGGGTCTGGTGTTTCACGCACTTAGGAGGCGGAGCCATGGAGAGTGTGGTGAGTTGGAGGCTAGTTTGAGACCCTCTCTCAAGAAACTCAACAACAGCAGCAACAGCAACAACAACATCAGCAGCAACAACAGTGACAACAGCAGCAACAACAACATCAATGACAACAGCAATAGCAACAGCAAAAGCAACAGCAGCGCAACAGCAACAACAGCAGCAACAGTAATAACAACAGCAACAACAGAACCACAAGGAAGTAGTTCAGAGTTTCCTTGGCCAATGCACTGATAGAAAATTCAATGATTTGAGCATTGTGTAGTGTATTTATATATCATATATTATACCCATCACATATATATAATTAATTATTATGTGCCAACTATAAACTAAATAAATGAGTAAGGTACACAGTAATATCATTTTTGTGCCCTTTTCAAAGATAAAATTCTGCATAAGTGTTGGTGCTCTATTAACACACAGGATAGATGGGAATCTAAACTACATTTATTTAGTGTGTGTGTGTGAGAGAGAGAGAGAGAAAGAGAGAGAGAGAGAGAGAGAGAGAGAGAGAGAGAGAGTGTGTGTGTGTGTGTGTGTGTGTGTGTGAGAGAGAGAGAGAGAGAGAGAGAGAGAATGTGTGTGTGTGTGTGATGAACTGAATAATTATATCATTTATAAATAAAAGATTTTTTTTACTTCCCTATTGAACTGAAATTGAGATCTACTATTGATACTAGCACCTATTTTATAGTAATCATATGGCAGTCATAAATCGGGATTTCTTTAAAAATATATGAACACTTTGTAAACACCATGCTGTAGGCTAGGAAGTATTGTATCTCGGGCGTCAGAGACAACCTGAAGGATTTGGTTTTCTCCCTCCACTGTGTGGGTCTTGGGAACTTGGATTCTCAAAGGAACCTTTTATCTGCTTATATAAAAGAACCTTGTATCTTCCCATCGTTTAGCTTGTTTTTGAAAACTACACCGACAATGTTGTGTTTCTGTCTTTATTTTTCGTCTCCTTTCCCTCTTTTTCCTTACATAAGCTGCATGCCAGCTCAGGCTTTGTCCCTTCCCTTTTGTGTCCCTAGTGTGCAGTGCCATAGTTGAGTAAGTGTTTGTTGGATGCATCAATGAATGGTTGTTCCGGGCCTGGACTGTCAGGTTCATACTTGTTACAGCAGTGGTCCTCAACCTTCCTAATGCTGTGCCCCTTTAATACGGCTCCTCACGTTGTGGTGACCCCCACCATAAAGCTGTTTTCGTTGCTACTTCATAACTGCAATTGTGCTGCTGTTATGAACCATAATGCAAATAGCTGTGTTTCCTGATGGTCTTTGGTGACTCCTGGACCTCCAAAGAGGTCGCAACCCACAGGTTGAGAACCACAGCTATAGAGAATGGAAGATTGTAATGGAAGTGCTGGTCACCAGCCCCTCACCCTGGGTAGAGTCTGTGGGTGTAGACTTAAGCTTCAGAGGGTCTTCTTTCGAGAGACCCTCAGGCTTGGTGCTCAAAAATTGCCAGTTGGCCCCCGCGGATATAGGTCACATTTGGCTGAAGAACAAAGGTATTGATGGGACCTTCCCAGCTGTGTTCTAGAAGGCAAGTGACTCATCCCAGAAAGGGTGGTGGTGCTTGTCATGGAAGTCCTGCTTTGGATTAGTGAAGAGAAAGTAGCCTCGTGAAGCTCCTCAAATGATCCTTTGGCCCAGTTGGCCGGTATTGGTCCCCTGGGGAGAATACTGAATAACAACAATAATTATTACTGCATTTTATTATTAATAATGTATTGCTATCATGAATTATTACTATAAATCAGACAAACTGAAGAGCCCTAGGTAATAGCAGAGTCACTTCTCTTTACGGTCTCATAGGGTTTACCTGGTCAGAGGTGTCTGAATGAGGCAGCAGCTAAGAGCACCTTGCCTCTGACTGCAGAGTTAAGGGACATGCTACATTTTATATAAACATACAAATATATTTATATACAAGATATATTAATACACCAAAATTCAGTGGCTCCCAGCATTGACAACACATATGTGCATCCCACTTGTGAGTGTTCAGTTGTGATAGGCTCTGCTGCAGCTGCCACACTGATCTTACATGTCAAGGCTGTCAGCCAAGCCACATAAACAGGCTAAAAAAACCTCAGCATCTATTAATATTCCACGGACAAACACATTATGCAGTCAAGCCCAGTGTCAACGGATCATGAAAATGTCCCTGCCCACCCCGGAGAGATCTTGAAGGGTCACGTGGCAGAGGCTGTGGTACTTAATTGCAAGGAGGGAGTAAGAAAAGCAGAGCAGTAATTCGGTATGCCTCATGGTGGCTGTTCAGAGGCACAAGTGAGTTACCATGGAGACACCATGACTGAGGAAGGGAGACCGAACTGTGAGGCTGGGCGCGCAAGACTATTCCTGTATTACTGTCACTTTGATACGTATTCTTGACTTTTACCCTCCAGACTAAAATTTGAACCTCCTTGATTTTTACCTCCGGGCTAAATTTAAGTCTTGGGAAGCTGAAATTATAGAAAACAGGGCGGAGAGTCAGCGCACAGAGCTGGTAGACTGTCACTTGAACCCGAGGACGCCACACAATGATGCAGTAAAATTAGACAACCCGGGCTGGCTCGAGAAAAGAAAGCGTAGTCATACTTCAGGGTAAAGTTACAGAAAAAGACATTTCCTTGCTCGGGTCTGGAAATGGGTTGAAATGCGTCCCCTAAGCTTCGTGTATGAGAAGCTTGGGTTCAGTGCAGCCACGTCAAAAGACAGTCGGATCTTTCTGAGGTAAAGCGCGCTAGGCAGTCATTGCCCTGCAAAAGCTGCTGTCATTTTCCAGGACCCAGTTTTAGTGAGAAAGAATTGTTATGAAAGAGCAAGGCTGGCCCTGCAGCCACCTCTCGGGTTCCTTATTTCATCAGAAGGCCATCGTCTGGAGGCAGCCGTCCGGAGCCAGTGCCGTGTTGTTGGCTTCAGGTGTTTCTGTAAAAGAAAACTGAGAAGCCAGGTGGTGGTGGCGCACGCCTCTAATCCCAGCACTCGGGAGGCAGAGACAGGTGGATTGCTGTGAGTTCGAGGCCAGCCTGGTCTAAAAAGTGAGTCCAGGACAGCCAAAGCTACACAGAGAAACCCTGTCTCGAAAAACCAAAAATAAAAAAAAAGAAAAAGAAAACTGAGAACACACTCTTTATTTATGAGCTTGGTTCTGCAGTAATTTATTTTCATATGTAAGAATTATTTCAATGCTTTCCCTGATACTGTGGGGAATGAGAACTGGACATAACTGATATTTCTAGATATTAAGAGCATGCTGCTTCAAGTATCAAAACTGTTTATTTTAACCACTTGAGAAGTTAAAATCAAGAAGAATGTTATTTTGATGACATCACTCCTGTGTAGGCATGGAGACAATTGAGGACAGCTGTCAGGGCTCTGCTGAGGCTCGTTAAGGTCAAGAGGATGGAACCTGGGCGCTAGAGAGATGGCTCAGCAGTTAAGAACATTGTTTGCTCTTGCAGAGGATCTAGCACCCACATGGCAGCTCACAACCTTCTACAATAACTTTAATTCCGGCGGGTGAGGGTGGGCCCAATGCCCTCTTCTGGCCCCTGTGGGAACTGCATGCAGTTCTGATGTTGGGTGGGGAAATGATTTTCTGATCTGCTGCAAAGAGTAGAATACTGCATACTATTGTGTCCTCCCTTAAGAGCTAATCCACTTGGGCCTGTCAGTCATCCATCCAAGAGACCACTGTTTAAGAAAGCTGACCCAGGGGGCTGGAGAGATGGCTCTGAGGTTAAGAGCACTGTCTGTTCTTCCAGAAGTGCAGAGTTCAATTCCCAGCAACCACATGGTGGCTCATAACCATCTACAATGATATCTGGTGCCTTCTTCTGGTGGGCAGGCACACATGCAGGTAGAACACTGTATACATAAATCTTAAAAAAGAAAGAAAGAAAGCTGGTCAGCACTCGGGAGGCAGAGGCAGGTAGATCACTGTGAGTTCAAGGCCACCTGGTCTACAAAGGGAGTCCAGGACAGCCAAGGCTACACAGAGAAACCCTGTCTTGAAAAACAAAAAAACAAAAATCAAAACAACAAAAAAAGAAAGCTGGTCCACCTAAAGCCATGGTAAGGAGAAGGGAGAAATAATTACCCCTTTAAGAGAGAATAAACAGCCTTCCCACTAACCGCTGTCCCCTGTAATAGCTTGTAGAGCTTCTATCATGAAATACTACAGCCTGCCTACTCTACTGGGTTGCTTGGAAAAGTATAACGTTTTCTTTTTCTTCCATCTCTTTTTTTCCCTTCCAGATCCTAATCAAAACCTGGACATGCTTTCTGGAACATTCTGGGCTTCATCATTGTTTTTCTTTAAAAAAAATTTTTTTTTCTGAAACTTCCCTCATCTTCCATGCAGCTGCTCATCTGCCAAGTGGCTGCTTGCTAGCCTCCACCATTGATCTTGTCTGTCTCTTCCCCTCTTCCCCATCTCCCTCCTCCTGCGAACCGCTGAGGTTTATAGGTTGCCTGCCTTGCTTTTCTCTTAGACCAATAAAACTGTCCTTATTCCAAGTCTGTTTCTAAATTCTTTATTAACAGCCTATGTTGTGGTTTGAGTAGGTCCGGCCAACGCTTGGCCCATAGCAGAGTGGCTCTGTTAGGAGGTGTGACCTTGTTAGGACGGCTGTGGCCCTGGTGGAAAAAGTGTTTCCCTGTTGGGGCGGGCTTTGAAGTCTCCCATGCTCAGGCTGTCCCCAGTGTGGCTCACAAGTCTTCTGCTGCCGGCAGATCAAGATGCAGAACTCTCAGCTCCTTCTCCAGCACCGTGTCTGCCTCTGCCCTCCAGGTGTCCAGACACTGTTGTACTCTCGGCTGGGCTGGAAGGGGCGAAGCTTAGCTGGGCAGGTGGATTAGCAGGATCTTGGTCAGCAGTGAGAGTGGGAGAAACAGCCTTCTCCAAGAGGGTTTTCAGTGAAGAAACATCTCCCTCCCTCCCTTCCCCCCCTCTCTTTTTGTTTTTTGTTTTCTTAAGACAGGACTTTTCTGTGTAGCCTCGGCTGTCCTGGACTCACTTTGTAGACCAAGTTGGCCTCAAACTCATAGGGATCAGCCTGCCTCTGCCTTCCAGGATGCTGGGATCACAGGCGTGCACCACAGGCTGAATAAGGGTTTTAAGCTTTGGGAAAGTGGGTGGCATTTTCAGGGTGAGTGTGTAGCATTGGTTGTGGCTGAGGTGCTGGCAATGCTTTATTTGCACGAAGAGAAAGTCCAGGTGCTAGCTGGACATGTCCTTTTAAGGAAATAGGAAGTTTTAACCTGAAACCTGGCCACCGGGCTACATACGTGGTAGCAGAGGTGGGGGTGGGTCACAAAGTTACGTGCATGGGGACATGCTGGCCCAGAACAGGGAGGGAGCAGTTCTTACACCTGCTGTTCTCAAGATGAGGTTTTTGGGGTTTGGAGGTGTCTCCACCTCACTTTTTCTCTGGGCCTGCTCCCCAGGCTACACCACTCAACTGCTTGGCATCTCCTCCTTTTTTTGGTTCTGTTTTGTTTTGTCACCATAGTCACCAGCCTCTATGCTGAGAACAGTTCGGTATTGAATCAGGTGATTGGCAGTGATTTTTGCAATGCTCCTTATCTGCCATTTTAGAAACTGGGTGAGGCATACCACCGTGTCTCCCTCCACTGTAGGCCAGCCGCAACCAAATGCTCTCCTTTATAAGAGTCTCTGTTGCCCCTGCGTCTCATCACAGAAATAAAACCCCCGACTAAGACAGACTAAGAACTCAATTTCCATGGTAACATCATGTGTGGCCTTGAGCTTGTGCCACCATCCTCCCCACTGACTGTACCACTGCACCTGGCTCGGGGCTAGATTTCGAAGAAATCATGATAGAGGTGGGGCGGGAGGGGGGGGAGGGGGGCGGAGGGAGAGTGACTGTGTAGCCGCTTTGGGCTTTATCCTGGAAGATGAAGGACATTCTAAAGCCGGCAGTGATCGCCGCAGTGAGAACCTGACTTCATCAGCACATTGTTTCTCAGGCATTCAGACCCCTGGACTTAGATCAGCACCCCACATTCTCTCTCTTATGACTGAGAGAAGATAGATGGGCAGAAAACCAGGGGAAATGGGGAGGGACGAGGGAGCCCCTCACTGCAGGACCTGTCTGAATCTCTGTCCAGCCGAGAGTCAAGAATTCCAGCATAGCCTGGTGTGGTGGTGCATGCCTTTAATCCCAGCACTCAGGAGGCAGAGGCAGGTGGATCGCTGTGAGTTCTAGGCCAACCTGGTCTACAAAGGGAGTCCTGGACAGTCAGGGCCACATAGAGAAACCGCCTCGAAAACCAAAAACAAACAAACAACAAAGAATTCCAGCACAATTAACAACACTTGCTGTGAAGCTGGTCCACACAGAGACGGTGTCTATTCTAGAGATCGTTCAAAGGAGAAGGTTACCATAACAGTGGACTACATTTAAGGCCTAAACATGTATGCTCCTTGCTCTTTTTTTCTAAATTTATTTATTTATTGTATATGAGTACTTTATCTATAGAAGAGGGCATTAGGTCACATTACAGGTGGTTATGAGCCACCATGTAGTTGCTGGGAATTGAACTCAGGACCTCTAGAAGAGCAGGCAGCGCTCTTATCCACTGAACCATCTCTCCAGCCCCGTGATTTTGCTCTTTTTCCAGACATGAGCCTGCAATTTTCTTGGAACTCCACAGTGAGACTAAAACTTTGTTTATAGGAGGAAAAAAAAAAAGCCTTATTTTGGCTCCTTTATGGCCTATGGTTTTAAGCCCTGTGACCTATGGTTTTACCTTGTCATGTGTAATCATACCCAACACATCTCAAGATTTTTTTTTTTTTTTGAGACAGGCTTTCTCTGTGTAGCCTTGGCTTCCCTGGAGTGCTGGCATTAATAGTGTGTGCTACCAGTGCTACCACCGCTGGCCTCAGGAGCCTTCTATAATCTCATTTGTGTCTCTTAGTAGCCTTTCAGGATGTGGATTCAGAGGCCACCATGTGCATGGCTCTATGAGGACACTTAGGCACGGCTCTCTCCGGAGAGGCCCACACCTGTACTGGGTGCATAATGTTGTTTTCCTAAGTATTTTTCTTTCTACTGACTTGTCCTAAAATTGTTTCTTGCAGAGAATCTGGCTTCCTTCGAGTGAGTCTCCGAAAAGAACTTCGTACTGCTACCACCAGCCGTACGGAACTGTGTCTCCATTACCAGCCGTATGGAACTGTGTCTCCATTACCAGCCGTACGGAACTGTGTCTCCATTACCAGCCGTATGGAACTGTGTCTCCATTACCAGCCGTATGGAACTGTGTCTCCATTACCAGCCGTATGGAACTGTGTCCCCACCACCAGCCCTCTTGACACAACTCCTGTGTCTGCCCCACCCAACACTACCTCACAGCGTTTCAAGTGTACAATGTGTAGCAATATGGAAAATTTATGATGTCCAGAGGCCAAGACTGGGGCTTAGTATGAGAGGAAGATAAGCAGAAAAGCCTTTGTCTCTAGTCCTGTCAGGGAGTCGCTCCCTCAGCCAGTGTGGTGGCTCACACTAGCACTCCCTGCGCTTGAATTCAAATCCTAGTTCAAAATGGAAAAGCAGGCAAGGTTGTCACCCCATGCCTACTACCTGAAAATCATAACCTTCCTCAGCAAGAGGTGAGTTAGAGAGCCACACACAATACATATGGAAGCCCAGTCTCTCCTTTTGGGTTTAGCATTTCATACATTCCTTCTTGCAGTCATTGCATTGTATTTTTGGTTAATTTCTAAGCCACCCAGCTGGTATCAAACTTTTTGTCCTGCTATTTTTGACAGGGTATCCTTGTAGCCCAGGCTGGCCTGGAAGTTGTTAAGCAGCCCAGGCTGGCCCCAACCTTGTGGCTGAGAATGTATAGCCTCACTCTCACACCTGGTTCAGGCTTCTTCTTTTTATATTATCATTGCTGATTTACTTGGCACCTATGGTGTATATGATGCGTGATGGGCACCCACAGAGGCCACAGGAGGACAGCAGCTTTCCTAGGCTGGCCTCGAACTCCAGATCCTCCTGCCTCTGCCTCCTCCAGCAAATCCTACCGGCCTGCGCCACCACAACCGGCAATAGCAGCTTCCCTAGTCTGTCATCCTAGGCCTAATTCCCCAAGACAGAGCCTCTTACTGAACTGGCTAGCCAGCAAGCCCTCCAGATCTGCCTGTCTCCAGCTCTCAGCACTGGAGCTGTGGACAGTGCAGTATGCCTCACTTTTTTTTTTCTTTTCAAATGTGGGTGCTTGGGATTCGAACTCATATCCTCATGCTGGTAAAGCAAGCACCTTTATCTATTTCTGACTCAAATTCTTTCACTTCTCGTGTGTGTGTGTGTGTGTGTGTGTGTGTGTGTGTGTGTGTGTGTGTGTGTGTTACAGATGTTTGTGGAACCACATCTGGAATTTATGTGTGTACTGGACTTTGTACTATGGTCCTCATGGTTGAATAGCAAGCACGTTAACCCATTCAGCCATCTCTGCAGCCTTCGACCTTCTGAATCTCACCTTCTCTGGGTGTTCTTGGCCACTTAGTGCTCTGCCATTTGACATAGCCTCTTGGACTGTCTTTGTGATCATTTGCATTTTCTTTTCCTTCCTTCCATTCTTTCTCTCTTTATTTCTTGTAAAATAATGGGCCTTCTATGTCTGCTCTAGCTCTCAAATAATGACACAGAGACCTAGTATATTTATTAATAAGCTTCAAGCCAGATACTCATAGTCCAGACTATGCTGGCCTATTCAGCCCTTTATTAACACATCAGAAGATGGAGAAAATTTTTTGACACAGCATTTGAGACAGGAATAGAAATGACAATTCCAACATCCAGACTGCAGCCAGATCGCTGGGTACAGAAATCACCATTTGAATACACATATGCAAAACATCCTCCAACTCTCTTCCTCCCTCCTTCCCTCCCTCCCTCCCTCCTTTTCTTTCTCCCCCTCCCTCTCTCCTTCCCTCCCTTTCTCTTTCCCTCCCTCCCTCTTTCTTCTTCCTTCCTTTTTTTCCTCCTTCCTTCCTTCCTTCCTTCCTTCCTATACACTGTCTTACATAGCCCAAGCCAGCCTCAAACTTGCTATGTAGCAGAGAATGTCCTTGATCCTCCTGCCTTCTGCTTAAAATACTGGGATGGCAGGCACCATGGCTGCCTAGAAGGCATTTCAGTCCTGTATCTTCTTGTTGGAGCATTGCTCAGGCCTGTACGTGGCTGAGATGCAGCAGAGACACGCAGGAAAACCATCTAGGCTGCTCGCCACTAGCATTCATTAATTGCTCTTGGGTCCTGGAAAGCTGCCTGCTTCCCTCATTCCAGCTGGAATCACGCTCAGTACACTGAGCTAATGCTGCGCCTTCACCATCTGCTCATCATCCTTAAATCCTGGGCCTGCTTCAGTGTCTCGCATTTTCTGCATCCTGTGTTGGATTTTCAGGTCTTGAATGACTTTCTGCTGCTGCTTCCTGGAACAGCTGGGTTTTCTCTGGAACCCCATCACTGCTGTCGCTTCCTTCTCCTGCAGGAAGGCATTGAGTTTAGCCAACTACTTAATCAGGCCATTGATTTCTACTCCGTTCTACTCACTGAGGGCATTTTAGTAGCGCACACCATTTCCCTCCAGCCCCAGATATTTCTCAACACTGGAGATAAAATCCAGGACCTTACACATGCTAGGCAAGCTTTTCACCACAGACCCATTCCCATCCCAGATAACATTTGTTTTTGTAACAAATCCTCTGATGTTTATTTTGTCCCAGAGATCAAGATATAAAATAAGCAAGTTCTGAGTTTTCTGAAAGCATTTTCATATAAACAACATCAGCAATAAACAAACATTCTGTGGATAGGTGTTGCTGTATCAAAATACTAGAGGCTAAGAACTTTATAAAGAACAAAGGGCTTTTTTACTCATGGTTCTGGAGCTTTAAGAATATCCTTCTGAGGCCAGGCATAGTGGTGCATGCCTTTAATCCCAGCACTCCGGAAGCAGAGGCAGAAGGATCGCTGTGAGTTCGAGGCCAGCCTGGTTCTACAAAGAGTATCCAGGGCAGCCAAGTGACACAGAGAATCCCAGTCTTGAAAGCCCCCTACCCCCCCAAAAAAGAACATACTTCTGACACTGATTTGGTTCTGGTGAGGGCCTCACCACAGATGTCATCACAGCTGGATTAATATATGTAGAAAGAAAAACCACAAAACCAGACAGGCATAGCGGTGGTGGGGATCAGGGGCCAGTCCTGACCACAACTCATTTTGTGAGACCTACTCAAGATAACAAAGAGAACAGATTAGTCCTTTTCAAAGTTGATTCCCCAAATGACCTGATTTCTTTCCAATAGGCTCCACCGCTTACATGTTCTACCATCTCTCAGCATCACTATGCTGAGACCAAGCCTCCACTATGTGAAACCGGGGACAACCATAGAAGGAACACATTTGAATATAGCTGAACCATAGAGTGTATTGACCTATTGGAAATGCTTGGCAGGGGCCAGCGAGATGGCACAGTGGGTCAAAGTTTCTGCTGCCACCTCTGACAACCTGCCTTCGGTTCCCCAGGACCACATGGTGGAAGGAGAGAGCTGACTCTTAGAAGTTGTTCCCCGAGTCCCACATGTGAGTCATGGTGTGCGTGTGTGTGTGTGTGTGTGTGTGTGTGTGTGTGTGTGTGTGTGTGTCTATGTATAGCATTGGCAGTGACAGGCTGTGCCCACAATTTTGAATTCAGGAGACAGAGGCAAGAGAATCAGAAGTTCAAGGTTATCTTTGGGTACATAGTGTGTGTGATGAAAGCATGTGCTATACGAAACAAAGTCCCAGTAAAATACTTGACAAATCTTGGACTTGTCTTATTGTGATTGTGATTATGTGTGTGCGTATATATGTGTGTGTGTATGTATGTATGTATGTATGTGTGTGTGTGTGTGTGTGTGTGCACGCGCGTTTTAATTTTTTTCTTCTCCCCTGATTTCCCTTTACATCTATGGGCCCAGGGTCCCTGCTGAAGGTTCTTGGTTTTGTTGATAAAAGAGTTTAGAGATGAATACAAGCAGGGTGTGGTGCCTTTAATTCTAGCACTCAGGAGACAGGCAGGAGGATATCTGTGAGTTTGAGACCAGCCTGGACTACATAAAGTTCCAAGACATTCTGGACTGTAGAGACCCTGACTTCAAAACCCCAAGCCCCCAAATGGATACAGAAGTGTTCTTAAGGACAATTTACTGGAGTTAGAAGAGATAATCGGTGAGACAAATTGGAGCTTTAGGTAGCTTGAAGGAAGGAAGCAAATGGAAAAAGGGGAAATTAAGCGTTTAATTAAACCAGAGGTTCTGAACCTTCCTAACGCTGTGACCCTTTAAGACAGTCCCTCATGTTGAGATGACTCCCGACCATGAAATTATTATTATTTTTTTTTGGTTTTTTTTGAGACAGGGTTTCTCTGTGTATCCCTGGCTGTCCTGGACTCACTTTGTAGACCAGGCTGGCCTTGAACTCACAGTGATCCGCCTGCCTCTGCCTCCCGAGTGCTAGGATTAAAGGCGTGCGCCACCACGCCCGGCTCCGACCATGAAATGATTTTTGTTGCTACTTCATAACTGTAAGTTTGCTACTGTTACAAATCATAATCTAAACATCTGTGTTTCCCAAAGGGTCTTAGGTGACCCCTGTGAAAGGACCACCCAAGCCCCAGCAGGGAGGAAACCCACAGGTTGAGGACCACTGTTTAATAGACTACAAACAAAAGATACATTTAGAGGAAAGGAGATCACAACAGAAGAAAACCAGCTCCCATAGTCTAAGCAAATGTAAGGGAAATGTCAGCGGCAGCCAGAGGATTCTGCCTCTTACCTCTACAACTTTCTTGGTGGAAGGAGGGAACCAAACCTAACTGGTTTTCCTCTGACCACTACCGAAATGCTGTAGCTTGTGTGTCCATGCTCATACAAACAAATTAACAAACAGACGTCTAAAAACTGTAGTAAACATTTTGAGTCAGTTATGAGTAACTTGGAGGTTTGTTTGTTTGTTTGTTTTTTCATATCACTTGAAAACTGTCTCTTTTTTAAAAAATCTCCCTATCTACCAGGGCATTAGCAACCACAGAGCAGGCCATTTGTCTTAGAGGAAGCAGATATGTTGATATTTTTATATTAACATGATTTCTACCCCACCAATTTCTCCGGCGCTCCATCCCACTTTCTCCCAAATCCATGACTTTTTTATTATACACACACACACACACACACACACACACACACACACACACTTGCATGCACGCACATATGTACATGCACTCGTGCACACACAAGCACGTATAAATGCAACCTGCTGCGTTCATTTACTGTTGCCTGTATGTATGAGTATTTAGGGCTGACCACTTGGAATTGTCAGGAAGCTTGTCCCCGACAAAGTGGCCATCAATTGCCTGTAAGAGCTATGGCATCTTAGCTCCCAAATTGTCTCAGTACAGTCTAAGGAGGGTGTCTCTGCAAAGCTATCCCAGAGAAAAGTTCTGTGTGGATGTTGAACAGAAGAGACTTGAAATACAAAAACAAAATTATTTTCCTAATGTGAATTGTAGTCTACCTCCAGACCACCAGGGGGTGCATGGGTTTTGGTCAAAGATTGGCTGCGCTGGAGCAAATTGAGATCATTTCTTAGAGGTGTGTTTGAGTAGGGAGGATCGTGGGTGAGGAGGCAGGGGCTGTGTGGCCTCTTTCTACAGGCCGTAGGAATTAACCTTCCGACCGGCAGAGTGGGCTGTGCCTTGCCTGTGGCCACTGTTCTAAACTGGATTTATAAAGACAGGCCGTGAAGCAGATGTGTTTATTCTTGGCTACCGGCGTTTCCGTTTGACCCTTTGAGTGGGTTTCTGATGCTTTCTTCTGCGTTCGCTTTCAGGCCCCGTCACTGGTCTAGCGCAAAGCCTGCAAAAACTGAGTGTGAGAAAGAGTCACATCCCATTCTCAAGTGTGCCATCAAAGACTACCTCACAAAGAAGGCCGGGTCCCTTTGCACACAAAAAGAAAAACACAAATGGCACCGAGATTCCTAGAACCAAGCTTCCATCTTGTATTTGTTGTGTTTGTTTGTTTTGTTTGGAGATTCTGAGCAGATGGCCTGGCTACATCAGTAACAAACGAAGTCAGAGCTGGGGAGCGAGGAGGGGGAGGAGGCTGAGCTGGTAGCCCCACTCTGCAGCTCTCTGGGGCACTATTTCTGCAAACATGGCCTCCCTCCCACCCGCGTGGAGGCACCTGGAGGAGAAGAGCCTGTAAAAATAGAGCTTTCTGGACTGCATCCCAGTGTCAACATCTGGACCTGGAATCTTGTTCCACTTGCTTTTTTTTTTTTTTTTTGAGCTGAGTTCCTCAAATGATTTCTTACGGATAAACATGACCTGTGAAATGAGAGGTAAGCCTCCTGGGGTGTGTGGGAGGGGAGGCCAGGATGCCCAGAGGTGATATTTTAGCAGTGGACTTCAAGCACCTTTGCTCTGATACAAAGTTTACATGCATCCCAGGGAAGCTGCTGTGTACAAACCCAAGTGACCAGGATCCAGACCTGAGGGCCTAGGGAGGAAATGTTGTGAGATGCTTAAAATTGGAGCCTGAGCAACATGAGGAGCCCTCAGAAGGACACGTGGGGCCTCTGGAGGGGGACCTGAGCGTTCTGTGCCACAGAGATACTTCCAGAACCCCAGTGCCACACTGAGGGGTTGGTTGTAGCTGGAAACGCCTGTGGAAACCCCTTGCTCTAGAATGTCTTTCATACTGCAGGCAAGCACCTTCCTTAATTCCCCCTCCTGGATCTTCACTTGTATTAGATTTTATTGTTTTAAAATCTTTTCAAATGCAAATTCTCTGAGGGGGGTTAGAAATGAGAGTTAAGAGAATTTGCTTCTTATTTCTCATTACAATGTTATGATTTCTCGTTCTAAGACATGTTTTCATAAGTTGAAAGGGGGAGGTAATTTTAGTTTAATTTCCTTTTTGAGACAGGACCTCACTGTATAGCTCTGGCTGGCCTGTTATGGAGGACTGGTTGGTTAGCTTTGAACTTACCTGCTTCTGACTCCCAAGTTCTGAGATCCCAGGTGAGCACCTGCACACCTTGCAGGGCTGGGATTCCAGGTGAACACCTGCACACCTGGCAGGGTTGGGATTCCAGGTGAGCACCTGCACACCTGGCAGGGCTGGGATCCCAAGTGAGCACCTGCACACCTGGCATGACTGGGATCCCAGGTGAACACCTGCACACCTGGCATGACTGGGATCCCAGGTGAACACTTGCACACCTGGCAGGGTTGAGATCCCAGGTGAGCACCTGCACACCTGGCAGGGCTTGGATCCCAGGTGAACACCTGCACACCTGGCAGGGTTGGGATCCCAGGTGAGTACCTGCACACCTGGCAGGGCTTGGATCTCAGGTGAGCACCTGCACACCTGGCAGGGCTGGGATCCCAAGTGAGCACCTGCACACCTGGTAGGGCTGGGATCCCAGGTGAGCACTGCCACACCTGGCAGGAGGAGGTAATTTTAGAGCTTGCAGAGTTGGAGCAGGTGAGAGAAGAGGACTAGAACATCGATTCCAGGGATACTTGAAAGAGGGTAAAACTGGGAGCTACTTCTGGTCTCAGGAGATGTAAAACCCTGGCACAATACTGGCCTGCAGACATAAGAAATAGTGAGTACTATACAAGGAATGAATTTTCGTTTGCAAACCCCAGAACAGAAGATCGGGAATGTTGTTTCTGTGTGGATACTGATTCTTCTTTTGTGTCTCTAGGCTGAGCTAGACTAGGTATGGAGCACAAATCAAGACGCTTTAACTTGGGGGCTTAGCAACAAAGCAGGCTGTGTCATCACTGGATATAAGGCTTGGTGGGCATCTAAAAGGATGTCCAGATTCTTGTGTTCTAGGCTAAAGAATCACTCAGAAAGTTGTACACATTAATAACAGGAGAGGGAGTTTATTAAGAAAGAATGTACTTGGCTAGGCATGGTGGCACAGGACTCTGGAGGGAGAGGCAGGTAGGTTTCTGTCAGTTTGAAGCCAGCCTGGTCTATACAGCAAGTTCCAGACCAGCTGGAGCTATCTAGTGAAACCCTGTCTCAAAAACAAAAACAAAAACAAAACAAAAAACCAACCAACCAAACAAACAAACAAAGAAAGGAAGTGAGTTCTCCAAGAGAAGGCAGCGAGAGAACTTGGAGGAAAAGTTAGCAGTATGTGGGCAACTGATATCCAGAGGATGGGGCCACTTTAGGGAGTTTGCACAGCAGGAACATGTTCTGTACAAGCTCTGTTACCTACGGGCACAGCACTAGGTAGGGTGGGTAGCAGTGTTCTAGACCTTCTCTCTTCCCATGGGTTTCTCTCACAAGCTAATGCTCAAGCTATGCATCTCACTGCCCGCTCCCCCTCCCCCCCTCTCCTGCTCAGATCCTACCTGTCATGGCCTCTCAGGCTCCAACTTGAAGAGGCTAATCTCCACACTTGCTTCTAAGGTTAGTGTGGCAGGGGGGAAATGTGAACAATGGCATGTAGGTTCTGATTTAGGGTTCTTCAAGAAACAGAACCAATAGGCAGTAGGTGTGTGTGTGTGTGTGTGTGTGTGTGTGTGTGTGTGTGTAAAGGAAATATAGAGAAAGTCAGAACTGAAAATTTCTTTGGCCCACGCACTTGTGGGGATTGACAGATATGAAATCTACAGCGTAGGCAGGCAAGGTGCTTGGAGACCAGAGATGAACTGGCATTGCAGCTTGAGTCTGAAGGCATCCTGAGGCAGAGTTTCTTTCTTTCTTTTTTCCTTTCTTTTTTCTTTCTTTTCTTTTTTCTTTTTCTTTTTTTCTTTCTTTTTTTGTTTTTTGTGACAGGGTTTCTCTGTGCAGCCTTGGCTATCCTAGACTCGTGTAGACCAGGCTGGCCTCGAACTCACAGCGATCCGCCTGCCTCTGCCTCCCGAGTGCTGGGATTAAAGGCGTGCCCCACCATGCCCAGCCAGAGTTTCTTTCTTTCTTTCTAAGATTTATTTTATTTATTGTATATGAGTGCTTTATCTGCAGATGAAGGCATCAGATCCCATTATAGATGGTTGTGAGCCACCATGTGATTGCTGGGAATTGAACTCAGGACCTCTGGAAGGGCAGGCGGCGCTCTTAACCACTGAGCCATCTCTCCAGCCCCCAGTGTTTCTTTCTTAATGGATCACAATACTTGTCCCTTATGCTCTTCAGTGGATCAGGTGAAGCCAACCCACATTTTAGCTGGCAGTGTTTCATTCAGAGTCTCCTGCTCTAATATCAAACACATGGAAAGTGAATGTGCAGAAGCCTCTTCACTGTTGTTGGACCAGAAACTGGATACTGGATAGCCTAACCCAAACAAGACATAAAACTGACCATTGCAGGCTCTTATGCTTAGCCTAGACAGGGTAAATCTCACTTTTGTACAAGTGTTATTAACCAAAGTATATCATATGTAACTTCAAGGGGACACAAAATGCAAAACTTGCCCTTTCTTTATAAGGTGAACAGCAGACTATTTGATGACAGTCCTGAGTGGCTGTCACATCCTCATTTCACTAGGGTGGTGGGAAAACATGTTCTAAGCCAATTCAGAGTCCTCTTTTCTTGGGTTCCCTTTGTGAGGCTTGTAAGAGGGTGTCCCGACCTCATTTGCCATCTATTCAGATTGGCATCATCACAGAGACATCCATGCAGTCTCAGCAACCTGCCTCCTACATCCCAGGTTGCGGTACTTCCCAGGACCTCTCTGGGGCATGAAGAATTATTCTGCTTCTCCTGGAGGCCAGGGTGGGAAGGACCATTAGTTGCTCTGCAGTGTATGCTCTCTCCTTCTACAGAACTAGAGTGCACATTTAAGAGCTGGATACATGTCCAGAGTCCTCATTCCATTGCTCAGACTTCCTTGCAGAGGTCTGTCTTTCTTCCACCTACCTTCCTTCCCTTTCCTCTTTGGTAGAGCCATAAGAGTACAGTATGGCCACTGTTAAAGACTCTGCAAACATATACAAAAACCATCAAAGGGCCTTACAAGCAGAGAGGTGTCCTTTCTCTTTTCCTTCCTCTTCTTGGCTGTCTGGGATGTGAATGAGGTCGCTGGAGGGTGAGCAGTCCCTTTGGAGGGTGAGGAGACCTTGAAGAATGGAGGCCATGCCTAGTGGAGGAATGTTTGCACTGCCACACCCACTGCTGGAGAGGAAATAAAATTCTCAGCTCTAAGAAGTTCACTGATGGGACCCTATAACAGAAGACAGAGGAACCAAAGAAATGCAAGCAAGTGCGTTTATGCATAAGGTCTCTACAACACCAGAGAAACCCTAATGAAAGGTGAGTAAAGGTACTAGCTTCACACTCTGGCTTGTCTAGCATCTTTAACAACAACCATAACAACAACAATAACAACAACAACAACAACAGCAGCAGCAGCAACAACAGCAACAGCAACCTTTAGAGAATTGAGAAAACAAACAAAAGTAAGTTTGCATTTGTAAAGGTGGAGAACTGTGAAGATAAATAAATGAAGGAAAAACTAGTGGGTTCTGGTTGGTTTCCATGTTCCTCTGATACCTTCACTGGCTGATGAGGTCAACAGTCATTAAAATGTGCAGCCTGTTAGGCACGGTGGCACACACCTTTAATCTCAGCACTCTGGAGGCAGAGGCAGGAAGATCTTCATGAGTTTGAAGTCAGTCTGGTCTACATAGCAAATTTCAGGCCAGTAAAGGCTATATAGTGAGACTGTCTCTCAAATAAATAAATAAATAAATAAATAAATAAATAAATAAATCAGAAAGAAGGAAAGAAAGAAGAGAGTCCATCCCACTTCGGGCAAGGAGAGACCTCTTCTGAGCCTGCTCCTTTTTGTCTCCAGTTCCACAATTGTTGGGTCCCAGCCCACGGGGAAAATTTGAATCAGGGTTCACCTGAAAGAGGGAGTGGGGATTGAAAGTAGGATACAGAGACACGAGAAATAACGAATCAAGTCAGGACATTTCTGATCAAGATTCACTTTATTGCCGACTAGCAGGAACATATATAGGGCAAGGTCAATAGGATCTATTCTTATCTCACTCACCCTAGCCCCCGGGCAAGAATGCAATAGTCTAAATCGCTCCCTGTAGAACTTCCTAGTTCTCTGAGTAGTTCCTTGTAAGAACTTCCTAGATCCTCTGGATGGTTCCAAGTTGAGACTTCTCTACTTCTTTCAAAGGTAAATAGTCCAAAGATGGCCTAGAACACAAGACCTCGTGGTGAGGTAAAGGTCAGCAACTCGAAGGTCACAGCATTCAGTCTAAGCACAGGATTTCTGACATGGCAGAATTTGGCATGGGTCCCGCGGGCTCTCATGTTCATACCCCTTGACTACCTCCCATCTACTGAGTAAAAGACATTCAGCTTCCTACTCTTTGAGGCTGCACTCCCTATTCTTCTATCACTTGCAAAACATGAACAAACGAAGCACAGAATGCCCTCCAGCTAGGGACTGGGTGCCAAGGACGACGAAGAATCTGCAGCTGCAGAGCTGCCTGATCTATGACCCCTCAGAGGGGAGTGCAGGCATCCTCTCACCTTCTGGCACTCTCCACTTGCTCACACAGATGAGGAAGAAGTAGATGTGACAGGAGTCTAACGTGGAATGCTGTACCAGCTACAGGGGAGGAAAGACAATTTCTCTTCAACCCTCAGACACTCTTAGTCGGGGCACTGGAGTGAAAGCCTCCTTGACCCTGCCTTGGGCTGGGCGGTAATGATATGGCTTGCTGTAGCTGTTTAGTTTCCCAGGAGCAACCCCTAGTGAGGATAAACACTAAGTGAGGATTTGAGTTCAGGTAGTATATTCATGAATTGAAACCACTTTGTAAAAAAATATATTTTATTAATTTATTCATATTACATCTCAATTGTTATCCCATCCCTTGTATCCTCCCATTCTTCCCTCCCTCACATTTTCCCCTTACTCCCCTCCCCTATGACTGTGACTGAGGGGGACTTCCTCCCCCTGTATATGCTCATAGGGTATCAAGTCTCTTCTTGGTAGCCTGCTATCCTTCCTCTGAGTGCCACCAGGTCTCCCCATCCACGGGATGTGGTCAAATATGGAGCACCAGAGTTCGTGTGAAAGTCAGACCCCACTCTCCACTCAACTGTGGAGAATGTCCTGTCCATTGGCTAGATCTGGGTAGGGGTTCGAAATTTATTGCATGTATTGTCCTTGGTTGGGCACTTTAACAGGAGAATGGAGAAGTGAGAGGAAGATGCAAAGGAATTCAGTAAAGCCTGCGCTGAGCTGGGAAGTACGCTTCCTCTGTGGGCTGCATCTTTTTGGAGGAAGTGATGAGAATAACAGAGCGTGCTTCAAAATGGTCTAGACTAACCCTGTTGGGGCTAAAGAAGCCGAGGACCGGACTGCTTAACTATCCCCCATTGGCTGAAGTTTGCTTCCGCAGGGAGGCATTCACTTTCCAGAACTCCCTGATCGCTCAATCTGCCAGGCACAGAAGGGGCTGCTGAGGCAAACAAAGCACTTTCCAGGGGAGCTGTAGTGTCTGTGGTAAGAATCCAGGAGGGACTGGGACAACAACCCAGCTGCAAAACCCTTGACCTACAATTTGTCCTGCCTGCAACTTGTGCTGGGGTAAAGGTGGCACAGAAATTGTGGGAGTGGCCAACCAAGGATTGGTCCAGTTTGAGACCCATGCCATGAGAAGGCTCTCACCCCTGACACTGCCTGGAGGGCCAGGAACCAGACTCTGGACTCCTAGAGACCTAGGATAGAACCAAACACTACTGGGGGAAAAAGGCAATGAAATGATTCCTAATGATATTCTGTTGTACTCATGGACCAGAGTCTAGCACCGCCCTCATCAAAGAGGCTTCCATCCGGTAGGGCCAGTGCAGAGACCAGCAGACAAAACATCTGGGGAATTTTTTAGAAAAGAGGGAGGAAGGATTTTAGGAGCCAGAGGGGACAAGGACACCACAAGAAGACCACAGAATCAACTAACCTGGGTCCATAGGGGGTCACAGAGTCTGAAGTGACAACCAGGACACTTGCATGTGCTTGACCTATGTCCTTTGCATACATGTTATGGTTGTGTAGCTTGGTGTCCTTGTGGGTCTCCTAACAGTGGGAGCTGGGACTGTCTCTGACTCTTTTGTCTGCTCTTGGGACCCGTTTCCTTCTACTGGGTTGCGTCAACAGTCTTGATATGAAGTATGTGCCTAGTTTTATTTGTAACCTGATATCCCATGCTTGGTTGATCTCCAGGGGAGGCCTGTTCTATTCTGAAGGGAAATAGAGGAGTGGACCTTGGGGAGAAGAAAGGTGGGGGGAAGGGGCTGCGATGAGAGGAGGGAGGAAAAACTATGGCTAGGATGTAATATATGAGTGAAGAATAAATAAATAAACAAATAAGTAAGTAATAATGATAAGGATTCAAGGGCATGTGGGTCAGGCACTTGGGTCCAACTTGGCTTCTCTCTGACCCTGTGCCCACTGTGAATACTTTGAAAAGGTAGGGGTGGGGGCAGTCATTTAAGAAAGGAATCTTCCAGAGGTCCTCAGTTCAATTCCCAGCAACCACATGATGGCTCACAACCATCTATAATGTGATCTGATACCCTGCTGCAGATGGAGCACTCATATATGTAAAATAATTAGATGTTTAAAAACAGAAAATAAATAAATAAATAAAGGAATTAGAGGCTGAAGGGACGGCTCTCTACAGTTGGGAGCACTTGCTGCTCTTGTGAGGAACTCAGATTCGGTTCTCCGAATCCACGTGATAGACACAACCATCAATAGATCTTTGGAACACTCAGAGCACGAAGGCACATACATGGTGCGCAAGCATACATACAAAGACGATACTTATACCATAAAAATAAAACATTATTTAAAAAAAAGGAGTTAGCTTCACTTAAAGTGAAACATGAACTAAGCACTTGCGACTTCTGTTTTCTGAGTTCTACGCAGTAGCGCTTTTGCCAGGACTAGCTACATAATTTACACAGCCCAGCACAAAATGAAGATGGCTGGGTCTTATGCAGAAACAAGACTTTCTGCATGTGTCCCGTGCTAGCGCTCTCTGAAGGCGGCTGGCTCCCTGCTCTGGGGTATTTGGACTTACAGGTGGCTTCGTCTTAGCTCTAGGTTTCCAACATTGATTTATTGCTCTCCATGTGTCTCTCTTTTATGGATAACTTTTTTTCTCTCTGATCCCCGACACTGAAGATACAAGGAGACTAGGCATTCTTTCAAAGTGCCACAGAGGGGCCGGGCATGGTGGTGCATGCCTTTAATCCCAGCACTCGGGAGCCAGAGGCAGGCGGATCGCTGTGAGTTCAAGGCCAGCCTGGTCTACAAAAGCGAGTCCAGGACAGCCAAGGCTAGCACAGAGAGACCCTGTCTCGAAAAACAACAACAACAACAAAAACCAAAGTGCCACAGAGACCAACTTCCTGGTTTCGACCCGAACCAGCTCTGCTCCTGCATCAACTGTGCTAGATGGAGTCATGCAATGTGACTAGTGTGTAAGACAGCTTTTAGGCTGTCAGTTGTAATTAACTTCCAGGTTGTTCTGTGTGTTCCTGCCCCCACTTGCCTTGTCACCTGCATCCTGTTACCCCGCTAGTCTAGTGGTTGAGTCCAAGTGGGAAATAATGGGCCAGAGGAAGTAGATGGGAAAGGGTTAATTCGAGAGAGTATGAAAACATCAAATCAATAGAGGTAGGTTAGGAATCTTGAGTAAGAAAAACAGGGCCTTGCCGCTTGTATCTCCAGTCTCTTCTCTCTGCCATACTCTATAGTGACCCAGAGAGTGGAGAGGTGGAGAGGTTCTGTGTGACTCTTCAGGTCTTCCCACGGGCTTGGAGTAGTGTTGAGACATGCCTCCTACCCCAAATAACAAAATAACAGGAACCCCCAAAACTCCTGGTCTTCCATCTCACTTTTCCATCTGTCTCCACCGTACTTACAGATGTCCAGGCTGTTCTTTGGTGTCCCTGCACTCCCCCCTCCCCGAACCCCCCCTCCCCGCACCCCCCCGACTGTCCTATCACATTATTCAGCAAACATCTGTGACCCCCTAGATGAGAGGACAGTTGTGCTCTCTGACCACTATAGTGTAGATAGCGATTTCCCCTGGGGCAAAGGAGACCCAGGCTTGTTAGTGGCTCCTTCAGTAGCCTACCTGGCCAGCTCTTACCACACCCTTGAGAGTTGAGGGCAAGGGAACTGATGAATATGTGGGGTTCTGCTGCCCGAAGCGCGCTGTGAGTCGGCTGATATAGGAGCTTGCAGGTCAGGAGACCTCACAGCTGAGGTAGCAGGGGACATTTAGGGACAGCTTGACCACTTGACATGGTTCTGCAGGGCTGTCTGATTTTCCCTTAGGGCAGGCACATTTTGTGTGTTTTAAAGGTAGCACTTTAGCCTCCGAAGTCCCTTTGCTGTTGGTACTGTTCTTCTCCTGTCTTCCTTTACTTTTGTCTTGATGGAGTATCAGTTGTCGAAGATGCTAATTATTAATGTGTGTGCTCCGATTTCCTAGCAAAGCTGCATTTGCATGTCAGAACGGACCAAAATAACACAGGGAGAACTTTTTTGAGCTTTTTAGTGCATTGTACAGATAATACAACATTCAACTAGTATACTGCAAAGTGTAACGACTCATAAGAAGGAAACCATCACTGATGTGGTGGTGGTGCACGCCTGTAGTCTCAGGAGGTGGGAGGTAGAGGTGGAACGGCCAGGGGCGCTAAGTCATCCATGGCTGCTACTGGGAGTTTTAGGTCACAGTGAGCTACATGAGATCCAGTCATACAACAAAGCAGCACAGCACACACATACACACACACACACAGCACATATATACTCACACACATACACACATAGCACACATATACTCACACACACACAACATACATACACAGAACACACACACGCATACATGTGCACACACAGCACACACAGCACACTTACATACGCATACACAGTGTTAGCATTCTGCTTTAGTCTGCCTCCTTGTGATGTCATTGCTTACCTGCCATGGGAAGAGGTGGGGGAGGGGTGTGTGACCCTGCCCAGGGTTATATAAAAGAACAGACCCTCCACGAGGTCTCTCTCTTACCCATCTACCCACTTCTCTTCTCTCTCTATTCTCTTATTCTTCCTCTGTCTCTGTCTCTCTCTTTCTCTCTGGGGTACCCCTCCCCCTTTCTTTCTCTCCCCATACTCACTTAATAAACTTCATATAATATAATATCTGTTGCCTGGCATCTTATTATCTTATCTGCACATTTACACATGCACATACAAAGCACATGCACACATGCAAACTCACATATGCACACACGGCACACATGCACATGCACACATGCACACACAGCACACACGTACACTCACACATGCACATACAAAGCACATGCACACATGCAAACTCACAGCACACATGCACACTCACACATGCACACACAGCACACACGTACACACGCATACACACATGCACACACAAAGCACACTCACAGCACACATGCATTCACACAGCACAATGTACATTCTCACATAAACACACACAGCACAATGCACACTCACACACGCATACACAAAGCACAGCACAATGCACACTCACACATGCATACACAAAGCACACACACACACTCATACATGTATATTCACACATGCACACAGCACATATGCATTCACACAGCACACATGCACACTCACACATGCATGCACACACTTTTGCTGATTCCAGAATGGCTCCTGCATGCTGCCCCAGATTTTCACCACAGGGAACACAGAGCCTTTTAAAGATCAAAGGCTTTTTTTTTTGGAGCACAACAAAGCAGAGCCTTAATGTGCTCCACTGCAGATCTCAGGGTCGCCCCCGAGGATTGGCTCTCAAAGCATCATTCCATGGATTCCTGCACACAGGGGCTAGGAGGCAGCAGCTGGCCAGATTCCTCTGCAGTTAGCACATTGCATAAGATTGCAGTCACGTTGTGTTTTATGTGGCTATACCCGAATACCACAGGCAATGATTTATAAAGAGTAGAGGTCTGAGTGGCTCATTGTTCTGAAGGCTGCGAAGTTCAAGATGAGGCAGTTGGTGCGAATATTCTTCTGAATCCCAAGGTGACCTGTCTTATAATGAGACGGAGCTAGCAAGCCATAGAGAACTATTTATTTTATTTTATTTTTATTTATTTATTTTTTTGTTTTTGTTTTTTTTCAGAGACAGGGTTTCTCTATGTAGCACTGGCTGTCCTGGACTCTCTTTGCAGACCAGGATAGCCTCAAACTCAGAGAAATCCTCCTGCCTCTGCCTCCTAAGTGCTGGGGTTACAGGCATGTGCCACCGAGAACTATCTTTTATATCAAAGACACACTTGATGTAACTCTTCAGTCTAGCAGATCATCAATTTCATGAATGACCTCATTCATGAAGACAGAAGACTAATAACCAATGGCCTCCCTACAGTCCCCCCCACCTTAATATTTCACAAGAGCAGTCATGTTAATCAGCTTTCCATCACGGTGACCAAAATACCTGTGGATAACAACTTATTTGGCTCATGATATAAAAGGTCGCGGTTTGTGGTTGGCTGGTTCCAGTGGTGATGGAAGGGCATGGCAAACTTGTCTTCCGGCAGGTCTGAGAGGAAAGGCAGAAAGAAGATAGATGGTGGGGTGAGGGAAGCACACTTAAAGTCATCTACTTTCGCCGGGCGTGGTGGTGCACGCCTTTAATCCCAGCACTCGGGAGGCAGAGGCAGGCGAATCACTGTGAGTTCGAGGCCAGCCTGGTCTACAAAGTGAGTCCAGGACAGCCAAGGCTACACAGAGAAACCCTGTCTCGAAAAACCAAAAAAAAAAGTCATCTACTTTCTTTCATGGGGCCCCACTTCCTAAGAGCTCATTCAGCTATGAACTTATACTAGTTACTTGTTGGTGTCACAAAAAATGCTCGACAGAGTCAAGATAAGGGAGGAAGCATTTGTTTTAGATCACGGTTTGAGAAGAAGGCATGGCAGTGGGAATGTGAGGCACCTGGTCACGCTGCTCACAGTCAGGAAGCAGAAAGACATGAACATCAGTGTCTCAACTCATCACCGTGTCTTTGTCAATCGTGGGGACCAGGCCATGGCACTGCCCACATCTGTATGTCCTGCCTTGTGTGGGGCTTAGTCTCAGTTGGCAGTTTGCTAAGACCTTCTGGGAGATGAGCTGATGGGCGTGACTTGGGGGATTGTCTTCATTAGGTTAGCTGAGGGGAAAAGACCTGCCCACTGTGGGTGGAACCATCCCCTGGCTTGGGATCCGCACTGCATGAAAAGGAGAAAATGAGCCGAGCACTAGTGTTCATTGTTCTCTGCTTCTTAGCAGTGGGTGTGATGCGAACAGTTGTTTTAAGCTCCTGACGCTGTGACTTCCCACAGGGATGCACTATAACCTTCCGTCTTTCCTGCGTCGCTCCTGTCAGAGTATTTTTTATCACAGCAACAGAAAGGTAAGCAAGACACCTCTTTTCCAGGCACATCCTCTTAGCCAGAGCCAGAGCTGTACTTCCTGGTGATTTCGTGACTACGAGGGTGTTTTAACTTTATATTGATCCCAGCAAAGTCCTACTTTGATGAGAAGATATCTTTCGAGGTGGAGGTGTTTTTTTCCCTCATCTTCTCTCTAGAACAGCTGCGGTAGAGTTTTGGCTGATTCATGCATGTTGGCACGGCTTTGCCATGTTGTACAACATAATTGTGTTTATCAGAAAGGGGCACTTGAGCCTCTGTATACATAGCATAGCGCTAGAATGCTTGCCTGGCATACAAGGGCCTGAATTTGATCTGTAACACTGAAAAAAAAAAAAAAGAAAAGAAAATTATACCTAATTCTGCCCAAAGCACTTTAATTCCATCTGTTAAAAAAACTGTCATTTGCATGCCAATATATTAGAACAAGACACCATCTGCTGGAAGTTGTAATAAATAAATCTAAGATGTCTTCAGTGCGGCTTACAAAGCCCGTGAGCCATGCCTGAGTGGTGTGCAGCACCAATAGCCAGGTAATCGTTAGAAGATTCTATCCCGCTTGTTTCCTAGTCCAAGGTTGGTTTCCTGGTTCCCCCAGAAATGCCTTATGTCACAAATAGACTTTAACAAGTCCCTGGGTACTTAGCTAGAACTATCATCTATATCTGGAATGTCCCCAGAGGTCCTTTAGCTTGGCAGCATTGGAAGGTGGCAGAAACTTTGAGAGGTAGGTCCTTTGGGCAGATGCTTAGGTCTTTGTGAGTATTTCGTCAAATGGACTTTGGTACCATAGTCTTTGCCTCTTTCTTTTCCTCCTCACCCTGGCTATCAGGTGGCTCTGAGTCCAACTGTGCTGAGTTCATTCTCCTACTGTGATATGGTGTTTTGGTACAGAACTGAAAGCAATAGGGCCAACTGATCATAAACTGATGCTCCCCAAACTGTAAACCAGAATAAACCCTTTATTCCCTCTCTATAAGCTGATTTTCCCCAGGCATTTGTTATAATAACAGAAAGCTGAGCTGGGTGTGGTGGTGCATGCCTATAATCCTAGCACTTGGGAGGCAGAGGCAGGCAGATCGCTTGTGAGTTTGAGGCCAGCCTGGTCTACAAAGTGAGTCCAGGACAGCCAAGGCTACACAGAGAAACCCTGTCCCCCCCCCCCCAAAAAAAAGCTGACTTAATGGAGGGTTCCAGTCTGCCACTAACAATTGCAACACGGAAGACAGAGAAAGTGGTAAGCAGCAGTGAGGGAGGGAGGAAGAAAATTAAATCAGACTTTGAGTTTTATAGAAAGAGAATAAACATCTCATAAGAGGAGGCACAGAGAGAGGGCCGGTGAGATCACTGTGCCAGTTGGTTATTGTGAATGCGACACCAACCTAGACATACTTGGGTAGAGGGAACCTTTCCTTTTAAAATTATTTTTATCTTTTGAGATTATAATATAATTACATTAGTTTTCCCTTCCTTTCCCCTGCTCCAACCTTCCTCCCCCATATTTAAAAGGGGTACCCCCTGTTCTATTTTGAATTCATGGCCTTTAAAAAAAATGAATTCTTGATCGCTGTGAGTTCGAGGCCAGCCTGGTCTACAAAGTGAGTCCAGGATGGCCAAGGCTACACAGAGAAACCCTGTCTCGAAAAAACCAAAAAACAAAAAACAGCAAAAACAAACAAACAAACAAACAAAAAACCAAAAAATAAACCCTAATGAATTCTTGCTAGACAGACAGACAGACGGACAGACAGACAGACAGACACACACACACACACACACACACACACACTCCTAAACATAACCTGCTCAGTTTGTACAGCGTTACTCGGATGTATGTGTTTAGGGCTGACCGCTTGGTATTAGATAACTAATTGGTGTGCTCTTCTGTGAGGACGTGTATTTCTCCTGCCCTCAGCATTCCTTAGCAGTGCTTTGTGTAGGGTCTATCAAGGGTTTCCCCTGTTGCTCCCCCTGATGTCTATTGAACTCATCCTTATTTGGCTCTTTAGACCGTCAGGTCGGTGAGATTATGAGCGTAGCTTCTGACGTTACTAGGAGACACAATCTCACGGCAACTCCTTGGTCCTCTGGCTCTTATAACTTCTCCAACTCAGGAAGAGAGAATCTTAATTAAGAAAATGGCTCCATGAAGATTGGCTTATTGGCCAGTTGGTAGGGTCTTTTCTTGATTAATGATTGACATGGAAGGGCCCAGCTCATTGCACACCGTGTCAACCATGCACTGGTGGTCCTGAGTTGCATAAGAAAGCAGGCTGAGCAAGGCACAAGGAGCAAGCCAGTAAGCAGCACTCCTGTGTGGCTTCGCTTCAGTTCCTGCCTGTGTTCCACAGTGATGGGGTATGACTTGGGAGCTGTACTCCTCCCTCCCCATGTTGCTTTTGGTGATGGATTTTTACCGCAGCAATGGAAACCTTGACTTGGACAGTGGTTCAACAGTGGCACTTGCCGCTAAGCCTGTTGGCTGGCCTCAGTTTGACCCCCAGGTATCACATGGTAGAAGGAGCCAGCTAATTCTTAGAGGTTGTTCTCTGACCTCTACATCTTCTAAGTGAAGTGCACATCTCTCTCTCTCCCCAAAACAAAACAAAACAAAACAAAACAAAACAAAACAGCCCTCAGCACTAGAGATGTCAGCTTTCAATCCCAGCACTTGGGTGGCAGAAGCAGGAAGATCCTAAGCTCAAACCACCCTGAGTTGCTTAAATGATCCGTCCTCTCAAACCCAAACGCACAAAGCAAGTGGGCAAGAGAGAGGCAGAGTGAGACAGAGACAGACACACAGAGAGACAGACACGGAGAAACAGCCTTTTCTTACAGTGTGTTCCTTTCAATGGATGTGATTACATTCCATGCAGAGTTACAAGTTCAACAGAAGGGACAACATCTATTTGCTTGAGAAATAAACACAATAGGGATCTTGAAATCAGCAAAAGATTCTTTTATGCAGATTTACAATCCACTAGTCTAATGCCTTTAAAAATAAACGTCTCTGCAATCGCCCTGGCTTACCCCATGCTGGAAAGGAAGTAGCTGTCTGGTCCAGCTTGCAAATGGCTTTTGGATGAAGAGCAGACACCAATTCCAGAAGACCTTCCTTAGAGGGCCCTGGGGGCGTTAGAAACCTGGGGCATTTTCTTCTCTGGTTTAAGGTGTTCCTTCCAGGTTTTCCAACTTTGTGTGCAGGAGCTCAGCTTTGAATGGTTTACGACAGATTGCTTCTTCTTCCTCCTTGCTTTCTCTTTACTCCCCCAACTCCTCCACCGCCCACCCCTCCTCCACCAAATATTTGCCTTACTAGGAGTTGTAACTGTTTGGTTCTCAATGTTAGGCAAGCACTGTACACTGTTCCCAACCCCCACCCTACCACCCCAAGCGTTATCCCAGGCCTCTCTTCCTTCTTCCCTTTCCTTTTCTTTTTTTTTCCCCTCCCCACCCCCCACCCCCACCCCCGAGATGGAGTTTCTCCGTGTAGCCCTGGCTATCCTGGACTCATTTTGTAGACCAGGCTGGCCTTGAACTCATAGAGATCTGTCTGCTTCTGCCTCCCGAGTGCTGGGATTAAAGGCGTGTCCTACTACGCCTGGCTTCCTTTCTTTCTTTCTTTTTTTTTTTTTTAAATTTTTTTATTATGTATTCAATGTTCTGCCTCTGTGTATGCCTGAACGCCAGAAGAGGGCACAGGATCTCATTATAGATGGTTGTGAGCCACCATGTGGTTGCTGGGAATTGAACTCAGGACCTTTGGAAGAACAGGCAGTGCTCTTAACCTCTGAGCCATCTCTCCAGCCCCCTGGCTTCCTTTCTTAACTACCTTCTAATCTTATTTTGTTAGTTCTCATGCTTGCAGTAAAAGCTAAGTAGGGGAAAGGATGGACTCTTGATGTTGATGCAAAGACTCCATCTCCTTCCATACAGCTTTGTTAGTTATTGACTTGAAGGTGGTGAAGGGAGCTCCCTGAAGACCACAGGGAACGCCGGCCTCCATCTTCTGCCCTCCCTGCATTTATTCCTCAACCCTGTTGCAGCACGTTTTCCTTCTCTGCACACTCAGCCTCTCCCTCAGCCTGAACCGTCATACTTGCCGTTTCATCCAAGATTTTCCTGGATGGACCCAGGGCTTTGAGCCAGGAAAGTGCTGGAAAGGGAAGGATTGCCCTGGGGGCCTGGCAGAAGTAGGGATCCAAATGTCTGACTTTTTCTCAGCTTAAAAAGTCACCAGGACAGTTCACTAAGAACCTTGTCTGCCCCACTGTGTTATTTGAATCCACTTTGAATTCAACCCTGGGAAGAAGGGTGTGTGTGTGTGTGATCGTTTCCTGCCACAAATAAAATAGCTCAGACGTTTAGGTGAAGATTACAAAAGACAGTAAAACAGGCCAAGAAATGGTGGGGGTTGGAGGTGGGAGATTGGGGGACCAGGACAGAGGTGATGCTATGGACCTGATTGTTGAGGCAGATGCTGGTGGAGACTAAATTACACACATGTACATACACACACACAAACACACACATGCGCGCACACACAGACACACACACACACACACACACACACACACACACACACACACACATACACACACACCACACAACCGGTGTTGCTCTCCCAACCCTCTGGAACCCAGACCTGCTTTCAGCCAGTGGGTGAGAATCTGCACTTTCCGCCTGCAGAGACACATTACTTCTCTTCCTTGTTTTGGAACATGATATCTGGCTCTGCAGTATGTGAGTATCTTTGAAAAACAAAATGAAGTGTTACTCAAGGGTGCAAAACATGGCACACAGGCTGAGGTATCTGGATTTTTCTCATAGGCAGACCACACAGCTCTCCCTGCCCCCCTCTCCCCAATAATAGCACTGTGGTGTGTGGGGAGGGACAAGTTTGCTTACTCTCTGTCCATGTGACTGTGGTGAGAGGGGCTCCAGTCCCCAGCAGACCTAAATGCCCCTCCTCCAACTTGGGCATACATGCCAAAAGAAGCAACTGTTTACACTGGAAGGTTCCTGTGACTTACATGCTTGGGGGAGTCCTCTCACACTGTGGTGGAAGAAAAGGTTTACTTCTTAGTGTGGGTACCAGGCATCTGGCAAATCCTCTGGCTTGGTTTGTGAAATCTTGCCTGAGAGCCAAGCCAAAGAAAAGACCCCACTGAGTAAGGAAGAGAAGTTCCTGAGGACAGGGGTCGCCTCCACTCAGCAATACCCCATGCATGGCATCGTAGCTTTCTGTGCTGGAAACCTCTCTGCCATCCCCTGCGCCTCCCCTCCCCCGAATTTTGTTTTTAACCACTCTGCAATATGCTTCTATTGCTTACTATGCAGAGTCCCCTACCTGATAAAGGTGGCTTTAGAAAACTCAAGACGTTTTCCCAGGCCCCTGGGCAGGACCGAACAGCTAGGGGCTGCTGCTAGCTGCCATTGCCCCAGCAGGCAGCCCAGAGACTTGTTTCCAGATCTTGTTTGATTCCCAGTACACAGCTGCCTCTGAGAGAGCTCCAGCCAGGCGCTGGCAGCGAGAGCCGCGCTTAAATAATAATCACCGTGTTCAGTTCTACGCCATTGTGCAGCAGTGTTCTCTGAGGACACCCTGAACAAAACTGAACGCACGTAGAGGTTCAGACCGCATTCAAGAAGCCAGGGCCTCTGCTTGTTCCTGTATGCGAAGGGATAATTGTTCTCAGACGCCCTGGAAGAGACAGCTCTTGGCTCCTTCGCAGGAGCCGCTGTGAAAATGTTCCTTGAACGGAAAGCAGCAGGAAGCAGCTGTTAAGGGAATGGACAATTAGAAAGACGAGGCCGCTTTAATATTTATCCTCTGGTCAGCAAGGGATGATTGATTGCTTCGGTGGTGCTAGGAATGGAAACTGGAATGAAAGGCAACAAAACAAAACAAAACAACAACAACAACAAACCCCCCCAAAAACCAAAAAACAACAATGGAAAAAACCCCACACCCTTAGGAAGCACGTTGCTGGGTTAGGAGTAGACAAGACAGCCAAAGGATAAATAATGCAAGTATGGTACAGGCGTTGGGATGCAGTGATGAAAGAACGCTGTCCGCCAACAGCATTCCCTTCTTCCTTTGCCATTCATCCCAGGAGGCTGGATGGATGCCCAGGTAAGATCAAGATGCACTGTGATTTTAAGTCAGGGGTTTGAAATCCTGGACTGGCTGAAACCCAGCATTATTGCTCCCATCCTAGAGGTTTTGATTCAGTAACTCTAGGTGAGGCCTGGGAGTTTTCATTTCTAGTAAGTTCCGAAGCTATGCGGCCCCTGGTGGCCCCAGGGTGCTCTGTGAAGCATGGTTGTCCTGCAAGCCGCCCTAGTACAGCCAGTCTCGTATGGCCTGTGGGCTTGTTACTGGGGCATGCGCAAGCAGTGACAGATCCTTGACATCAAAATCGAAGAATTGAAGATGATCTCGTAGATGGCAAAGTAGCAAAGAAAAAGCAAAGCGTTAGTACAGATCAAATCCACTGTCAAAGAGGGCAGAGGGCTCCTTGAGATGAGTCTCCAGAGGAGCCAGGGACATGGCTCAGTGGGTAAGCACACTTGCTGCATAGGCCTGACGACATGGGTTTGAACCCTGGACCCCACTGTAGAAGGTAAGAACTGACCCTCAAATGATATCCACGGACCTCCATACGTGTTATAGCACATGTGCACTGACATGCTCTCTCTCTCTCTCCCTCCCTCTCTCTCTCTCTCTCACACACATATGAACACACACACATTTTTCTTTATTAAAATGTCAGCAAGACGTCTCCGCCTCAGTAGGTGAAGGCACTCATGGCTAACCCTGACAACCTGAGTTGAATCCCCAGAACCCACACAGTGGAAGAAGGGAACTGATACCCTTCCCCCACGACAAACAAAGAAACAAATAAACAAGTGGATAAAATACTCAAGATTCCCAGATTATCTCCTAGGATCTTTCTTTCTAGGGTCTGGGAGGAGGAAGTGGAGTTTTGCTGCTAACAGGCATATGCATGGTGGTTCCTTGCTTTGACTGACAGGCTTAAATTACGCAAGTCTTTGCTTCATGCACACGCCCCTTTCCATGAAACATCTGGTTTTAATCATATGTGTGTCCAGTGATGTACAGGCATGAGTTGGTAAATAAGGAAGTCTGCCTAGAAGTCCATTCCTCAACTGCTTGTGCACCCAACACCAGTCCTGGCTGAACTGCCCTGCTGTCTTCCAGTCCCTGATATATCCATATTTGAATAGGTATGGGGCATTCTCAGGAGGTTGCTAAGGGGAGTGGCTTACTTTTTCCTTTAAAGCAGACATAGAGGCTTGATTCAGGTTGCCAATGGGTTGCTAGGCACACTTTTGGTTAAAGGGTATTTTTACTGCCCAAGCCAGGTGGTGTTCTAGGTTGCTAAGTTATTCCTATGCCTGACCATTTCATGATCATTCATGGATTTGACCAACTATAGCTTAAAATGAATTGGCCTATAAAAATGGCACCCGTACTGAACATGTACATATTTTTTTTCTTGTCATTATTCTGCTAGCATAAGGTTATTGTATAATTCAAATGCTGATTTCTGTATCTCTCTCCCCCCCCATATCTGGTTGCAAGCCTTGTTCTAAGAATCTCCTATCTCAATGCTGTATAAGCTCTGCTCCCCAATTGTCCCCCAATAAAGCAGCTTACAGCCAGTCACTGAACAGGGGAGATAATATGGTTGGACATCCTGCCAGGTAGGGGAGGAGGAGTTAGGAGAGAAAGGAGGGGATTCAGCCACAGGCAGAGGTGCAGGAGAGATGAAGAAGATTCAGCTGGAGCAAAGAAAGAAAGAACTAAAAAGCACGTAACTTAGAGATTTTGGCCAAGACAGAGTCAGGATAACATAGAGGGTTAAACTGGTCAAAATTGTGCTGTAAAGCTTTTGAAACAAATATAAAAGTGTCTCAATTATTTGTGTGATAGCTGGGTTAAGAAATAAACTAAGAGAAACAAACACAGTTTTATAAAAATAACTCATAACATTATTCCCTTAACAATATAATATAATAACCATTTACATTGTATTAGGAATTTTAAGTTATTTTGAAGTAGATGGAGCCAGGCGTGGTGGCTCAAGCTTTTAGTGCCAGCACCCGGGAGGCAGAGGCAGGTGGATCGCTGTGAGTTCAAGGTCAGCCTGGGCTATAGAGGGAGTCCAGGACAGCCAAGGCTAACACAAAGAGACCCTATCTTGAAAAAAAAGTAGATGGAAGGATAGATAAAGGTTCTATGATGTACCTCTGGGCTTTTGGTGTCCCCAGAGAAGTCTGGGAACCCCTTCCCCTGAGACTCAGAGGGATGCTGGATGGGTTAGTAAAAGAACATGGCCAGGTTCCACATGATGAAAAGGAAGAGAGAGGCGCTGGAGCACTTTAGGAAGACTTTTCCCACCTTGGTAAAATGCCAGGTTGAGAGGAGCTGCTTTTGATCCGCTCTGGAGTGGAGGTTAGGTGAGGAGGTGCTGCTTAGATCTGGCCTTTTGGCACATTACCTGCCTGTGTGGACTCGCCAAGGCACAGAAAGCCTGACTGTTGAGATGAGACTTCGCCTTGACCCGAATTATTCCACATTGTGTAAAATCGTACTTCCATAAAAAACTTGTATAAAGCTTTCCAAAATGAGCTTGCCGGGAGAGGCTCCATTTTACAAGCAGCGCTTGACTCCGTTGGGTACAAATGCAGATGCTGACTCTGCCCTTGGTTGGCATAGAAACAACGCTATCTGCCTGGCATGATGGAGAAAACAGAAAGGATGCCTCTCTGTGAGTTTATCAAGCTAAGCTGGGACTAAAGGAGTACATGGGTATGCTGAAATCACGCCTAGGAAACGAGCCTCAATAACTTACTGGACACATGAGGCTGAGGAAAGGACCAAGCTCCCCCACCTGGATACAATGGAGACGAGGACATTTTACACGTCGATGGCATTTTAGTCCCTGGCATCGGGCCACTGGGTGTGCACATCAGGCAGAGAACTCCCAACTGTCACAAAGGCTTAGCGTGCTGCAGTCCCCATTGTTGATGCGGCCTACTCAAATTGCTGTCTGTCTGTCTGTTTGCCTGCCTATATCTGTCTGTTTGCTCCTCTGAACCCCAGCTTGCCTTTGCCTTCTAAAGCTTCCATAGCCTGGCGGGTTGCTTTAGTAAGTCTCTTTGAGATCCTTTCCACTCGGACTCTACAGCAGACCGAGTGAGGTTAGTTATCTGACTCCTAGCATGGACTTCTTACCCCTCCCTGACTCCTGCCTCGCAGGCCCTAGAGCAGTGGTCCTCAACCTTCCTAATGCTGCAACCCTGTAATACAGTTCCCCATGATGGGGTGACCCCCCCCCATGTGAACTTATTTTCGTTGCTACTTTGTAACTGTAATTTTTGGTACTGGTTTTTTTTTTTTTTTTTTTTTTTGGTTTTTCGAGACAGTGTTTCTCTGTGTAGCCTTGGCTTTCCTGGACTCACTTTGTAGTCCAGGCTGGCCTCGAACTCACAGCGATCCGCCTGCCTCTGCCTCCCGAGTGCTTGGATTAAAGGCATGTGCCACCACGCCCGGCACAATTTTTGGTACTGTTATGAATCGTAGTGCAAATATCTGATATGCAAGATGTCTGATATGTGACCCCTGTGAAAAGGTTGTTTGAGCCCCAAAGGTGTTGTGACCCACAAGTTGGTTGAGAACCACTGCTCTAGATGAACTCTTCTGTTGTAGCCCCCTTTCCTACCTGATGGAAGTTCTTTAAGGACACACAGACACACAGACAGACAGACAGACACACACACACTCGCATACACGCACATATATATGCATGTGCACACCCCTACCTACCTATATAGTTGATTGATAAATATCCATATGTTATTGCATGATGTATAATGAATGATCCAAAAGTTAATATTAACGTTAAAGTTGGACTAAAAGAACATGTGTTTGCCTCAGCCAGCTATCAAGAAAGTTGGGAATACTTGGCAAATGCTGCCAAGAAATCCGTGTAGCATGTGAATGTATTGTTATTTAGTAAATTCTGACATGATGGAAGGACACCAATATGCACATCTGTTTCTGACAGAGTCGGCTCATGGTACTGACTCAATTCCCTGACACTGTTGAGGAGCTAAGCAAGCCTTAAAAGCCAACGTCTTTAGATTCATTGTTTCAGCTTTACCCCCACCCCCCCAGTCTTAATTGTTGGGGATGGAACTGAGTTAGGACCACACACAGGCTCGCTCCAAGTTCTTTTGTTATATAATATCACTATCATCACAAGAGGACACCTCCTCACCCCATCCTCATTCTGGGGAACCAGTCCACGGCCTCTCACACACGAGGCAAACAATCTACCACTGAGCTAAGCGTCCTGTGCCTGAAATAAATACTATTGTTGTTAAAGTTGACAGAATTCCCAACCTGGTCAGAAGGTGCTTCATTTGAGCCTGTGTGGATGCAACAATGAGAGGCTCCCAATGGGTCATTCCGTTTTCCTAACTCTTCAAAGAACAGTTCCCACTTTGGTTTTGGTCAGATGACAAATGACGGCACTTTGTACACGTGTCTGTAAAGTAATTTTAAGTTGGCTAAACAAGGAGGGTTGAATTTATAAATACTAATCGTTTACTTCATTTATAAATAACTCTTGAAACAGAGAATGAGAAAACTATTAATCTCCCCAGTGGTGAATTCAAGGAAAAGTTTTTGGAGGAGGCGACATTTGGTGCAGAGCTGATGGCTGAGGGGAGGGTATCACCTGCCTGGTGCTCATAGACCCATCTACTCTGGGCCTTATCTGACCTGAAGGATGACTCAGCTAGAGGAAACGGCGCAGGCAACAGCCCACTGGCATGGTAGTTTGATGTCTCTCGGTATGTGTTAGAGTTTGGTATGCTGACCCCGTGACAGTGTGGTTCAACTGAGCCAAGATGTGAAAAAGGTTGGGAGGAATCAGATTCTCTTACACTGGAAAGCGAAATAAGGGCAATCCATTAGATGAACAGAAAATTGAATATCCCGGCTAAACTTGGTGACATGCACTTGTGGTCCCAGTGCTGAGGAAGCTGAGGCAGGAGGATCAGGGGGTTCAAGAGCAGACTCGATCACAATAGAGGGTGAGGCTAGGGTAGGTTCTAGGGCTCCCTGTTTTATCCCCTACTTCAAATAAAAAAAAAAATGAAGGAGAAAAAAAATCTTTGAATACTTTAGCCTTTAAAGACTTTGGACCTGGCTTCTTGCTTTGGGTGGAACTTTGTGCCCATTTCCCCTGCTCTGTGCTGGGATTCCTCCGCCTTAAACTTGCACAAGTCTTGTGTATGCTCTCCCAGTCTCTGTAAGTTCATATGTACATCTGCAAGGCTCTGCTTCCTTGGGGCCGTCTACCACTTCTAGCTTTTTACCCCATCTTTCTGCCCCCTCTCCTGCATAGATCTTTGCGCCTTGAGGGGAAAGGTTTGATAATGACATCCCATTGGGCTGAGTGCTCCAAATCACTCACTCTCTGACCTGTCCAGGACTGTTCTCTGTGTTAATTACTATCCATGGCAAGAAGAAGCGTCTCTGATGAGGGTTGAGTGTGGCACTGATCTGTAGGTGTAGCAGTGTGACATTAGGCGTGGTTTTATTGCTGTCTTGTTTTTTGTTGTTGTTGTTTTTTTGTTTTTGGGTTTTTTTTTTTGTCTTTTTGGTGTTTTGTTTTGATTTTTTTTGAGAGAGAGAGAAAAAAAAAAGAACATGAAGTTGGGAGGAGTCCAGAGAGGGAGAGACAAAAATATATTCTATAAAAAATTTGCAATATAATCTGAGATTTTCTGCCTCAAGAAGGAGCATAGATGTGGGTGTGAGGAACTGTAGATGTCATTTATACAGAGGTCCATGACAGAGGGAAAAAAAGGGTTTAGGGAGGGATGGGGAAAGAAAAGGATATATACTGTATGAAAATGAA
The DNA here is from genome assembly GCF_964271855.1 of Acomys minous. Lineage (NCBI taxonomy): Eukaryota > Metazoa > Chordata > Mammalia > Rodentia > Muridae > Acomys > Acomys minous. Next base: position 57,546,355 of record NC_140494.1, read on the forward strand.
AGGTTTACATTAGGATGCAGAACAGAGAGATACAGGAACTGAGGAGGTAAACACAGGGTCTTAAATAATAAAATAAACAAATAGATAAAACAAAGAACAAAGTACAATGGATTTTAATGTAACAAAAATACTTATTAAAATGCTTGACTTCAGGCCAAAGAGTTGGCTCACTGAATAAGAGCATGTACCGCTTTTGCAGAAAATCCAGGTTTAGCTCCCAGCATCCATGTAGGGCAGCATACAACTGCCTGCAAATCCAGCTCCAAGGGGTCCTATGCTGTCCTCCGGCCTTTGTAGGTACTACACTCATGCACGTGGACACACCCAGAGGTACACATATAAACACACAATTAAAACTAAAAATAAAATCTTTTTAAAAATGAGTGAGTGGGCTGGAGAGATAGCTCAGTTGCTAAGAGCACTGTCTGCTCTTCCAGAGGTCCTGAGTTCAATTCCCAGCACCATATCGTGGCTCACAACCATCTATAATGGTGCCCTCTCCTGGTTTGCAGGCATACATGCAGGCAGAACACTATGTATGTAATAAATAAATAAATCTTTTAAAAAGTACATGAATATATTTTTTTAAACAGAACTTTAAGAAACAAATTCTTACCTAGTTTTAGTGTAGTGGCACAGAATAGCCAGCTCTGTTTAAAAACACCCTTTAATAAGTTTCCCTCTCTCTTTTAATATTTACTTATTTACTTATTATTTGTACAATATTCTGCCCGCATGTGTGCCTGCAGGCCAGAGGAAGGCATGAGATTTCATTGTGGATAGTTGTGAGCTACCATGTGTTTGCTGGGAATTGAACTCAGGACCTTCGGAAGATTAGACAGTGCTCTTAACCTCTGAGCCACCTTTCCAGCTCCTGTTTCCCTTTTTCAATTGGATATCTGTGAGAAGTTGAATTTTCTTCACCTAACTTAAACAAAACAATGACTGCAGCAGATCCAGTGAAGAGCTGACAGAGAATCTGTATTTCTCAGGGTGAGACAGATGTAAGAAAGATTCACTAAGATCGGAAACAATGTCGTTCTTCTATGTTTTGTTTCGAAAAGTATTTTTAGGCCAGGCATGGTGGCGCACACCTTTAATCCCAGCACTTGGGAGGCAGAGGCAGGTGGAGCGCTGTGAGTTCGAGGCCAGCCTGGTCTACAAAGCGAGTCCAGGGCAGCCAAGGCTACACAGAGAGACCCTGTCTCAACCCCCCCCCCCAAAGGCATTATCTTAACATATAAGAGGTCACAGCCCTTTCAATTCCTTTTAAAAGGAATTAGGAAATATTTGTAAAGTCATCCGATGTTAATTTTTAACATGGTATCAGCAAGTTCCCTACACACACACACACACACACACACACACACACACACACACACACACAGAAGCCCACTGACAATAAATCTAAAGAGCATCAAAGGAATCTGAGACCAAAAAATAGGGAAATTGTGGTCACTTGAACAAGAGTTCTTCTGGCATATCCACATGCATACTGGCTGTAGAAGAAAAACTAAGCAGATACACCCTCCGCAGTGTGACCAACCAATGACGGCCAAAGCTTCAGCTTGGGTGAACAGAGACTTGATCTGAGGCACCGTGGTGGTCCCGGCTTCTTCAGTTCACAGGCCTGAGTTGGGAAGGACACCAAATACACGGATCAAGGACCTCCATGGTGCACACTGGTGTGCTCTAGAACCTCCTGAAATACAGGCACCATTCGCTCCTGTAACTGTGAATTGGAGTGTGGGTAAAGGGAAAGAGACATATACCTTTCAGGAAGTTAAAAAAACAAAAAAACAAGAACAAACCGGTTTTAAGATAAGTAGCAGATTCCTAGAGAGGCAGGTGTGGCTCTAATGGCCATCAGTTGAAAAGTAGAGTTCTATATATAAAACAGGCTCACTGGCTAGAGCTGGAATCAAAAGCCACAGCAATCGGCATACTTCCACTGGCTGGCTGACCTTGGTGGCACAGACCTGTAGTCCTTAGCATGTGTATGGGTGAAGCCTCCACAAGGCTCTGTCTCAAAAGAAAACTAAAGCAAAAAGCTGAGTACAGTTTCCCTAGAGAAACTACACAACTAGCTACTAAGTACCCCCAAGATCATTCAACATCATCACTGAACGGGGAACTATACGAGGTATATAGCAGAACTGAAAACATATGTCCAAACAAAGGCTCACAACATGAATGTTCCTGGCAGCACTGTTCAGAATAGCTGACACACGGATGCAGTCTGCTCTGTCCCAGGACCAGTAAACAAATACAATGTATCCAAACAGCTCTAAAGCCCTACTCCACGCTACAGTGAGGACAAATCCGGAAAACATTAGGTGAAAGGAAAGAAGCCAGGTGCGAACTCCCTCACCAGCTCAGTACTACACAGAGGGTCCTGTCACTGCGGGGGGGGGGGAGGGGGGGGGTGTGTGTGCGGGGGTGGGGTGGGGGGGGGTGGGGGAGAGCCAGAAGGAGGAAAACTCAGCCTGTTATGGATTGTCAGGTTTCGCTTGTATTAAATTCCCAGGATTAAAATATCACGGGAGGGGGAAGTAGACTAGTGGTTTTCAGAGGTGGGGGAAGGAGGGGACGGCGGAGAGTCAGGAACGACTGATTACTAACAGGGTCAGGGTTTCTTTTGGTGATGAAGAATATGTTTAGAGAGGAGATGATCATACAAGTGTGTATGGATGTGCTACAGCCCACTGATGTGCATTTCAAAAGGTTTTGGAGATTGCAGTTATTTTTATTTTATGTGCTTTGTCTGTCTGTCTGAATGTATGCCTGTGCGTCACGTGCGTGCAGAGGCCAAAAGGGACATGTCAGATCCCCTGGGACTGGAGTTACAGATGGCTGTGAGCTGCCATGTGGGTGCCGGGAATCAAACCTGGGTCCCTCTGGAAGAACAGCCAGGCCTTTTAATCGATGAGCCGTCTCTCCAGTGCCCTGCTGTGTACATATTAAAAGGTGAACTTCATGATACATGTGCGGTCGCTCTTTGCTACTTTGTGGGTTCTTCTTTTTCCTACCCTCTACCCCGCCCCCCCATCCCACCCCCCATTTTACCCCCATCACGTAAAATGTGATGGAGATGTAAAGTATTTCTGGCAGACGAAGAGAAAATGCATTTTAAGATGGATTAAATTTTGACAGCAGATTAGACGTGGGAAGCAAAAAAAAAAAAAGTTCTTCTTTAACGATGGATGACTCTAAACTTTCTGGTTTGGGGGCTGTGATGCCTGGTTGTTCCAGTAAGTGAGTGAAGGTGCAGGAAAGGAGGAGCAGATTGTGTTGGGGGAGAAGATGCAGGGTTTTGTTCTTGGGGATGAGGATGCAGCTCAGTTGGTAGAGCACCTGCCTAGCATCCAGGAAAGCTCTAGGTTCAGTTCCTAGTCCCGGATGGTACTGGGAAGCTGGCTCGTGCCTGTAACTCCAACACCTGAGGTGGAGGCAGGAAAAGCAGAAGTTAATGTTATTCTGACTCACATGGTGAGTTTGAGGACATCCCGTGTTCGAGACTCTGAGAAGAAGAAGAAGAAGAAGAAGAAGAAGAAGAAGAAGAAGAAGAAGAAGAAGAAGAAGAAGAAGAAAGAAAGAAAAAAAAAGAGCCACATCTGCTGGGCTTGACACAGCACAGAGCGATCTGAGGATGTTTCCGTTGGAGGACAGTCCCATCAGATTAGTCTGTGGGCATGTGGGTGGGGTATTTTCTTGACTATTGACTGAAGAGGGTGGGTAGTTCGCTGAGAGCAGTGCCATCCCCGAGTGGACAGTCCTGTGGGAAAGCATGCTTGGCAAGCCAGTAGGCAGCATCCTCCATGGTCTTTGCTTTAGTTCTTTTTTAAAAAAAATATTTTATTTAATTTTAACGTATGTGTGTTGGTATGAGGGTGTCAGATCTTGGAGTTACAGACAGTTGTAAGCTGCCATGTGGGTGCTGGGAATTGAACCCGGGTCCTTTGGAAGAGCAGGCAGTACTCTTAACCACTGAGCCATCTCTCCAGCCCCTCTGCTTTAGTTCTTTCCTCTCGTTTCCCCCCTTGAATTCCCTCAATAGTGGATTGAGACCTGGAAGGGCAAGCCAGATCTCCCTTCCCTTCCCTTCCCTTCCCTTCCCTTCCCTTCCCTTCCCTTCCCTTCCCTCCCCGAGTTGCTTTTGGTCAGATGGTTTTTATCAGAGCAACTGAACAGCAAACTAGCTCAGAGCCCCATCTCAAAGTATAAGGTGAAGCCGGCTACAGTGGTCCCCTCCTTTAACCCCAGCACCCGAGAGGGAGAGGCAGGTGGATATCTGTGAGTGTGAGGCCAACCTGGTCTATCTTAGAAAGTTCCAGGCCAGCCAGGGCTACATTCTGAGACTCTGTCTGAAACAACTGCAATAATCAAAACAAACAAAAAGCAGAACCCTCTCCCCTAAAAATAAAAACAAATCCCCACATAAGATGGAGATGTGATTAAGGCCAGCATTCCAATGTTAAGCTCTGTTCTTCCTGTATACGCACGTCTGCAGCACACACGCACGCACGCATGCGTACTCATGGGAGATGAAAAGAGCATTAGGTGGGCAAAAGGGTAGAGACAGAATCACTTTTAACTAGTGAGCAGGAGGTAGCAAAGCAACGGTAGAGGAGGCAGGAGACCTAGGCCAGTGGTTGTCAACCTTCCTACTGCTGTGACCCTTCGGTACACTTCCTCATGTTGTGGTGACTCTCAGCCATACAATTATTTTTACTGCTACTTCATAACTGTACTTTTGCCACCATTATGAATTGGAATGTAAATATTAGTGTTTTCCTATGGTCTGAGGTGACCCCTGTGGAAGGGTCATTCGACTTCAAATGGGACACAACCCACAGGTTGAGAACCACTGATCTAAGGAGAAAGAGAGGGTAGTAACCGCACTGATAGAATAATGAAAAAGGTTGTCAGGCCACACAGCCATGCCTTTCAACAGTACAAACAGATATATTATACTGTAGATACACAGTGGCAACGTCGATGAAGTTTATCAGCACGCATAGCCATTTTCTTTGCTTCTTTTATAAGGCAAGCGCTGTACTACAGCCCCATTCTCTCTGTATATTTAAAAGCACTTTTAATTTATTTTTTATTTTATTTATTTATTTATTTATTTATTTATTTATTTATTGTTTTTTGAGATAGGGTTTCTCTGTGTAGCCTTAGCTGTCCTGGACTAACTTTGTAGACCAGGCTGGCCTCCAACTCACAGAGATCCACCTGCCTCTGCCTCCTGAGTGCTGGGCTTAAAGGCGTGTACCACCACACCTGGCCTTAAGCTTTTTATTTTGAAATAGAGTCTCAAGTGATGCCCAGGCCAGTCTTGAACTCCTTGTAATCATTGTGCCCCAGCCTGATGGAATTCCAGGCCTGCTGCTGCCTGGCTACACTTTTGAACTAGTGATAAGGAATTTGTGCTGGCTGATAAAGGTATCCTATGTGCTCACTGGCCTGTTGGTTTCTTGAAAGCTGTGACTTGATCTTTCAAGATTCTGGAAGATGCTTGGGTTTTGGACAAAGATTGAGAAGAAAGTCAACTGCTGGGTTTTCTGTCATTTGTGAGATCTAAAGTCCTACAACAGAAAATATGGTCCACATAAGTTCAATATGAAGCCCTTCCTTCTCTGACCCCTTGCCACTTAAAAATTATATATAATATACATACCATATGTTATACATGTATTTATCATATATTTATGATATAAATATTACATAGATATAGTGTATATTTATTAATATATTATATACAGGTTTTTTCTTTTTTTTAAGATTTATCTATATAAGCACTCTGTTTGCATGTATGTGTTGAGGCCTGTTCCTTCTGGGTAGCATAACTATAGTCATTTTTATTTCAGGCCTACCAGCCACATCAGCTCAGCTTGTTGCTGATAGAGGGAAAAGCTTTCTGTGCCAGGTGAAGTTGACCAAAAACTATGTTTATGTTCAGTATACTCTATGGCCTTGCTAGTCCTAGAAATACTCCAACCATAAGTGCAGGTGGCCCTTATATACACTCTACTTAGGACCAATCAAATTAAAGGTCAACTAAAACTGCTTTGTGTATTTAACAAAAATAACTTGAGCCAAAGGTGACCACCCTGTTCCACTGTCTCCCACCCCACCTCCCTATGAGCTAACTGTGGGTTCTGCCTTTATTTTATTTTTTAATTTTTTTTTTTGCTTTTTGAGACAGGGGTTTCTCTGTGTAGCCTTGACTGCCCTGGAACTCACTCTGTAGACCAGGCTGGCCTTGAACTCTCAGAGATCTGCCTGCCTCTCTGCCTCTAGAGTGCTAGGATTACAGGTGTGTGCCACCCCTGCCTGAGTTCTGCCTTTATAAGCTGTCTCTAAAGAGTGTTGCCTGTCACAGTTTGGCTCCTGAATTCACTCCGTGTCCCTGACCAGGGTCAGTCTTGGGGACTTGTGTTCAATAAACCATGCATATCTACCTGAGGCCAGTGTCTAAGTGGTTTGTGTGGCTTCCTCTGGGACCTAACAGTATGTCTGCATGTCAGAAGTGAGCATCAGACAGAAGAGGGCATCAGATCTCATTATGGATGGTTGTGAGTCACATGTGGTTGCTGGGAATTGAACTCAGAACCTCTGGATGAGCAGCCAGTGCTCCTGACTGCCAAGTCCTATCTCCAGCTCCACCCCTCCCTGACTGTGTCATTTGTAACCTCAGTTCTTACAATTCTATTTGTCCTATTCTCTAAGCAATTCCACCACTCAAATTTGGCAAATGCCTCCTCCCTCCCCTTTCCTCCTTCCTTCCTTCCTCCTTCTCTCTCTTCCTCTCCCTCTCTCTCTCTCCCTCCCCCTCCCTTCCTTCCCTCTCTTTCTCTCTCTCTCTCTCTCCTCAGGTTTTTTTTTTTTTTTAAATATAGCCTGACAGTGGCCTTGTACTTGAGGCAATCCTCCTGCCTCAGCCAAGCCTGGCTTGCTTGGAGCCTTTTCCTCCCGTCTCCTTCTCCTCTATCTGTTCCTCCCTCCCCTCTGCCTCTTCCTGTATTTCATTACTTTTTTAGAGACAGGGCCTCATTATGTTTCCTAGGCTAATCTCAAACTTCTGGGCTTAAGTAATCTTCCTGCCTCAGCCTCCCGAGTGGCTGGCACGACAGAAAAGAGCTACCACACTCAGTTCATATCCCTTAATATGCTGTTTCTTCAGCCAGGAATACCAGTCTGAAGCTAAAATCCTTTATCTGCTCCCTGTCGGTCTTGGAATAAATTCCTGTTTAATCACACATGACCATACCTTCACTCACTGAGGAGAAAAAAACAGCCCCACAATAGAGCTTCATGGTACTAGAACAGCCAGTGGGGAAAAAAGGTGACATCTCAGCAATCTCAGCGAAATCTTCGCTCGTTACGACTTTGCTGGACACTGTGTCTCACTTGATTTCGCAGGACACTGGTCTCCCTGTGCTCTGTGGGCATCGTCTCTAAGCCGGGCTTTCAGGGCACTCACAGTCATGCCCAGCCCCTTCTCTTCGGAACAGCATGTACCCTTCTTTCCCACTCAGGTTCCAGCGTCTTCTTTTTTTCTCGGGAGGATTACAACGTTCCTCCTCCCACGACTATCACAAGACAATTCTCAGCCAAGGTCTGAAGTTGTATCTTTGTTAAAGATACAGAGGGAGGAGGAGGGGAGAGGGAGGGGGAGGGAGGGAGGGAGGGGGAAGTCTTAGTTGCTATCTCTTCCCAAATCTGTAACTTCACTCTAATCACGAGGAAAACATCAGACCAACTTAAAGAATAGTGTCCAAAATACCAAGCACTGTTTAAGAGTGCCACACTCAAGAGAAATTAGGGAAAGAAGCCAAGAAGAAAAGGAGAGTACAAATGACACAGTGTGGGTGTTGGCCTGTGTCCTGAGGTAGGAACACAGCACGGTGGGAAAGAGAGGGAGAATCCCGAGGAAATGGAGGTTAGTAGTTAATACTATTGCACCAATGTCAAGCTTTTATTTTTTAATATTATCAGGATGATCAGCCAAGTGGCCCCAAGCCTGTAGCCTCAGCCCTCCAGATGCTGAGGCAGAAGGAACAGGTGTCTGAGGCTAGCCTGGGCTACATAAGATCTTCTTGTTTCAAAAAACCAAGTGGTATACACCGAGGATGTGACTAAGATGGCTGAGTGCTTGTCTCACATGCACAAAGCCCGGGATTGCATTCTTAGAATAGCACACAACAAACAGGGCACAGTGCTGCCTGCTGCCTGTCTGTGATCCTCAGGATGTTCTGGCAAGAAGAATAGGAGTTCAAGGTCATCCTTGGCTACCTAGTGAATTTCAGGCCAGCCTTAAATGTGTTAGGCCTTGTCTGGAAAAACAAAAAACAAAAAAAACCCAAAAAACAAAAAAACAACCCAAACAACAACAAAAAATTGTTATTGAGGCCCTAGATTGCCTCTCCACAGGGGAGGTGGGGAGATTAGGGTATCTGTTTATACCAAGACACCCTGTTATCTTTGTCAACTGTGTTTCCAGGCCTTTAAAAAAATTTTTTTTTTAATTTGTTTTGTTTTGTAGCTATACAGAAATAACTCATATAGGATGGGAAGGAGGAAACTTTGAAGGTGGGAGCCCTGCTCCGCTAGGCAGCGTGTGAATACTAGGGGTCCGGCAATGCAAGCAGAAACGGAAAGATGACCTCATTTGTAGTCTGGCCAGCGAGCCCAGCTGCATGCCGGCTGCACAGGTATCAGAGGCATCTTTTCCGGGCTCTCACTCCTGTGAGATGCTGCTCTGTAAATCAGGTCCGCAAGCCAGCTTCCCACGTAGGCCGTTCCCTAAATTTAGAACTTGCTTTCTTCAGGTGGAGAGCTAACTTTGAGGCTAAAGCATTAACCAGGGACTGTGGGAAGAAAGCATTTTCAAAGCAAATAACGACCCAAGCGGAGCGGAACATAGTCCCTTTAGCACACCGGAGCGGGGAATTGCACAGCAAGTGGCATCTTGCCAGGGAATTAACTCAAAACAAATCTCTTACAGCCCTGAGGTACTGGGGGGGGGGGGGGGGGGAAGGGTTTCAGAAAGACTCTGCGGGGGGGGGGGGCTGTGCAAGGGTTTACAGGAACTGCCTCACTTGATCTTTGATGTTAGCGCTCAGCTGAGCCTCTGGGGCAGGGAAAGGGCACGTGGGATCAGAGTGGGTACATCATAGAGAGACTATGGAGGCACTGCGCTGTCTTTCCCATGAGCAGATGAGGCATCCAAGGCACGGAAAGATGAAAGCCTGTGCCCAAGGGCACGCACTGGAGAACTGTGAGGAGAAATCCAGGTCCCTTTTTCTCCCCAAGTTTTCCAACCTTTGTACCTTATAGATGAGCGAGGCAGGGGATGGGGCGTCCACGTGCTCTTGCTCACTGGGTGACACAGCACTATTTCTGGTGCAGAGCTGAAGCATCAGTCGGCAAACAGCAGGACGAGATAAATGTGGTCCCCGTGCATGGGAGCAGCATGTGACAGTGTGACAAGATGTGTCAGCGCAGGAACAATTAAAAGCAGCGCCATGGCAACCAGCGTTCACTCTGGGCCCCAGACAGCATTGGTAATTGCCGGGTGCCGTTCAAGATGGCGTCTCATCTGCTGAGAAGCCTGCAAATGGGAGGGAGGCTCTAAAATAGACCGCAGAGTTAAAGCAGCCACAAGCAGACTCCATCTTCTTCACCAAGGGCTGGGGCTTTCTGCCATTACTCAGAGGAGAGATAAGCCCAGAGGCCTTGGGAATCCCCCAGAATTACCTCGTCTACTGTAAAGAGGGTTTTGCTTCCTCTTACGGCAGTGTGCTGTTTCAATGTCCCCTGAGCACTAATGTTCCAAGAAGGGGCTCAGAAGTGAGCAGAAGGGGAAGAATTCCTCCCTCCCCTATCCCCTCCCTTTCCCTCCTCCCTTCCCCCTCCTCCCTTCCCTCACCCCCCTCCCGTCCCCCACCCCCTTCGACCTCCTTTCCCTTCCGCCCTTATCATTACTATCATCACCACCACCATCATCATCATCATGATTATTATTTTGAGACACGGTTTCTCTGTGTTAGCCTTGGCTGTCCTGGACTGGCTTTGTAGACCAGGCTGGCCTCAAACTCACAGAGATCCACCTGCCTCTGCCTCCCCAGAGTGCTGGGATTGCTGGTGTGTGCCACTGTGCCCAGCCCCTTTTCATTATTTGATACAGGGTCTCACACTGTAGCTCAGGCTGGCTTCAAGCTCTCAGAAATTCTCCAACCTCAGCCTCTTTTGTGCTAAGATTACAGGTGTGGCCACCATGTCCAGCTTGTACCTTTCTTGTATATTTGCAGGCTCTACTGCTACCTCCCCCCAATTAATAATAATAATAATAATAATAATAATAATAATAATAATAATAATAATAATAAAATAATAATAATGAAATAATAAGTCTCCAACCAGGTGAAGGTGTGGCATGAATTCAGTTTCATCAGCAGGAGCCATTAGTAGGCCGTTGTGCTCAGCAGATGCTGCCCTGATTTTAGCCTTGATGAAGCACACCTGTCTCCAGTTTGGTCCCTTGCTTTTTAACTGTTATTTTTTATTTGGAGTCAGGGTCTCACTATATAGCCCAGGCTGTTCTTGAACTCAGGACCCTCCGGCTTCAGTTATCTGAGCACTGGGTTTACAAGTGTGTACCACCAGGCCTAGCTTCTCTCTTGCTTTTACTTTAATTTTATTTTCTTCTGTTAAATTTCTAATTGGGCACATGGCAATAAGGACTCCCAGCTGCCCTGAGAAGCAGATGTGGTCCTGTGACCAGGCTGATCCTACTGTGAGCGCAAGTGCAGCTTTCTGGGGTGTGGTCCTGGCTCCAGCCTCCTCACTGCTGGTGGGCTGGCTTGCAGTTGGAGTGGTGACATCATCTTGGGCAGGGAATATGAAGACAACATCACAGGAATAGCAGAGCAGTAAGACATGCCCTCCCCCCCCCCCAATTTAAAGAAACTGCTACTTATTTTGTCATTACTTTAGAAACAAGAAAATGGGAGGCATCCAATATGCCAGCTAAAAGAAGCCTAGTTGGAGTAAACATCCTTTTGTATTAGGTTGTGCTGGGGTCAAACCCTCTGAACCACACTGCATATCTGTTCTGCCAGCTATTCTGTTGTTGTTGTTGTTGTAGAGTTGGGGTTTTGTCAGGTATAGTGGCTCACACCACAAGTCCCAGCATGTGGGAAGCTGAGGCAGGAGGATAGCTACAAGTCTGAGGTCAGACTAGGCGCCATAGTGAGTTTTAAGTCAGTCTGAGCTACAGAGTTAATACGCTGTCTTATCTCCCTACCAGAGAGGGACAATATTAAGTGAAGGCACTTATGTGGGATTTATTAAGAAAATAATGGTAATATACACTAATTGCAAGGCATGGGCATGAGCTCTCAGAGTAAGCTGGGATCTTGGGTAGCTCACTTATAAACTCATTCATTTCTCTTTGCCTTGACTGAGTGGGACATGACCAGCTGTCTCAAGCCCCTGCAGCTCTGTCTTCCCAACAAGGACAGACTGTTCCCCAGAATTGTGAACTAAAACCCACCTTTTCCCCTAAGATGCTATTTGTCAGGGTATTTTAATCACAGCAGAAATGAAACTAGAAGTCAGAAGAAAGCAAAGTTGAGGTTATTAAGTAAAGGAGGGAGTTATTTTGTTTTATTTTTGAGACAGGGTGTACTGGCTGGTTTTGTGTGTCAACATAACACAAGCTAGGGTCATCAGAGAGAAAGGAGCCTCAGTTGAAAAAAATGCCTCCAGTAGACCCAACTGTAAGGCATTTTCTCAGTGATCAATGAAGGAGGCCCAGCCCATTGTGGGTAGGGCCATCCCTGGGTGTTATAAGAAAGCATGCTGAGCAAGCCATGGGGAGCAAGCCAGTAAGCAGCAAGCCTCCATGGCCTCTGCCTCTGTTCCTGCCTTCAGGTTCCAGGCCCAATTGAGTTCCTGTCCTGACTTCCTCCAGTGATAGACTATGATCTGGAAGCGTAAGCCGAGTAAACTCTTTCCTCCTCAACTTGCTCTTTGGTCATGATGTTTTCATTGCAGCAATAAAAACCCTAACAAAGACAAACTGGTACCGGCAACTTGAACTTGAGTAATGGCTGTGACAGCCCTAACCATGTTTGTGGGACAACTGGGAACTTTGGCCTGGAAGAACCATTCATCGAGTCAACCTCAGTGTTGGAAGATGAGAATGTTGCAAGCAGTGCAAAAAAATGGAGGCTTGGCTTGTGGCATTTCAGAGGATTTAAGATTCTGTCAGGGCTGTTTGCTATTTTGATGTAAGATTCTGTGGTTCTGGCTAGGTGGGGCTGAAGAATCAGCTGTGATTCACAAGACACCGGCACTACTAGAGCAAAACCTTTGTGTTGCTGGGACAATTGGTGCTGGTCAGCTGGAGCTAAGAAATTCACCATGATTGCTATCTCAGAAAACTGGGAATAGGGCTTCCTCAAGACCCAGCTATTCCACTCCTTGGAATATACCCAGAAGATGCTCCAGCACACAACAAGAAAATTTGCTTAACCATGTTCATAGGAGCCTTATTCATAATAGCCAGAACAGGAAACAGCCTAAGTGTCCCTCAGTAGAAGAATGGATAAAGAAACTGTGGTACATATACACTATGGAATACTACTCAGATATTAAAAACAAGGAATTTCTGAAATTTGTGGACAAATGGATTGAATTAGAAATGATCAATAATGAGTGAGTTAACCCAGAAGCAGAAAGAGTTAAATGGTATATACTCACTTATATCTGCATACTAGCCCAAGGGGCATGTCCCATGAAAGTCTTCACTTACCAGGAAACTGGGACCGAGGGGAGGACATCCTATTGGGATTCTAGATGAGAGAAGCATGGGAGAATGGCATAGTTGAAGGATCCAGAGGATCCTAGAAACCTACAAGAAGAAAATTATGATAGGCAGATTTGGGCCCAGGGGTCCCACTTAAACTATGTCACCAGCCAAGGACAATACAGGCCGTAAACTTTAAACCCCTACCCAGATCTAGCCAATGGACAGGACATTCTCCACAGTTGAGTGGAGAGTGGGGTCTGACTTTCATACAAACTCTGGTGCCTCATATTTGACCACGTCCCCTGAATGGGGAGACCTGGTGGCACTCAGAGGAAGGATAGCAGGCTACCAAGAGGAGACTTGATACCCTATGAGCATATACAGGGGGAGGAAGTCCCCCTCAGGAACAGTCATAGGGGAGGGGTGTAAGGGGAAAATGGGAGGGAGGGAAGAATGGGAGGATACAAGGGAAGGGATAATCATTGAGATGTAATATGAATAAATTAATAAAAAAAAGAAATTCACCATAATTAAGAAGAGACCGGCATCACTGAGGTGAAATCTGGGAAGTGTTTCCTGAGGGCATAGAGAAGCTGTGCTCCAGAGGCGGCCACGGTTGGACCTCATGTTTGCAGCTGGACTCAGCGGTTTGGAGTCACTCAGGTCATGCTGGTTTTGGAAGGCATGAAGGCTGAGGCTTGTTCCTGTGAGAGGCCAGGAGAGCTCATTGGTAAAGGTGCAGCCTCAATGGCAGTTGAAGGCCCAGGACTGAAGAGGTCATGCAGAGAAGTTGAGGCTTAACACCAGGAAGAGAGCCTATGAGAGGACTGATGAAAATGCAACCTAGTTGCAGCAAGGCACCCCAGCAGTTTTGGAGGGGCCAGTGCCATGGGGTGGCCACCAAGAACAGCAGCAACAGTGGAGTGGAGCCAGCCGGAGCCTAGAGGACAAGCTGTGTGTGCTGCAGTGGGTAGAGCTGACGTGTCACAGGCCCTCTGGAAGCATCCAGAAGACTTTGAATCCTAGACATTGGACACTGAGAGAGAGGTGAGGATGTGGAGAGACTCTTGCTTCTACCAGAGCTCCTGCGAGGGACACTTGTGTTTACAGTTTAGCCCTCAAGATCCTTAGCACATGGCAGTGTCCCTTTTGCCACATAAGGTTAAGAATGGGGCTTTCTGTGTTTAGTATGTGGGTATTAGCCTACTGAAGTTAAAAAAAACTTTTACTCACTTCTCCAGCCACAACTTTGTTTTGTTTTTGTTTTTGTTTTTTTGTTTTTTGTTTTCAAGACAAGGTTTCTCTGTGTAACAGCCCTGGCTGATCTGGAACTCACTTTGTAGACCAGGCTGGCCTTGAACTCACAGAGATCCACTTGCCTCTGTCTCCCTGAGTGCTAGAATTAAAGGCGTGCGCCACCATGCAGAGCTCTGTATGTGGTTTTAAAGGTCACTCATGTACATATTGCTTTTTCATTCTGCGGCCATGTTCCATGTAAGTAGTCACGTTTGTGGTGGCGCACGCCTTTAAATCCCATCACTCGGGAGGCAGAGGCAGGCAGATTTCTGAGTTCAAGGCCAGCCTGGCCTGCAAAGCGAGTCCAGGACATCCAAGGCTACACAGAGAAAGCCTGTCTCAAAAAAACCAAAATAAAATAAATAAAAAGTATTGTGGGTGACAGAAAAAACATTCATTACTTGCACGTTGGTATGTGTGCATATAAAATACCAAAAAAAAAAAAAGGTCCATAGTTTTAAATGAAACACATGCTCATAAAGGATAATGGGATAGTAAAGTTGTCTTTTTATTTATTAAATGCCTTTTGAGTCACCTTTGTGCCTGACTCTGCCATGAAAGTCTGGAGTCAGAAATAGGTATATAAAATGACCCTCAGTGCCAAGGAAACCTTGGATCACTGTAAGTGAAAAATACTGTAACTCTAATGGAAATGTGAGCTCCTGGCTCATGCTCCCAGATGCTTTGTAGATGCAAAGGGCTATTAAGCTTCAGGAAGGGGAAGCCAGGAAATAAACTACCAGAACCCGCAGCTGTCTGATTAGCTCTTGTTTTCCCACCTCACCGTTACTTCCAACTCTGTCTTCTCTCTCTTCTCTGTCCACACCACTGACGCCGGCCACCCTAGACTGTTTGACTCCTTTACAGTTGGCGCTCCCTCTCCAGCGTGGTGAGGCCGCACTCTCATGAGGCTGCCGCAGCCAGAACAGCTAGGTTGGTAAGGCAGGAGGCCCTCACACACACCTCTCAGAGATGATGTAAGGGAAGAGGAAGTGGGAGCAGCCTGACACGGTGGTTGTGACTTGAGTCACTCATGTTGACTGTTGGAAGTCACTTTTCAGGTGGCCTATCCTGCCCCTTTGCTGGGGTTGTAAGAGAGAGGAGCCCCCTGATCACCTCAGAGAGCCATAGAGATTCATGAGGACAGTGGTGGAGCACGGGGCTGGACCGAGGACAGACCTGGATGCTTTTTGGACCCAGTAAGAGGAGCTTCTGCTCAGAAATGGCAGGCTGGCAATTCTGAGAGGGACTTACTCACAGGCATGCTTCTGTCTTGGTCTGTGGGCTCTCGTTCAGGAAGGAAGAGGTGTCTAAGAGGCCGTTTTCACTCCTTGGAACTCACTTATACTGGCTTAAGCTATCTACTTCACATCAAATAGTTTTTAGAACTTTTTCCTTCCTTTTAAAAAGATTTATATATTTATGTATATCAGATCTCATTATAGATGGTTATGGACTACCGTGTGAGTGCTAGGAAATGAACTCAGGATCTCTTTCTTTTTTTCTTGTTCTTTTTGTTTGTTTTCTGAGACAGGGTCTCTCTGTGTATCCTTGGCTGTCCTAGACTCACTTTGTAGACCAGGCTGGCCTCGAACTCACAGTGATCCACCTGCCTCTGAGTCCCGAGTGCTCCTTTGTTATTCTTCCTCCTCCCCTTTGGCTTTCTTTTTAAGACAGGGTTTCTCTGTGTAGCCCCACACTATCCTGGAACTCTCTCTGGAGACCAAGCTGGCTTTGAACTCAGCTGTCTCTGACTCCTGTGTGCTGGCACTAATGAGGTGTGCCACCACAGCTGGCAACTTTTAGAACTGTTTCATGGGAATTAGTCTCTGTGGGGCTGACGTTCCAGGTTGTAGGGATCTTGTATGTAAAGTTGCTGAAGGTGACCCTTGAGGTTAGAGAGGTAGAAAGGAAGTCACTCGCTGCCCGTCCACATCCGGTTCTTGCTGCTGGAACTGAGCAGGGAAAAGGATAAAGATGGAGGCATGGTGGACCTTGTCTGGGGTTCCAGCACCACAGATACTGAGGCAGGAGGATTTTGAGTTTCATCTAACCTAGGGTATATTTAGTGAAACCCTGTCTTAAAACAACAGGGGGGAAACCCCTTATTTTTTTATAGTTCTGAAGGCTGAGAAGTCCAAGGGGCCACATTTGGCGAGCACCTTCTGCCTGGTGGGGATTCTGCAGGGTACCATGTGTTGGGATAGTGAAAACTTGCTATGAGTCTCCTTGCCTAAGAGGCCAGTAATGTGACCATGAGGGCCCCACCCTTCAGGGACTCATCTAACCCTGATTACCTTCCAAAGGCCTCAGTTCCAAGCACCATTAACGTAGAACCTTGGGGGACTAAGTTTCTTAGCAAATTTTGGAAGAGCCAAAGAGCCAGACCATAATGCTTTTTTTTTTTAAAGGGGGTTATTTGAAGATTGTGGTAGTGACTATGGTAGCAGTGGTCATTGTGGAAGAGGTGGTCATTGGTGACGAGTGTGGTTATGGTGACAACTGTGCTGTTAGGAGCAAAGGCATATTTGGATTTTTTTTTTTTTTTTTTTTTTTGGTTTTTCAAGACAGGGTTTCTCTGTGTAGCCTTGGCTGTTCTGGACTCATTTTGTAGACCAGGCTGGCCTTGAACTCACAGAGATCCACCTACCTCTGCCTCCCAAGTGTTGGGATTAGAGGTGTGTGCCACCATGCCCGGTCAGCATATTTGGATCTTTAAGTCACCTGTCCGTGAAGGCTCCAGACAGAACCTACCAGTTCATCAAGGTTGCTCCTTGCATGATCCTCCGTTCTATCAGCTTGGTGCCTTAGGTTGCATGGCCTCCGCGGGTCTCTGCTGTTCCGGAGGTGTGTCTGCCGGGAGCCCTCTGCTGTAAAATAAAAACTCCCAGCACAGAGCTGCAGCCCCCAGGACCCCTGTGGTTGGCTCTGCTGCCTGCTTCTCCCTTCACTTACCGCAAAGCACGTTTGACGCCATTGCTGGTCATAGAGCTACTAAAGATTCAGGCATTTGGAAGCTGGAGTCCTAACGATTTCTACCTGCCTGCCTGTCTCTAGCTCGTTCAATTCCGTCTGCTGGACAAAAGCAATAGGAAAACCAGTTAGTCAAGAGTACTATGCTGTGTGCACATACTCGGGCACTTTGTATCATCTGTGCAGAACTAATTGTTTGGACTTCTGGAATCATTTCCATCTGTGGCCTTTCCAAAAACCACAGCCAGGGTCGATGGGTCCAGGGAGTTTTAGGTGGTTTTTTAGGTACATTAACACTTGAGAGCTGCAGCTGAATTGCCTGTTGAGTTTGATGTGGGGCAGGATGTCTTGTCAAGTTACTTCAGAGCACGTTACTGTACGTTCAGGTGATGTGGCTGAACACTGGGAACTGAGATTGTTTGTGCTTAACTCTAGTCCACAGCAGGGCCACACCCAGGCTGGCAAAGCCTTTATTGATGTTCTTTGGTGTCTGCAGGGGGGCGAGTTCTTGGTGCCTTGATCCCCTGTGCTCCCTAGAACCTGTGTGTTGGTTGTTATTAAGGCTCTACTTAGAGGTCATGTTGGTTGTTATTAAGGCTCTACCTGGAGGTCATCCTGACTTCCCTGCCTCCTTGCTTCCCCTTAGCTGGTCCCTCTATTCGTACACGGACTGTGCATCCCTGCCTTCATGAAGGGGACCTGTAGTCCCATGACCTGAGCTTGTCACCTGTGGATCTCCTCAGACTGTAGACAAAGAACACTGAATAGCTGTAAGTTTCAATTTGCTAATATGAGAAGAACTCCTTGTTCCTCGAGAGGGGTGTATATGAGACTTGAACAAGTAAGCAGCTAAGGATCTGTTTTTATTCTTTTTTTTTTTTTTTTTTTTTTTTTTTGGAGACAGGGTTTCTTTGTGTAGCCTGGGCTGTCCTGGACTCGCTTTGTAGACCAGGCTGGCCTCGAACTCACAATGATCCACCTGCCTCTGCCTCTCGAGTGCTGGGATTAAAGGCGTGCGCCACCACACCCGGCCCTGTTTTTATTCTTTTGGTGCGGTGTTATAATGTCCAACACTGCATTACGTTCATGTAACATCTTCAACCTTGAGAGAAGAACCCACAGTGTAAAGATCGCTGCCCCTTGATGTAGGCAGAGGGAGACAGGGAACTTGATTTTTGCCTGTGTGGAGCGTGCTTTTTCTCCCAGCACTTGGGGATGTGCTTATAAGGTGAGGGGGGCTATAGAATAGGGAAGTGGTGAGATTTTTTTTCCCTTGGGCCCGAAGAACTTCTGATGCCCAGACTCACATGCCTTTAATCCCCATTAGTTAAAAATAAGAAAGTGGGCTGAAAGTACAGGATTTAGAAAAGGTTGACCCATAGTTCTCTTCTGATGTGGACAGCTCTAAATGACAACCTAAATGACAGAGAGTGGCTTTCCACGAGACCAGGCATAATGGGGAAGAGCGTTAAACAGCAATGCCATGGCAACTGGGTACATTCAGGAAGGCAGAGAGACGCAAGGGTTTCAAAGGTAAAATGGGGCGGCCACATAAGTTGTTTTGAGCTGAAGAGAACATTGATTATTGTGGGAATTGACGTCAGTTCAATGATGGACAATGTCCCAGGCTATTGTTTTTATGTCCTGGTGACTGATGTAGCAAGGTAGGGTTTGTAAGTCCTTTGTAAAGGTTCTGATTACAGGCCCTTCAGCGGGCCTTTGTGATGGTTCTTATCATAGCCGGGGTACCGGAGGGCCTGCCCTTTTCAGTCTCTGAATCTTTCAGAAAAAAAAAATTTTTTTTTTTTTAAAACAACACTATGTTGGCTTGGGCAACTTTCATAGTCTAATCGTGAAACCAGCAGCAGTCAGTGGACTCAAAAGCAATGAATGTAGAAAAGGATTCCTGGCTGTAGGGTTGCTGAACCGTGAGGTCTCTCAAGCTAGGAGGGTTAGCTACGGACAGTGCTAGTCTCTAAACAGAGGTAAAGGGAGTGAAGCTATGCAAAGCTTGTGAGCATCAGCTGGAGAAGTGTAACAGTGACTCAGCATCCCACCTGAGAGTCTGAGTCAGAAGGGGCAGGCGAAGTGTGCCTGAGTGCACGCGCGCGTGTGTGTGTGTGTGTGTACAAATGTGTAGCATTTTATTCTTTAATCGTTTCTAGTGAACTATACTTTACTATATCCTTTGTGCAATTTTTTTTAAACTTAGTCATTTTGGGGCACAAGTCATAGCACAACATTGCTGAAGTATCTTTGTTTGACAAAGTTTTTTCATTTTATCAGAAAAATTCATTCACCTGGTAAATGCTTGTCGAACAACTACTGTACGACATTCATGCATTGTTCTGGGCTCTGGGTAGACAGTGTGAATAAGACTGATGGGGTCTTCCCAGGACTCCAATGCAGTTAAAGTAGTTTGAAAGGAGCAGTAGAGCTTTCTGGATCTTAAGGTTCTATTATTTGGCTCCTGGTGCTGTGCTTGCTACAAAACTCTGCAGCACGGGTTGGGGAACCCTTGTTCTAGGGTCCTGGGTGGCAGTGAAATAAAGCTAGCACAGGCTCTTTGGGTTTCTCATTGATAAAATGAGGACATGGACACCTACCTCAAGTCTCACCACGAGTTGCAAAAAAACCCCAAGCCATTCCACCACCACCACCATCACCACCCACCCATCCACCCACCACCGCCATTACTACCACTAGCCACCCCCCCACCAGCCACCCCCCCCCACCAGCCACCCCCCCCACCAGCCACCCCCCCCACCAGCCACCCCACCACCACCAGCCACCTCCCCCCCACCAGCCACCACCACCACTAGCAGCAGCGGCGGCGGCAGCAGCAGCCACCATGACCACCAGCAGCCACCAGCACCACCACCAACTGCCACCACCAGCAGCCACTTCCACCAGCAGCCACGAAACCTAAGCACATGAATGGTGGACTCCAGGGCTTGGCACATAGCTGGAGCCATCTTCTCTTTTGCTTCACAATGGATTCAAGTTACTTATCTTTGGTGGGGTCGAGTTGGAGAAAACATGAACAAGTCTGGAGGGGGCCTTGACAAATGGGCTTGAGGCTCAAATGGGATAATAAAGAACGTGAAACAGAACCAAGAAGAGGCTCCGCCGCCCCCACAGTGTAAGAGCTGCAGGTGTACAGTGGGGCAGCTGCTCCGGGGGTTCCTCAAAAATGTAAGCAGAGCTCACTATATGACTCAGTAATTCCACTCGTAGGCACACACCAAGGGAGCCGGAAACATACATGACACTGCAACCTGTATGCAAAGTATACATCACCACTAAGCACAAAGGCCAAAATTAGAAACAACCCAAGTCCATATTAACTGATGAATAAAGTAGTGTGTGTGTGTGTGTGTGTGTGTGTGTGTGTGTGTGTGAATTAAAAATAAATAAATGTAATGAAATACTATTCAGCCACCGAAAAGGAATGAAGCTTTGACCATGTGGTAGCATGGATAGATCTCAAAACACAAATGATGTCAGACACAAAACACCACATATTTATGGCACCACAATCAAAATGTCTGTGATAAGAAAATATGTAGACTCCGGAAGGAAAAAGAAAAAAGAAAGGCTGACTCACCCACTGACTTCCTTTCCCCAACTTAGAAGCAGAGAGCTGTTCTTGCATTCACTATTCCAAATTATTTAGTGGGCAAAGTTTAGAGATCCAAGTATGTTTAATTGGCTAGAAATAAAAGTTACATTATACACGTTGGTGGGATTTATGTTTTCTGATTCTAAGGTTGGACAACTGTTCTAGTTTCATTTAATGTTTGACTTTGTCAATAGCCTTTTCTTCATCTAAAGAGGTCATCATGTGACATCTGTGGCATCTGTTGACACAATACATTTAGGTTAGTATGGTATAAACAGAATGTGGTAGGCACACCTGTAAATCCAGCATTCAGAAGGTAGAGGCAAGAGGATAGAAGGCTGAGATTATCCTCAACTACAGAGTAAGTCGGAGGCCAGCCTGAGCTACAAAAGACCCTGTGTCAAAAAAGACAAGCATGCTGGGCGTGCCTATAAATAACCCCAGCACTCGGGAGGCAGAGGCAGAGGCAGATCACTGTGCACTGGAGGCCACCCTGGTCTACAAAGTGAGTCTAGGGCAGCCCAAGGCTACACAAAGAAACCCTGTCTGGAAAAACAAAAACAAAAAAGAAAGAAAAGACAAACGATACATTTTATACCCTCTAGGAATTAAGAAACCGCTCTGAGCCTGCCCAGCCTCAGGTGGCACACACAGGGGCTTCAGAAGGAGTGCAGATGGCTTCAGATGACAAATGCCCTGGCCTGACACTCCTCAGTTTGTCTACTGGGGCCTAAAGAACACAGCAGCTTCTGTGCAAAGAAGAGGAGGCAAGGGAACAAAACAGAGCTTGTTCTAGCCCTGCATTGTTTACAAAGATTTCCACCTCAGCCACAGCCACAGGGATGGCTTGGTAGTTTTCAATGAAGTCCTGGGCTTTGTGGCTCTTAGACTCAGTTCTGAAAGCTCCACCAGGGCCTTGCAAGGCGCAGGTGGGTGGTCTTGAAGTGGTCTTACGTGGTTTTGCCCTGCCCACTGCTCAAATACTGGGTGCAGCTCCATGGACAAGCTCTCCAGGCTCCTGTTGGCTGGATGAGGAAAGTATTTTCAGGAGCAATGTGAGATGCGTTAGCACAGAAGGCTTTCTCAAGCCTGAGAAAGTGCATGCATGGGGAGGGATGTCTGCCAGAGAGTGATCCACACTTCGTTTTCTCTCTCACGCTAGCTTCAGGCTCCCTCCCCAATGGTCCTGACTACATGCCGCCCTGCAGAATGTGTCTTTGTCACTTCTGAACGGTCACATATGCTCTGTTGTACATTTGGGATTGCCGCGTCAGGTTTTCAAAACCGATTGGGGCGGGGAGATTTTTTTTTTAAAGTTTGCCTTTAGCATTTTGCAGGAAGCCTGCTCTCACCAGCTGTTTGTTTATAGTGTCTTGTGATTGTTTTTGCACATTATCAATGAATAGTGCATAATTACATCATTACCAGACAAGCAGCAAGCTGAATTCCCCGCAGGGTGTTTCTAAGGGGAATGCTGTACCGGGTCTATTCTTAGAGCTCTGAGGAGATTTAGAGGTTAGACAGGCAGTCAGTGCCTCCAGGAGTGGTGGGTCTTCTGGGCAGCTGCTAAACCCCGACTCTGGTGGCCCTATGGCAGGCAGTGACTCTTGGGGAAGAGACGGAAGCTTGCAAAGACGGTCTATTTGAACTTTTTTCCTACGGCATTTCAGACTCAGGTCAGTCTCTTCTTCCTTTCCTATATTTATTTTACTTTTAAAAATTGACATATACAAAGTATACATGTGCCTGAGATGCCAGAAACAGGTCAACACATACCCGTGGCTTACTGTTCAACTCTGTCTGCTCCAGCATTTGCCATTTCTTTCTGAAGAAAGTGTTCAATAACCTTTCTTTGGGTATAGACCCCAACCGTGCAGCAACACATCAGAATCTTCCTCCTACATGTAGCTTGGTACACCTTGATCAACGTCTACTCACCATCCCTAGGTGGTTTCTGCACCCATTTTCAGCCACACTTATTCTCCCCCGCTTCAGCCCTTGGCAGTCACTAATCTATTCTGTTTGGATTTTTCATACAAGCATAACCATATACTTGTGGTCTTTTGTTCTGGCTTCTTTCACTTAGTGTAATATTTTCCAATACCGGTACATAGGACAGCACATATCACTGCATCCATTCATTCCTCTCTAAATAAAAAAACTATGAAAAAATCATATAATGTAAAATTCATCATCTAAACCAGTCAGCTATACAGTTAGTATATTTAGTATATGCTCACTTTCCTCCAACCAAGCTCCAACTCTTTTGTCTTGCAAAACTAAAGTTATGTCTGTTAAGGTAGTTTTATCCATCCCAGACCCATTTATGTAGAGGGCAGGATGATGACGTGTGCCTTCTTTACTTTCCATCTTAATTTTTTGAAGCATAGTCTCTCACTGAACATGGAGCTCAGGGCTTCAGCTAGATCGGCAGTGAGCCCCTGAGAGCCTGTCTCCGCGCTCCCAGCTCTGGCTTGCGCATGCTGTACCTGGCTTTTACAGGTGCCAGGCATTTAGACAATAGTTCTTACACGTTCACACCAATGCTTTGCATGCTGAGTTATCTCCCTGGCCCCTCCCTTGATTTCCCCAGATCTCTTGGCTGTTTCTATGAGTCTGGCTATCCCAGATGACCACTTAATTAATTAACTGCGTGCGCACACGTGTGTGTGTGTGTGTGTGTGTGTGTGTGCATGTGTTTCTGTCCATCCTACTGTAGGTATGTTGTGTTCAGAGTATAATCCATAAGAGCCCTCTCTTTCCAACATGTGGATCTCAGTTCACCAGGCTTAGAGGCAAGTGCCCTTATCCTTGGAGCCATGTCAATGCCTATTTGGCTTTTGTGACTGGTTTATTTCATTTAATATCATGCTGTCTAGGTTTTATCTATCTGGTAGCATATGTCAGGATTCCCTTTTTAAGCCTGAGTGATACTCCATTATCCATTTTTTTTTTTTACCATTATCCATATTTTAAATCCATCCATCCACAGATAGACGTTGGGGCTACCTTCACCTTTGGGCTACAGTGAACTGCACTGCAGTGAACGAGGGCGTACTCGTTCTGTTTAAATCCCCACTTTCAGTGCTTTCAGGTATGTACCTAGAAGTGGGATTGCTGGATGGCAGCATATTTGTTTTTAGCTTTGGGGGAGCCACCATATTGTTTCCTGATGGCTACACTATCTTACATTCTCCTCAACAGTGTATAGAGTTCCAATTTCTCGCAGCTGTCTTGAACACTTGTTGTTTTCTGTTTCGTTTGGTTTGCTTTTGCGTTTTAGATTGTAGCTTCCCTAACTAGTTCAAAATGGTGTTCATGAGCTGGAGAGATGGCTCAGAGGTTAAGAGCACTGGCTGCTCTTCCAAAGGTCCTGAGTTCAATTCCCAGCAACCACATGGTGGCTTACAACCATCTATAACGAGATCTTCTGTGGTCTGCAGGTGTACATGCAGGCAAAACACTGTATACACAATAAATAAATGAATCTTTTTAAAAAATGGTTTTCTGTGACACTGGACATACTGTGCTGTGTGGACAACGAGGGACCTGCCAATGAAGAAAAATGCAAACGAGATATCAGACACAGTCCATGCTCTAGCACTGCAATCTGTCTTGGGAAGTAAGATCATATTGAGCATCAACAGTAGCACTCGGCAAGTACTGTGTGCTGGACACCGTGCTGAGAGCTCTCCGTGTTCTCTTTCCTTCAGTCCTTCCATCGTTGTCCTGCGAGCGCCATCTCATTTAACAGGAAAGGGAAGTGGGCACTCTAGTGGTTTACTAGGTCTGTCTAGCCAGAGTTGTAAGTTAGCAGTCTCTCACTTGGAAGCCTGTCTGGGTTTTCCTTCCTAGCCCCTTGCTGACTAGCCAGGCATTGCTGGGATGGAGGAGTCAGACAGACCCTCAGAGCTGAGGGCCAAGCTTCCAGCCCACATTTGGAAAAGAGATCCCCTGGACCATTTTTCAATCCCATTATTTAGAGCAATATGTCCAACCTGTGACTCACCAACCTCATGAGAGCTAAGAATGTGGACCATCAAGTCCTGTCACAGTCACCCCTGAATTAAAGAAAGAGTTGGGTTGGTTTATTAGTGGAAGGAATGGGGAATTCTCGTGCTTTCTCCTCATCGGTTCTATCGCTATTTTGAGAGACGGAAAAGGCCCGATTGGCCACCAGCGTGAGTTATTTATTTTAGCACACAGAGTAATGGGATCCATTATGGTACCATCATACACAGGTATCAACATACTTGATTCTGCTCTGGCTGTTTCCCTTCCTCCCTTCCCACTCCCACCGTGTGTCCGTCCAGTGTCATCGAGGCAGGAGTAGAGAGGCCCAGAAGCCTGGCCTCGTTGACAAATCCTCCTCTTTTTTTTGTGTTTGGGGTTGTACAGCCTCTTAATATTGATTGTGGGAATCTCCCTTTGTCTGAGGTTTTGCTTTCAGGGCCTCAGCTGGCTGTGGACAGTGTCGTCTTAGAATGTTATGAGGACAATTTTAGAAATAGATAATTTGTAAGTTTCTATCTGTTTTTCATGTATTGATAGACTGATTTGTGTGTGTTTATGTGTATGTATCTGTATATATGTGTGTGCGTGTGCGTGCGTGTGTGTGTGTGTGTGTGTGTGTGTGTGTGTGTGTGTGTGAGCATGTGTGTAGGCAAGAAGACAGCTTGTGGTGTTTGGTTCTGGTTCTCTCCTATCATCTTGTGGGTTCCAAGGATTGAATTCAGGTCATCAGACTTGGCAACCAGGTTGTCAGGCTTGGTGACAAGTGACTTTACCTAATAAGCCCTCTAATTTGGCCAGTGCTCCTTTTCTTTCCTTCTCTCTCTCTCTCTCTCTCTTTTTTTTTTGGACAAGGTCTTTTTATGTAGCCCTGGCTGGCTGGCCTGGAGCTTGTTATGTGGGCCAGGCTAGTTTTATTTTATTTTATTATTTTTTTATTTGTTTGGTTTTTCGAGACAGAGTTTTTCTATGTAGCCTTGGCTGTCCTGGACTCACTTTGTAGACCAGGCTGGCTTTGAACTCACAGTGATCCATCTGCCTCTGCCTCCCAAGTACTGGGATTAAAGGCATGAGCCACCATGCTCAGCTGAGCCAGGGTAGTTTTAAACTTGAGGTGATCCTGTTGCCTCCACCCCTGATGTGCAGAGATTATTGGAGTGTACTAACATGGACACCTTAATAATTCATTAGTTTAAAATAACTTTAAACCATGTGGTGGTGGTGCATGCCTTTAATCCCAGCACTTGGGAGGTAGAGGCTAGCGAATCTCTGAGTTTAAGGCCAACCTGATCTACAGAGTAAGTTCTAGGATAGCCATGGCTACAGAGAAACCCTGTCTTGAAAACCTATAACCAACCAACCAACTAACCAACCAAAAAAAAAAACCCTTTCATTATAATGTCTTCTTATACT
This sequence comes from Acomys minous, assembly GCF_964271855.1. Classification (NCBI taxonomy): domain Eukaryota; kingdom Metazoa; phylum Chordata; class Mammalia; order Rodentia; family Muridae; genus Acomys; species Acomys minous. The sequence continues at coordinate 57,572,493 of NC_140494.1, forward strand.
CATTTTATTTGATTAGTAGTTATCGATAATCTTTCTCTTCTAAATGTATAAATTAGAAACTTTACCATAGGGACATATATCTAAGAAAACGAGTAAATGAATGTTGGAAAACCAAACAGGTTTTCCTCTATTCTTCTCCACACTCAACACAGAAGACCTTGGTGACCCCAAAAGCCACGGGGGATTTGTCCCCGGAAACTAGCAAGCAGTTCTGCAACAGAGAACAGCAGCTGCGTGTCCTACAGCTTAATGGAGTCCCAACTGTCAGTCACCTGGAGCTATGCCCTAAAAGGAAAAGACACAATGCAGTAACCAGTGAGAACTGCCGGCCATCGGCCATCCCGTGTATATGTATGCACTCTGCCGACGAGCTGTCATCCAGTCTCGATAAAATGTTCACTGGGTTGAAGGAAACCAGAATATGTCACTTCAGAAGTTAGGAAAACCTGTTTATGCCGAAGGCAGTCAGAAAGCTGCTAAGTGGGAAAATCTCCCCCTTACCCATTTTGTGTAAGGAGGGTGTACTTTCTCTTTTCCTAGACAGCTATAGGCGCTTACCATCCCAGAGAAGGCTCAAGCCTACCCTACAGCACCCTCTCTGTGCTCACCTCCCCACAGCCGCCCACTGCAGAGGCAGAGCTCTCAGGCAGCATCCTCTCTGTGCTCACCTCCCCACAGCTGCCCACTGCAGAGGCAGAGCTCTCAGGCAGCATCCTCTCTGTGCTCACCTCCCCACAGCTGCCCACTGCAGAGGCAGAGCTCTCAGGCAGCGTCCTCTCTGTGCTCACCTCCCCACAGCTGCCCACTGCAGAGGCAGAGCTCTCAGGCAGCATCCTCTCTGTGTTCACCTCCCCACAGCTGCCCACTGCAGAGGCAGAGCTCTCAGGCAGCGTCCTCTCTGTGCTCACCTCCCCACAGCTGCCCACTGCAGAGGCAGAGCTCTCAGGCAGCGTCCTCTCTGTGCTCACCTCCCCACAGCTGCCCACTGCAGAGGCAGAGCTCTCAGGCAGCGCTTTGAGATGCTTTTGCTGAGGTTGCTTCTGTGTGGTGTGTGTTGTCTGTGTTGCTTATGCTTCTCTTCCTAATGGTCTTTTGTTGTGGGTGTTCCAACTCCGTACACCTATAAGAGAAGGATTGCCTGTCCTCCTCACAAAGTGGTGTTCTCTTTAAAAAAAATATTTATAGAGACTGTATAGAGGCATATTTTTTTTCCTGTGGTTATTAGATGATCTGAATTTTCCCTTGACTTTATGTATAGAAGAGAAATACATGTTTTCTCCCTGTAAACATATGAATACCTGAATTTTTCTTTGGCTTATACACAGTAAAGAAATACATATTCTTGAACATATGAATCTCTGTATATACATACATTTATATGTGCATGCAGTTCTCTCTCTCTCTCTCTCTCTCTCTCTCTCTCTCTCTCTCTCTCTCTCACCCTTTGAGCCATTTTCTTCCTTCTTTGGTTAAAATCATTCTGAGATAATCATAGCAGGGACTCCATTTCCTGTGAACAGGTTTAGCCTCTGGTGAGGAGTGTGACAGAATTACAGGCGAAAAGATAAAAGGGGGCATCTATTGTACACTTGCTAAGAACTCTTTCCTGGGGAGGAAAATCAGAGCCCCACCAGGCAAATAGTCCATTAGGTGTGCCTTCTCCCAGCATGCCTCGGTAGGCTCTTATAAAGATACAGAGCTAGAATCTGCAGCAGCCATCTTGTGACTGCTAGTGACAGCCTAAGGACAAGAAGCTGAAAGGCTGTTAAAGAGAGATGTGTATTTGATGAAATCGCTGGCACTTGAATCAGTCTGGGACCATAACTTTCAGACGTTTAAAAAAAAAAAAGAAGAAGAAGAACAAAATCAAAATGTGTTTGTTTGATAGCAGGTTTAGCTTCATAACAAAACTAAGAGATTGCATGGGAGCCCTACCCCACGCCTGTGACTCCTGCCTCTCCACATAGACCCCCTTCTCCACTGTCACCACACCCACGAGTGCAGTTCATTTACTAGAATTAGTGAAACTACATCAACACGGCACAGTCTCCCCAAAATACACTGTGTTCATTCAGCTTGCTCTTGCCGCTGTGCACCTGTGTACTGGGCGGTGTGAAGCCGTAGGTCCCAGAAATACCGCATCATAGTGAGATGTTTCAGTGCCCTAGACATCCTCGTGCAGTGCTGTGAAACACCTAGATATTGATTTTTGTCCTATCGCCATAGTCAAAGGTTTTTTTTTAAAAGAATGTTCCAGACTCTTTATAGTGCAGATAATGACCAACGATGTTTAAACCTTTGTCTTCCTCTTGCTGACTTCATCATCACTGAATCCTTCTCCCGTTAGCTGAGAACTCACTAGCGGCAGGGATAAAGTCTGTGGTTTCTTTGTATATTGTGTGCACAATACTAAAATGCTGTCAGTTTGACTGTTGGGTGGGGCTCCCTGGAATCAGACCTTGCAGTACAGTGGGTGAATGAGATGAAAGAACTTTAGAGGCAGAATGAAACATAGCCTTGGCTCACTGGGTCCAGCCTTCTCATTTTATAGAGAGAAACGGGTAGTGCGCTTCATGTTTGTTAGTGACAGATATAATGCCTGGCTCCATATCTGGCCATCTTCCCTTCTATTGTGCTTGCTTATCTTGGCTAATGTGGCCAACTCATGACCTTTCCAGCACAGCTCCAGGCTCCTGGCATTAATGCTTGCAGTAACTGGTGGTGGGGGTCCACTGGGAGGACCTTTGCAGTGACGTAGCAGCAAAGAGACCAACAAAATCCCTGGTGGGTGGGATGGGCCTGTGCTCACGCTGTGCTCATCTGAGAAGGAAGCCAGGGGTTCTGGCAGAATTGTTGTCTGGAAAAGATGGGACAGAAGACAGACACTACTATCTTTCCATGTGTCTCTAAGTCCAGACCACTGCAAAGGTGCTCCGTAGGGGGAGTCGCCCACATCTCAGCCCCGACTCAGATGGAGTCCTATTCCGTCAGATAGGTTTGTAGGACTACTGTCACAGTTGATTTTCTGTGCCCACCTGGTCAAACCCCAAACTAGATATTGCTGTGATGCTATTTTTGTTTTTGTTTTTTTTTTAAAGACGGGATTAACATCTAAATCAGTAGACTTGGAATGAAAGTAGGTTACCACCCACAGTATGGGGAGGCCTTAAGTAAAAAGACCTTAAGAAAAATGAATGTGGCCCTTGAAGAGGCAGGGAGTCTGCCTTGCCGGCCACTTTGGACGTAGCTACACCATTAGCTTGTCTCTGGGCCTGCAGAACCACCTTGCAAATTTGAACTGTTCAATCATGAGCCAATGTCTTTTGGTCTCCTTCCCCCCACAGCCCGCTTGTATATTCTATTGCTTGTGTTTCTTTGGAGAACTCTATTTAATTTAACATAAAGACTGTAAAGTCCAAAGACTATACTGCCTGTACTTTCTAGAATTTGGTGTTAGGGTGGATATTTACAGAGCACTTGGGGCTGCAGGAATATCCAATAGGGGGCTTAGCCGGAAACATTATGTACTTTTAGACAGCACCAGGAATGTTTACATCCTGCTTTTAAAAAGTGCATGCTTTGAAAACCTCTGCTTTCCCCCTCCCCCCTACAGTTGTAGCTTTCTTTTTATTCGTCCTTCTGCTACTATTTACTCTTTCCACTCTTTCAGGGAATCTGCAAAATAGCCTCAGCCTCAGAATTATCCTCAGGAAGGCAAACGAGGAAACCACGGCACACTTTGGGAGTTAATGGTCCGTCTCTGTCTTGTCCCAGAGCTAATCACTCAGCCAGCTGTATGTGTGAGGAGGGGGCGAGGGGGGGGGGAGGGCGGGAGCGGCCTAGCTTGAAGCAATGGAAAACTGATGCTACCAGAAGGGGAGGGCTGGGGGGCAGCAGATGCAGGGAGAGCCGGCAGGGGAGAGGAGGAAGGGCTGGAGGAAGTGGGCAGCAGCCTGGGCCTGGCACTGTGCACGGCCTTTCAGGAGGGAGAGGCTGTAAAGGACCTGGGTCTTTTTGCTTTGTTTGTTTGTTTGTTTTCTGTAGCCATCATAGATGCAGGATGCACAGGAAAAGGTACCAATCGCTTCCTACCTTGTGTCAGAGCATTTAAAGCCACACCAGGATCCGGTTCCCTGCCGTTTCCGGCATGTAGAGAACAGCAACTCCTCTCGTTATTTTGAAATATGATCATTTTTAATGATATTGTGAATGTAAACGCTCCTGCCTATTTTAGAAATTCATATATGCCAGCTTTTCATTTTATGTGTGCAAGGTTCAGCACTTAAAAATAATTTCTTAACTGATAACACTGCTGAAATGTCCTAAATTATACAATTTAAAACATGCAGCGTTGTAGCTGATATGGCTGAGTGAGGGAACATCCGCAGGTGTGCTTTGAGGTACGGAGAGGTTTGTGCTGTTTCAGAGGTCTCTGTGAGAGGTGTAACGAGCCCTTTACCCCCACGCCTCACTCATCAACTTTTATATAATATATGAAAAAGGCAGTGGTAATGTGTTTTTGGAGACTGAACTAAGGAAACAGGAGCGAAAGATTGCTGCTCTGTGACCAGCCAGAGAGAGGAGTTATTACTGTCTCATTCAGAGTTCACAGGCATTCTATGATGTGCTGGAAAGTTCCCAGGAGCTGAAGCAATGACAATTCTCAGAAGTTGTGGTTTGAGTTAAGGACTATTTCCCTCCAACCCCAGGAAACAGATTTTGGTTATTACTGGGGTGTGTGTGTGTGTGTGTGTGTATGTGTGTGTGTGTGTATGTCACTGGCATCCTGTGAATAGAGACCAAGGATGCTGCCAAATATCTTAGCAGTGGCCCTCACACCAAACAATGACTTTACTCATACTGCAATAGCATTGCGGTGGAGGAACCCAGTGTTAGGATTAAAAATAACTCGAGCAGCTGTTCAGTGGTGGCGCATGCCTTTAATCCCAGCACTTAGGAGGCAGAGGCAGGCAGATGGGTGTGAGTTCGAGGCCAGCCTGGTCTACAGAGTGAGTTCTGGGACAGCCAGAGCTGTTACACAGAAAAACCCTGTCTCAAAGCAAAACAAACAAACAAAAAGTTAAAAACAACAACAAACTGGAGTGAGCCACAATAGATCTGATTTATAATAAATCTGGAGAGATTTATTATAGAAGCACATTTATTATGTGAAAGAGAGAGGAGCGTTACTGTCTGAGTGGGCCATGAGGCTGGGGGGTTGGAGGAGAGAGAGAGAGAGAGAGAGAGAGAGAGAGAGAGAGAGAGAGAGAGAGAGAGAGAGAGAGAGAGAGAGAGAGAGAAGCGGGTGCCCCTTAGAGATAGTGAAAGAGTTGGTCCTTTTTTATAGTCTGGGACACACCTGGCAGCTGCAGGCGATGACGTCATAGGCTGCTATGCAACCTAGAGGCAGCCGCCTATATGCTAACACCCAGCCCTAGAGAAAGTCTGCAGTCCTCCATACTGGCCCCCTTTTCCACTCCAAGTGCGGAACCTGAGCTTAAAGTAGACTCGTCAACCATCTCCAGCTTTTTTTTTTTCCCTTGTGGTTTTGAATCCCTTTTGAAATCTCTTGTCTAGGAGATCCCTAGCAGCCGCTGCTGGGGCATTTTAAACGTAGGAAGACCGAGGGCTCCTGTTTAAACATTGGTACCTTTACTATTTTTCACACTCTGCTTCATTTCACGACCAAACCATCGAATGAGTCATGCAGGGACAGCATTAGGCTCAAGCTCTTGCTGGGGTGTGAGGCCTCCTAGGTGCGTCCCTTGGTCCCCAAAGAGACTTGCTCAAGAGGACCCTGCGGCAGGCCCACTGCAGGGAGAAACCCACTGCCCTGAGACTCCTTTCATATCTGCTTGAGGCTCTGGAGCTCCCGGGTGTTGAGAGTTAACTTAAAACACATGGTGGAAAGCATTCAGCCTTTGTTTGGGAGCTCCCCTGGGTGAAGGGATGCCTTGCTCCATTGAAATTGTCTAGACTCAGAGACGAACGTGCCCACTAGGGGTTATATAATATTAAGAAGACTCATAAGTGAGGCGTTTTAAAATGTCCTTCCCCAGGACTGAGGATGTAGTTTGGTTGGTAGAGCGCCTGTCTAGCAAGTAGAGAGCCCTGGATTTTGGCCACAGTACTGCCCACATAAACTGGTTCCAGCCCATTATTCCTGAATGTCGGAGGAACAAACCCTGCCGTAGAGCCGGGACAAAGCCTGCTGCCAAATAACGTGTATAGAGCTGGCCTGAGACCTGCCTGCACATGCCCAGAGACTTGACCAGACACAAGCCAATGAGGAAGAGCCACAGCAGCAGCTTGCAGTCTGGGAGCCAATGGGACACCAGGTGCGGGTGAGGGTACTAAGGGGCATCCTCTTCCTGAAATAAATGAGTCTGCTTTTGCCACTTGCTTGACTCCAAGAGTCTGTGTCCTTGACTCTGCGCCAGATCACACCCTCATCCTCCCAAGGGTCCCTGGGCTGGGTTCAAGCAACACCTGAACCTGACATGTTGTTGAGGCAGGAAGATAGTAAGTTCAGTCATTCCCTCAGCCTCAAAATAAATTATAGTCTAGCCTGAGCTACATGAGATTGTCTTAACAACAACAACAACAACAACAACAACAACAACAAAAATCTTTCAATTATTCATCGTTGTTACACTTTGCATCTGAGGAGCCCAGTCCCATGTTTGAACACTTGATCCCCAGGTTGTGGTGGCATTTTGAAGGCCATGGATCTTTTAGGGGTCTGGCTGATGAGGAGTAGGTGACTGCGATGGACCTTTGGATTTTGTACCTGCCTCTGGTTTGGGCTTGCATTTTCTGCTCTGGGTGTTCCCACCTGATTCTGGTGTCATGCCCGAGCCAAAACAAGCCTTCCTTTCAGCTAGTTGCTTCTATCTGGTGTTTTGTTACAGCTGATGAGGATAACAAATAAACAAACCAACCAACCAACACACACACACACACACACACACACACACACACACACACACACGAGATGTCATTTATATATGAGTTTCTTAGAATTGGGAATCAGTACAGAGAGAGATGTCATGGACACACCATGTAAGAGTAGGGAGGTCCTCACTCTCAGGGTGCTCCACAGTCAGGGTCAGTGTGGCCATCAGCCCAGCAGTACCTTAGGGACCTCTCATTTTACTTGATACAAACATCCTGTTCTTGTAACACCTAACCTTTAGGAAGGACCAGAGGTGGTAGTTGTTGGTGTTTGTTTGTTTGTTTGTTGCCACTGAGTGGGACATACGAGGATACGAAATGCTTAGAGGATTTGTTCAGGGTCTTGCGTAATCTTGCATTTCCTTGTCTCCTGGTCTCAGATTGTTCCCTTCAGCCCTGAAATCAGTCTGTTGACAGTTCAGGATTATTTCCCTAGTTCTCCCTGCTGTTGTGTTGTCTTCCTGTTTCCAAACACTTTATACTCCTTCATTTGACCGTCTGAGCAGTGTTTCTCTGCCCTCCACACCTCTTTGGTTCTCACTCCCTCTGTTCTTGTCCTTATTAATGCACTAGTCCAAATAAGATTCACGTTCTAGTGCCTGAGCCATTTTAACCATATACAGCAGAAGGCATTTCCATGTGTAACGGGGCTAAATATTGGAAGTAGTGAGGTTTTTCCTGATTTAGCCAGAAGGACTCCAAATGTAACCACAAATATCTTTTTTCCCTTGCATATTCGTGCACGTGTGTGTGTGTGTGTGTGTGTGTGTGTGTGTGTGTGTGTGTGTGTGTGAATGTGTATATGTGTAGGTGCTCATAGAGACCAGAAGAATGTGTCAGATTTCCTGAAGGTGGAGTGCCAGCTGGTCGTCAGTCACACAGCATGAGTACTGGGGACTAAATGCATCTGGTCCTCTGTAAAAGCAGCAAGTGTTCTTCACCGCTGAGCCATCTCTCTGGCTCCACAGATGTCTTTAAAAGAGGAAGGCAGAGGAGCTTTGGATGGGAATGGACCCGATCTGCTCACATATTTGCATGCTTAGCCTCCAGTTGATGAACTCTTTGAGAAAACATGGAAGGATTAGAAAGTGTTGCCAAGTGTGTCACAGAGGGCTGGTTTTGAGAGTTCAAAAGCCCACAGCAAGCCCAATCTCTCTTTCTCCCTCCCTCCCCCCACCCCACCCCCCTCTCTCTCTGTCTCTCTGTCTCTCTCTCTCTCTCTCTCTCTCTCTCTCTCTCTCTCTCTCTCTCTCTCTCATCTGCTGACCAGTAGTATAAGTTTAACTTCTTCCTGTCTAAACTGATGAATTTCCCCACCTCAGATTTCCCCCCCCAGAATTCCTCTCTCCTGGAAGTCTCACCTTTCCTCTTCTGCCTCAGCCATTGGCCATTTAGCTCTTGATAAGACAAATCAGGAGGTGTTAGAGAGAATGTTTACAAAATAGGATTTTACAAAAAAAGAAATCACATTTCGTAGTCTTCCTTGAAGCCACTGATAACAGTTCTTTTTTTTTTTTTTAAAGATGTATTTATTTATTGTGTATACAGTGCTCTGCCTGCATGTACACCTGCAGGACAGAAGAGGGCATCAGACTGGATTATAGATGATTGTGAGCCACCAAGTGGTTGCTGGGAATTGAACTCAGGACCTCTGGAAGAGCAGTCAGTACTCTTAACCTCTGAGCCATCTCTCCAGCCCTGATAACAGTTCTTGCCAAATCTCAGAGTCATCTCTGTCATGGATGACAAAGATAGCTGTTTGCAGAGATTGAATGGGCTGGGACATGCATGAGACCTAGGGTTCTATTCCCCGGTACTGCAGGAACTGGGCATGGTGGCACATGCCTGTAGGAAGGAACATCAGAAGTTCAAGGTCATCCCCAGTTACACAGTGTGCTGGCTAGTTTTATGGCAACCTGACACAAGCCAGAGTCCTCTTAGAAGAGGGACCCTCAACTGAGAAAATGCCCCCAGCTGATTGGCCTGTGGGCAAATTTGTGGTTCGTTTTCTTGATTGACATAGGAGGGCCCAGCTCGCTGTGGGCAGTGCTACCCCTGTGTGGTTCTGCATATGGTAAGAAAGCAGGCTGAGTAAGCCATGAGAAGCAAGCCAGTAACCAGTGATCCTTCACGGCCCCTGCTTCAGTTACTGCCCCCAGCTGTCTGCCCTAACTCCCCCCTACAAGAGAGACTGTGGTGAGGACACGGGAGCTGAAGTAAGCCCTTTCCTCTCCACGCTGCTCTTGTTCATGAGACCCTAGCTAAGACACACAGTGAGCTTGAGGCCAGGCTGGACTGCATGAGGATGTGTCTCAAAACCAATCAATCAGTTCATACATAAATGGGAGTGGACGTGACTGGCACACACTATCCTTCTCAGGATGGCACAAGGAATATGAAGGTCGATGTAGCTTGGGTCTCTAATGGAATCATAGAGATAATCCTTCATTCCTGGACTGCTTGCCTACAAAGCTCCTTGTGTGTGTGTGTGTGTGTGTGTGTGTGTGTGTGTGTGTGTGTGTGTGAGAGAGAGAGAGAGAGAGAGAGAGAGAGAGAGAGAGAGAGAGAGAGAGTGTTAGCCCCTTCCCTGGTTAAGCCACTGTACTGTGTTCTCTGTTCTGTTAACCCTGTGACCCATGACTTACTTTAAATGTAGGGAGAGGCTACTCATTTCTGTTTTTGATTCCCGTGTGCCGATGCAGTGTACGTTTAGCCGTCTTTAGATTTACATGGCCAGCAGGTACCAGTGAGTGAGTCTATTAGTTGGGGCAAGCGGCTCCAGGCATTACATCAGACATAGCCTAGGTTCCCTGTGGCTCCACGGAGCAGCTTACTTCTTGTTGCTAGGAAACATGTCTTATACTTGTTTCCAGAGTATGTTGTCCTTCGTGGATGTGGGCTCTTACCTTCTTGTGGGTCTTTGCTGCACTGTCTAGATACAACAGTCTGACCTGTGCACTGGGCGAAACTGGACATTCCCAGCTCAGTTGAGCCATAAGAAAGGGGTGATGTTTAAGCTGGGCATGATGAGAATCACAGTGCGTGGGAGGCAGAGGTAGAGGACCACAAGGCTGAGGGTAGCTTGGACCACATACTACGACTCGGTTTCAAAAAACCAAAAACACCGTGCCTGGTGGGTCAGACCTGCAATCTCAGTTACTTAGGAAGCTGAGGCCAGAGGATTGCAAACTTGACATTTACCTGGGCGACAGAGAGAGTTCAGGGTAGCTTGGGCACTTAGTGAGATCCTGTCTCAAAACAAACAAAGAAACAAAGAATGTGTGTGGGACAAATTTAACTCAGTGGTAAAACTTGTCTAACTTGTGAGAGGTTGCATGTTCAGTCCCCAGTGTCAAACCAACCAGCAGGCAGCTAACCAACCAACCAACCTGATGATGTTTAAACACAAAATCAGCCAACCAACCAACCAACTGGATGACATTTAAACACAAAATTAACCAACCAATCAACCAATTGGTGACATTTGAACAGAAAACCTCCTACAAAATGGCAGATTCATATGATTTGATCTAATTTCACATATGTGATTTGAGCAAGAGGCTCTCTGAACCTGTCCCTTATCTTTAAGAAAGGTCCCAAGGCTCTCAAGAAAGTAAAAAAAAAAAAAAAAAAAGAAAAGAAAAAGAAAAAAAAATCTGCAAAGACTCAGGACCAAGTTTGACACATAGTAAGTGACTCAAAAGGACCAGCTTTAAATTTAAAAAAAATTTTTTTTTAAAAAACCTACAATCTAGTACAGACTCCTGGCACATGGCTGCCACTCTTTAATTATCTTGTTGTCGGAAGACAGGCATATGCCCCATATAGTGTAAGTTTACCCTCTTAATTGGTATATGATTTGGAAGGTGTTAGTGGGGTTTACACAATTGTGTCATCACACCATGGATCTGGCCCAGTTTTCATCGCTGGGGAAAGAAACTTCACATGTGTGAGAGCAGTTATTTTGCTTTTGTTTCCAAGTGGCTGGTATTGCACCTTTTTTAGGTCACCAAGCTCAGTAGATATTGACTTTATCTTGCAGAATTAAAGAAACAGCTCCCGTTTCCTCATTCAACAGCAAGTGGGGTGCAGCGCACATATACAGTGCACACTTTCTACACAATAGCAAGAAAGACAAAAACAACAACAGCCACACTGTTGCTGATAATGGCACTGGCTATGCCTTTACAGTGCCAGGAGGATTGCCATTGTCATGTCCTGAGCCACTGGTTTGCCTCTGCGAGAGAATTTGAAAGGAAGATGGTAACCTCCACACCCTCACATGCTCCCAGTCCCGGCAGCTGATGGCTCTGAATGAGCGGAAACTGAACCAATGGTCAGGGAATTGCCTCGAAAGCACCTTTCCTATATTAACCTTTTGATTTCAGAGACTTTTTATAAATAGCATTGTTTTGGTTACACACAAACAAGGGTGAGTCAAAGTGAAACTGGCCTAGTTCTCCTTCTTAGCTAAGAGTGCCTGATTGCACAGGATGCAACATCCGGGGTGACGGTCAATGAGGTTCAGTCACAGAAGAAGAAGGAAATGCAGTTTTACCTATTGAAAATTTCACGCCCCCTGGGAGGAAATTCTTTTATTTCCCCTTACATTCCCTTACCAATTGCCTTTCCTCCCATTCAATATTTTTTTTTCAATTTCACTTCTTTTAGTATGTTAAGAGTTCTATTTGTTTATTTGTTTATTTATTTATTTATTTGGTGTTTTAAGACAGGGTTTCCCTGTGTAGCCTTGGCTGCCCTGGACTCACTTTGAGGACCAGGCTGGCCTTGAACTCAGAGATCCGCCTGCCTATGCCTCCCGTGTACTGGGATTTCAGGCATGATGTGTATGCGTATGTCTGTGTGTGAATATATAAGATGCCTGTAGAAGCGGGAAGACATAATCCGCTCCTGCACTGGAATTACAGTTGATTATTGTGAGCCGCTTGAGATGGGTCCTGGGAACTGAGTTCAGGTACTTTGACAAAGCAGCAAGGACTCTTAGCCACTGAGCAATCTCTCCAGCCCCGCCTATTTTTTTTTTTTTTAATGTGGAATGCTTTGGAGGTTGATAATTGGTTCACCCTTTCCTTCATGTAGGTTCCCTGGATTGAACTCAGGTTGTCAGCCATGTGGCAAGTGCTCTTAATACTGAGCCATCTTGCTGGCCTTCACTAAATTAATCAATCACGTATGTATTTATTGAGACATGGTCTGACTAGGTAGCCCTAACTATCGGACTTGGTATATAGACCCTGGTAGCTTTGAATTTATAGAGATCTGCTTGATTCTGTCCCCACCCCCCACCCCTAAGTGCTGGGATTAAGGCAGACACGCACCACCTGCCCAATTTTCTAAATTAATTTTTATTCTTAAATGAGCACACACAATACTATATATCATTATAGCATTTTCAAACAATGTGTTAGTAGAGTCTGCTTACCCCTCCCCCCCACGCCCCTGCTGACCATACTCCCCTTAAAGTCTCCTTCCACCCGCTTCTGCGTTTATGTCCCGTGTGTCCACTCTCCATCCTACTTCATTGTGTAGTTTTGCTCTCTTGGTCTCCTTTATAGCTTTAGAAGATTTTACCATAATGTGTGTGCGCATGTGCATGTGCGTGCGCCCGCACGCAAACACACACACACACACACACACACACACACACACACACACACACACACATGCAAGCTAGATGCCACGTATGGGGGAGAACATGTGGTTTTTGAATGTTTGAGTTTGAGTAATACTTTGCTATCTATTAGACTTTCTGAATCTACCCATTTCCCTTTGTAGCTGAAGAAATTTCCGTTGAGTATCTGTGCCATATTGTCATTATCTATAGCCATCGGTTGGTGGGCATCAAGACTGGTCCATCTCCTTGCTCTTTCAGGCAGAGGAGACATAAGCACAGATGTGCAAGCATCTTTACAGTAAGGCTATGGAACCCTTTGGTAGCTGTCCAAGGGGCTGTACGGGTGGATCAGAAGGTGGCTCTACTTTTAATTTTTTTCAAGACTGCTTAATACTAGTTTCCATAGTATATATACTGTTTTGCACTCATGCCAGTGGTGGGTGAGGCCTTACCAGTGTCTGTGATCAGATTTCTTGATGACGCCCATTCTGACTGGCATGAGGTGCATCACTAAGTAGTTGAAATTTTCTGTCTTTAAAAAAAATTATTATTACTCGAGCTGTTGAAGAAATGTCATCATGGAAGTTAACAGTTTAATCTGGACAGGGCTCTGCATGGTTGATGATTTCAAAATGCTAATTGCTGCCTACACCTATGGGGATGGTTCACTGCTCTTGCTTTTGAAACAGCCCAGTTCTCTTTTGAACCAGCTGTCACCACAGGGCCACTGCTCTACTCTAGCCTTTTCCCCGCCCTCTTTCTAGTCTTGGAAAGTAGGAGCTGCTGGCTACTGAGAAGGAGGAACAACAGTATTGGGTGCTGTTTCTTTTTGGGGGCAACAGGATGCATTGCCATTTCAAGGTACCGCATCTTAAGTCTTGACGTTCAAGCAGGTGTAGCCAAGGAGCAAGGATGTTTATACAAAATGTTACTGAAGAGAAGAGCTTCCTGAAAAGAGAGGCAGCAGGCTGCGGGTCTGTCTTGGTTCATTAATCACAGTCAAACTGCAAAACACAAAGTGAGAAAATGTCCTGCTTAAAGCAACAAACACGCTTACCGAAGCCAAAGCAGTCAAAATATGATCAAATACCATAATAACCTTGACCTGGCTGTTCCATCCTTTTGTATTGGAGCTGAGTTTCCTATGCAGCCATTTAGAAATCTTAGGGCCCTGGGAGGTGTTGCTGCCCAACTGTAGTCTATTGGGATTTGTTAGTGTAGGTGTCCATGGTCAGTGAGTTTAGTACGTCCAGTTCTTACTTCAACTGAGACCAGGCCAGTGTTGGCCACGGCTCAGTCACTACCACAGTTCCTGCTCTGTTCCTTGGTAGGGGCACGACTGCCCGGTGTTAGCTTAGTGTTGGGTCCCAGGGAAAGAGAGGTGACCTTGGGTTGGGTTTTTCAACTGGATCCATCAGCACAGGCATTGCAATATATTATGCATGTTAAATATGAAGAACGGTGAAACTTTAACCCAAGTAATAGTACATGTAAACCTTCTTCCTAGTGTCTCTTGGAGAGGTTATGCATTTATTCGGAGGCTGTCCCCACACTTGCTCGCACACTTGAACCGTTGAAAAACTTTATCATTTTATGCATGTCTTTGTATCTCACATTACTTACCTGATTGCTAGAAAACAGTAGAAAATGGCCTCAGAAGCTCCACATTTTTTTGCCGTGGGGACTTATAAAAGATGAGGCTTCAAGCCACTCTCAAACATTCTCAAAGACGGGATCTAAAAGTTAACTCTGGCCAATGTTAGAACCACGGTGGGGCTTGCACAACCTCCAAGATAGCGCTTGAAGGAGAAAGCACTCTCAGGTATGAGTTATGGCATATTTACTAGAAACTCATTACACTATTTTATAGCACATTAAATAAAGCAGGTGTAAGCTCATCGGAGACGAGCACTCTTCACCCACTCAAAAAACGATAGTCACATATATTTGCTGTTATAAAGTGCATCCTTCTATAAAAAGTAATACTGTATTTCTAATGAAAGTTGGAGCTACGAAAGTTCACAGAAGTCACCTTAGGGACAGAATGCTCAGCAGTTTGAAATTTAATATAGTTTCTGTTATCTGCATATGACCTTCATAGAACACATATTTATCTGTAGTTACTTGAGAAAGGAGCATTAAATCTCAGGAATGACAACTTTCCCATATCCTACTCTGAAAGTCACGTTTCTAAGAGCAGATGGAATAGGAGCCTGTAGCTGCTTGTTCGAGACAATTTTATTAAGTGATTCGTGGGTTTGCCTATTAGGGAGCAAAGATAGATTTATTTTCCTTTTCTTCTTCCTACTCCTCTCAAAGCTGCCTTCTTTGGGATGCAGAGGATGAGCATTGCCTATAGCTGCTGGCAGAGCGTTCTAGAATTGATGATCAGTACTTTACCCCAGGTATGCTACCAGCAACAGACCAAAGGAACAATTCCACTCAAATCTACCTTGGTGAACCGATGAGTGAAATTACGGTGACTAATTGGGCAAGTGGCTTACCAGGAAGTGCATGGGTGAGGGTTGATTTTTCAGGACCACGGGGAAACTTCTGAGTGTTTATACCATGGAAGAAAGTATCTCTCAGTCGCCAAGTAATCATTGTTTGTCAGCATCCTCAGGGGTGTGTGTGTGTGTGTGTGTGTGTGTGTGTGTGTGTGTGTGTGTGTGTGTGTGTGTGTCTCCCCTCCTTTACCCAGCAACTGTTAACTGCCTATAAAACCTTTGGGTCCTCCCCTTACAATGGCACATTAGTGTGCTCAGTCCTGTTCAGTTCCTGTGCTTGTAATCACACTTTTGAGGCAAACGTCATGTCCTGCCCAGAGGACAGTGTTTCACAGCACAGAGCCGGTGATGCTCTCTTGTTTTTGATTGCTGCTGGCTTTCTGCCTTATAAATAGCCTATCAAACCTGAACGTATAGAACAATGGGCCAACAGACAGTACTTGCCGGCTGCTCCTTCCTCTGTCTCCAGCTGTAATTTTCCAGTGTCTCAGGGGAAAAGATGGAGAAGCGTGGTGGTTTGAACGAGAATGTCCCTCCGGCCCCCCCACCCTCCCACCCCACGTAGGCCCCTGTGTTTAAACACCTGATCCCCAGGTGGTGGTGCTATTTCAAGAGGCTTAGGAGGCGCAGCCTTGTAGGAGAAAAGATGTCACTGGAGGTAGGCCTCATGCCATTTCCTGTTTGGCCTCTCTGTTTGACCTTGTTTAGGAGATGCATTCTCAGCTTCTTGCTCTGGCTGCCCAATTTCCTGCCAAAGCCTTCCTTCTAATCTCACCCCAGCGGGGGCACGAGCATTCACCCACACCAACTCCTTTACTTGTACGCTTTTTTCCCCAGTTCTTCAGAATGACTATTAGAGGGCGCCCAGGGTTCCCTTTCATTGTGGTTTCCTTCTTCTTCGAGATTCAGATGAGCCCATCCTAAGTGGTCCACGACCTCCAGGCCTCCAGAGATGTCTACATCCTTTTACGTACAAATGGACCCATTGGTGCTACCATCCCTGGTACTCTGTGCCCTTCAGCATCCTGCTAGGTTTCCCCCAATCTGCTCTCCTGATTCAGTCAGGAGGCTGAAGGAGAGGCTGCTGGCCTCCATCTGTGTGCAGTGGGTTCCCAGCACAAACACTGTTCTTCTCCCTTTGCTTCTTGCTTCTTGCTCTTTGCATGTTGATGGTGTGATTTCTTGCTGCAATCTAAACTCTCAGAAATTGTGACTACCCTGATTTCTCTACAACTGTGATTGTAGAGATATAAAATAGCAATCACTATTTTAGTTAGAGTTGGAAACTTATTCTTAGCTAATGTCAGGTCAAACTCACGACTTTCCCTTGTTTTTACCCTTCTAAATCTGGTGTATAGCTGGGCTGTGGTGGTGCACACCGTTAATCCTAGAACTCTGGAGGCAGAGGCAGGTAGATTGCTATGAGTTCCAGGACAGCCTGGTCTACAAAGAGAGTCCAGGACAGCCAGGGATACACAGAGAAACCCTGTCTCAAAGAATTAAAAAACCAAACCAAACCAAAAACAATAAATCTGGTGTATAGAGGTGGTGTGGAGTGCCATGATGTTAGAGCATCAGGTGAGGTCCTGGCGTCTGGTGCATTTCCCTAAGTATTCTTGCTGCTCTTAAGAGTGCGTGTAGCAGCCAGGCCCAGTGGCACACACCTTTAATCCCATCACTCGGGAGGCAGAGGCAGGAGGATAACTGTGAGTTTGAGGCCAGCCTGGTCTACAAAGAGAGTCCAAGACAGCCAAGGCTACACAGAGAAACCTTGTTTCAAGACACCACTCCCACCCATCCACCCCCCACCCCCAAAAAAAGTTCATATCACATTGCTTCTTGGCCTTTTGGCTAAGATCAGGCGAAAAGTGCATGTCGCCTGGTTCTCATCCATTTCTTCACCCTGGCACTTACTGAGGTGCCTTTATTCTGCCCGTGCTATGCAGGTCATGGCTGGTGAGGTCTCGCCTGTAAGGCCTTCTCTGTGCTCTTTGCCAAGCTTCTGGGACTCTGGGAGGCCGCTTGAGCCCTCTCACCCCTGCAGCCATCAGGTACAGAGGCCCTCTGTGAGCCTGACCAGTTAGAGAGCAGCTCACTGGCTGGTTTTGCTCTCAGACCCCTGAACGACATTATGTAAAGCTGAATCACTTGTGGAAATATAACTTCAGAAACAGCTATTTGATCTGCCTTTCCTTTTATAGAGAAAGCCAGAAGATTCTTTTGGGAGAGATATTTTTCACATACGAAGGTCTGAAAATAGCCTTGATTCCTGGAGACAAGTAGTTGGGGTTGCAATAATTTGAATAAATAAATACTTTGATGTCACTTTTACCTTCTTCCACTAGCTTTGTATCACCCTACCACACATATTTCTTAGAAATACCCCCCCCCCCGAATCAGTAATTCTGGCCCAAGTAGCCACTGTCCACTATTTCTCAAAAATTTTCTTTGTTTAAAAGCACCATGGTTTTGACCATTTCTTCTCACATCACTGTCCTGTAGATTCCCCAGGCATGTGTAAATCTAATAACAACTTTTACTTTTTTTTTTCTTGTTAGTCAGATTCAATATTAATTAGGCCCCTAGATCTAGTCACAAAGCCTGGCTGAGAATCGATGGAGATTGGTGTGTGTGTCGGGGGGGGGGGGGGGGGGGGGGGGGGGGACACGACTCTCTCTTTCCTAATCCACAAACTGCCTTTGGACCTAGAGTTTCTTCTTCCCTTGAGCTGTTGTGGGTAAACAGAATGAGCTGCTTTTCAAAGACAAGGAGGAGGGGCCTTCCCTTCACAGTTTCAGGCGTGGGGGTGTGCCTGCAAAGTGGTGCAGGTGGGAGCCTCTTCTAAAGGTGTATTTGTGAATGGCTGTTGCGTGCACACGTATGTGTACCACATGCATGCAGTGCCCATGGAGGCATCGGAGCCCTTGGTACTGGACTTACAAATGTAGTCACCACATGAGTGCTGGAAAGCGAACCTGAGTCCTCTGGAAGAGCAGTTAGTACTCTTAGCTGCTGAGTGGCCTGTCCAGCCTACAGGTGGGAGTCTAAGTTGCTAGGCTGATGGAGATGTTCATGTGCATAGGACATGTAAGCAAGAGCCTTAGGCTGTCAAAGGCATCACGATAGGCATGCGCATAGTCCAAGCCAGGTGGAGTTCCAGGATGCTAAGCCATTCCTTATGCTTACTCACCTTGTAAATAGTTCTCTTATGAGACCTCTGCTCATACGAAACAAGAATCTTGTCATACGCCACAGAAAAAGCATCTCAGGACAAGTGCGTCTGAAGCAAACGTAGGGTTTATTAATAAAAGGTGGACCTGGAGAGGTGGTCCAGCAGCTAAGAATGTCTTCTGTTCCTGCAGAGGACCCAAGTTCGGCTCCCAGCACCCATGCTGGGCAGTTTACAACTGGTAACTACCTGTAACTCCAGCGCTAGGGAATCTGATACCTCTGGCTCCACAGCTACCTGCACTCATGTGCACACACATTCCCACCTGCCCATGCATGTAGTTGAAAATAAAATAAGTCTTTTAAAAAAGGAAAAGCTTTGGGAGCTGGAGTGATGATGGCCCGGTGGTGGTGAACACTCGTTGCTCTTCCAGAGGACCCAGGTTTGCCTGCCAGCATCCACATTGGTGGCTCACAACTGTTTGTAACTCCAGTATAATGAGAACCCAATGCCGTCTTCTGGCCTTAAGTGGCTTTAGACTCACAGTAATCCTCCTGCTTCAACTTCCTGAGCCATGGGATTACAGACATGTACCACCAACCGTTCGAAATTTTAAGTGTACTAACGTAAGTTATAAATATGATTTAGGTGGCTTCTGAAGTTATTTTTTCAAAGAGTTTAACATACTAAGCGCTAGAGAGATGGCTGAGGGTATGGGCACGTGTGTCTTTTGCAGAGGACCAGAGTTTGATTCTCAGTACCCTCAATGGGTGGCTATAACCGTCTGTAACTCTGGCTCCAAAGGAGCTCTGCACCTTGGACCTCATCAGGCATTTTCATGTCACTGTTGATCTTTGTGTGTGTGCTGTATGTGTGGGTATACACGTCTGCGCATGCGTGCTCACTAAGTGTGCCTGTGCACTGGAGGTTGATTTGGGGTGTCTTTATTACTGTTCATCCTGTTTTTTGAGACAGGGTCTTTTGGTGAATGTGGAACTCTCTCTTGGTCAGCCAGGCTGGCTGGCCACGCCGCCAGGCACTCTCCTGTCTGCTTTCCACATTCTCTGCTGCTCCTCACCTCATCTTAGTGTTGCAGATGAGAGCTGCCATGCCCAGCTTGTGGGTGCTGGGAATCTTAACCAAAGTTCTCAATCATACAAAGTAAGGACTTTACTCACTGAGCCATCTCCCCAGCCCTGCCAAGAGGTTTTTGTTTTGTTTTGTTTTGTTTTTTTGAGACAGGGTTTCTCTGTGTAGCCTTGACTATCCTGGACTTGCTTTGGAGACCAGGCTGGCCTCGAACTCACAGCGCTGAGTGTGCCACCTCAGCCCAGCCTGCCTCTACTTCTTATCATCATCTCGTAATGATCCCGTCGTATTATGACTGTGTCAGGGCATTAATTCATTGATTAGGGCAGAGCCTTTACGACCCAGTATCTTCTGAAAAGGCAGGCCCGCAATAAATGAGCCCACGGAGGAATTTGATATTCAAAACACAATTACTTTGCACATCCAGAAGGTCATTTTAGGGATAAAGGTTTCATGGCCAAGGACATCTGCTGGATTTCTTGGGCTTTCCGGAATTAAATAGTGCGCCTCCCTGGCTTGTTTCTTTTGGATTTTAGCAGCTTGAGTCAGATATTAAAGGTGGAACAGGAAGATCATTTGTGGGCAAATGGGTCAGCACATTGTTCTTAGTATTCCTTCATTCCAGTACAGCATTTATACAGCTAGCGCAGAGCTCCGCGCTTGTTATACACGTTTCATTTGCACCTCATTCTCTTTCAATCAGGTCAGGCCCAAGCCTTGTGGCATCTCACTGTGGCGACATCTCCCTCCGTTTCAGGAGCATCCATTTCAGGATCCGTGGCGGTCCCTTTAAGGCCCTGGAAAGGGCCGGCAATCGGTTGGCCGACGAGGCCACGCCCCGTCACGTGTCCTTCGTGCCATTGGGCGTGGCCAGAGCCTCTAAGTTGCCGTCACTTCCGGCTCTCTGTCAGTCCGGAGCGAGCGAGCGAGCGACCTAGCGGCTGTTGGACGGCAGGAGCGAAGCGTGAGTGCGCGGGACCCCGGGCCCACTCCTCGCGGCCGCGGCCGGCCCGACCCCAGGCTCCCCGCCGAGCTGCCGGGGCCCCTTCGCTCCCCTTGCCCGCCGCGGCTAGGAGAAACGGCAGCTCGGACGGGTCTCCGCGCCGCGGGCCTCACGTGGCTGCCGCTCTGGGAGCCGAGCCCAGGCGGTGGGCGCGGGCGGGCGTGCGGGCGAGCGAGCGGACGGGCGGGCGGGCTGGCGGGGAGCGGCGGGTGGTGGCCGCGCGTCCCTGGGACATGTGGCGGGGCTCCGGGCGGAGGCGCGCGCGGTCCCCACCCCCCACCCCCACCCGTGGGCTCGGGAGGGCCCCGGGGATCGATGGCCCCGCCGGGTTGAGGGGTCGGGGGCGCGCCTCGGCGAACGCGCCTGGGCTCCGAGGCTAGGATAAGATGGCGCTGGCGCAAGGCCCTCCTCTCCCGCACGCTCCCGGCGCCCCACGCCCCCTTCCTGAGACCGGCCGTAGCCCCAGCCCTCGCCTCGGGGCTTTGAGGAGCTTCCTGGCGGCGACCCCCACGGCGCCCTGCGCCTTCTCACCTTCAAGTGCCTTCTTGCAATCAGGGCTGTTATCGCCGCTCCTCCCCCATGCAAGTCATCGAGTGATCCGTATAAACTCTACGGTCACCCCTTTAGTTACCATTCCCGAATTACGAAGCTTTCCCTCCCCCCCCCCAGCCCCCAAAGAAAGTACCCCGGTAAAAGACTCATTAAAGTTAGAAGTCATAAAGGGTTGGCTTTAGTTACCGTTGTCGTCTTACTGGCTAGATTTAGGTTAGATAATGACGTGGTCATTTGAAGTAATTTTAGTTCCCTAGACAGCTTTTCGTAATGGTAGATAGATATGGCTGGCAGTTTGCAAGTGAAAGACAGTTTATGTTCAAGCTAATTCTCTGTTTAAAACAGGTTTTGTGTAGTTGCGTGTGAACAGCTAGCACGGGAAACTAACTTGATTTAGGAGATTGGGTTGAAATGGAGGCCGCCCGAAGAAAAGCGAATGGAACTGGTTAGGAGCCTTTCAGCTCCCTCCTGTCAGTTGTGTTCTGTATGGTCGTGCTTGCTTGATTTGAGCGGTTTGGATTTAATGATCAGGATTTGGATAGGTTACTTTTGCCTTGACCTCCTATTTTGGAACATTGATTTCTAGTTTGGTCTATAAAGAGCTGGGATATTATATATATATGGAAATTGAGTGTTATGTATATTAGGCCCTTTAAGCCATACAGAAATTAATAGTTTATTGAAGTGGAGAGAGCAAAAATAGTTTGGTAATTAGCTTTTTGCTACCTGGTATTACCACCAGGTATATACTACCTGGTGTAAGTATCTTGAAAAGGGCTTAGGACATGCCTTAGGATTCCTTGAAATTTGGGTTAGACTCAAGATAGTCTGCTCTTTGTTTTAGGCTTAGGCACTCAATAACCAGCCCGCTCTGGGCTCTGGGCCTTGTCTGGTGAGATTTGCCCTGGGCATACAGCCTTCACATTTTACTTCCCAAAGTAGAAAATCAGTGCAAAATACTGTGAATTGTGTATACGGTTGTGAACTCTTGACTGTTGCCTGTTATTTTGATAGTGTGGCCACAAAGTGATAATTAGTGTATACAAAGCAGGGAAAGGATGACTTACAAGGACAACATTAATTAGGTTAAAAAAAGACCCATCAACTTAGAGAAAGGTGAAGGAATGTGCACATGGCTTTTATTTCTTTGTCCTACCTGGGTTCAGAGTATTTGGTTGTGCTTATTATTTGCAATTTAGACATGTGTTCAGTGTAACGACCCCAGTGCCACAAAAAGGCAGACTAAGCCATAGAACTTCTTTTTGACTGGGAGAGAGCTAAGATGAAGATAATAAAGTACCTTGTAAATTATTCATGTAAAGTTTTTTTCTTTCAGAATGCCTAAATCAAAGGAACTTGTTTCTTCAAGCTCTTCAGGCAGTGATTCTGACAGCGAAGTTGAAAAAAAGGTGACTTTTATTGTATAAAATTTGTGGTGCATTACTTCCTCTATAATGCCAACATCCAGTTTTGAAGTGAAAGGCCTGTTGTCTTTTTAGATAGGTTTTGCCATGTTTCCTAGACCTCCTCCATCCCCCTCAGATTTCCCTGAGGGTCGGGACTGTGCTCCCAGTGCTGGGCTCAGAATGTGAGAGGAGAGAGAATCTGCAAGGGTGTTTCTGTAACGGTAGATGGCAAATGGACTGCTTGAATGAATATTAGATTCTAGGCGCATCTGCAGGCTTTAAATCAGACATGAGAGGTTGTTTTTGTGCTGTATTTGGGGTTCAACCTCAGGTCCAAGTGGTGTATCCCAGGCAAGTACTCAACACGGAGTTACATCTCTGCCCCTCCTTTAATTTCCCACAGGGTCTCAATAAGTTGTCTTGGTGACCTTGAACTGTTGTCTTATGCCTCAGCCTCATGAGTGGGGGCCCAGCTCAGATTAAACAAGTCCTCCATTGAACACCTTTAGTAACCTAAACTCACAGAAATGCTTTCTTAGACTCCAGAATTCTAATTAGGCCGAAGACTCTTCTCTGTTACTTATAAATCTGTGTCATTCACAAATCTGCTTAATCTTGGCTGTTGAGGTGGCTCAGTGGGTAAAGGCCCTTGCCATCAAACCTGACAACCCAAGTTTGGTCTCTGTTCTTCCGCATGGTGGAAGAGAACCAGTTCTACCAAGTTTGCCCTCCGACCTCATGCACCCATATACACGCATCACAAGTAATACACAAAGTAATAGTAATAAATAAAATTTTTAAAAATCTGCCTAACCTGTAGGTAGTAAGTCACTATTGGGCTGTGTCACTGACATTTTTAGTGAAAACATTAATTTGACAGCTTTCTCAGTCACTGCTCCCCCTTCCCCAAATTACTGAATTTTAGTTTAGATACATTTTTTTTGAGACAGGGTTTCTCTGTGTAGTCTTGGCTGTCCTGGACTCGTAGACCAGGCTGGCCTCGAACTCACAGCGATCCGCCTGCCTCTGCCTCCCCAGTGCTGGGATTAAAGGCGTGCACCACCACGACCGGCTGTTTAGGTACATTTTAATTTTAAGTTATTTGCTTTAAGTAAATAAAGTCATCCAGCACAACAAACACAATTTACTCATTTTGTTAGAATAAGCTTTTTATGCATTAGGTGACAGCTGTTTTGTCAACTTCATTCCACTTAATTGATCACACCAGTGAGGTGTGACATAGCAGCTCATCTTGTGGTCAAGACTTCCTTCCACATGGCTGTGTCTTGATAGAGATTTATGTCTGAATAAACACACATCCTAGAGGTTGAACAAATTGTATTCTTCTTGCTTTGTGGAAAATAATTACTAGACATATGGTTTACAAATGTTTAAGAGCAGCAGGCAGGACTGGTGATGTAGTTGAGTTGGTAAAGCGCTGGCCTATCACCCAGGAAGCCCTAGCTGTTCCCCAGCATTGCGTACACCTGAGCTTGAATGAGGAGGATGAGAAAGTCCGTCACCTGGGGTACTGGGTCCTGTTCTATTTTTTTAAGCAGCAATCCCCCTTTTGTACTACCTAACAAAAGGGAGCTCTTTATAGGAAAAATGGGAAAGTTGGAGCCTCAAAGTGTAAAGATAGCATATAGTATCATTTATAATATTGAAATAAGGCTTCAAACATCATACATAGCTGTACTTGAAATCTTTTTAGAATTTATATCAGTGTAACATCTTCTGTTTATGTAACTAATTTATATTGGGGTTGCTTTCTGGCCATGTACCAACCAGTCCAGGGAATTGCCTTCTGCTTACTAAGCTGAATTTAGTAGTTTGTCTCACATAGTACTATTAATCCTGTAAGCATTTACATTAAGTACATTCATATTTTTAATTTCATGGCTTTTTATGTGTATTGTTAACCTAGCTTTATCAAATTTAATACAGTAAATTAAAATAGTAATATTAAAATAGTTTGTGCTTGTCCACCAAGAAGGAACATGTCTGCCCTCTACTGTTCGGGGTGGGAACTTAATGTGAGGTTTTGTTTTTTGTTTTGTTTTAAGCTGTTCGCTCATTTTGAGAATGAGGCTGTATAAAATGCTTTTATACTAGTGCTTCTTCAAAAATATTATGAGGTTGAGTGCTAGTCTTAAATTATTACTGCCTATCTTCAGTATTCTTTGTGTTGAAGTTTTTGAGCTGTAGGTTGTCAGTGCTTGGCATAAAATAACTTCCTTACCTAAGCATCCATTCCTCCAACTCCCCCAGACAGGGTTTCATTATGTAGCCCTGGCTGGCTTGGAGCTTTTATGTAGCCCAGGCTGGAAGCATACATTCTTGAAAACAGTTAAGGTTACTTTTGGAATAGACAAGGAATTAATAAATATTAATGTCTTCATCATAGATTTTTTTTTTGAGATGTTTGCTGTATATAGCTTAGGCTGGTTTTGATCTTTAGTTCTCCTGCCTCAACCTTAACCAGGGTTACAGGGTATCCTACTATTCTTTGTTTTGTTTTGTTTCTGAATTAAATAATAAAAGGAAAGCTTTTAGTAGATTTGTGGTTTCTAAAAGCTTATTCAAAAATTATAGTCCACTTTCCTCCCTCATCCCAAAGAAGTATTGTATGGTTCTAGTCTATAATATATGAAGTATCTTTGGGGATTTTGAGAAGAGTTTATGAGCATGATTATTAGTTTATTATTATGAGTGAAGACTAGATTCATAGATAATTTTTTTAATGTACATATATTTCTTTTAATAGATCAAGCCTTTTTTGGTCTCTCTTTAAAAGTAATAAAGTCTTTGAATCCAATATGAATGTCTTTCCCACCCCCATTTTTTAATTTTTTTTAGTTAAAGAGGAAAAAGCAGGTTGTTCCAGAAAAACCTGTGAAGAAACAGAAGCCTGGTGAGACTTCAAGAGCTCTGGCATCTTCCAAGCAGAGCAGCAGCAGCAGAGATGACAACATGTTTCAGGTAATACTGGATTGCATTCAGTTAGTGGGACAGAGCCTTGATCTGAAGAACATTAGAAGTGTTTTGATCTGATAGCACACCACAGTCTGAGTCGTAATCCTCTTGACTAATGATTACTGACAAATGAGTAGGTAGTGAAGGTAATTTGTTCAATTTGGGCTATTGGTAAAGTCTAGAAGTCTGTGTAGTTTTGCTATATTTAAACAATGGAAATCTAACTGTTAAAGAAATCCAAAAGAATATTTAGAACTGTACATTTGGGAAGCAAATTTGAGTTGGTTGGTTGAGTATTAGACTGGAAAGAGTAATTTGATAGATTTTGAGAGAAATGGCCTAATTTAGGCTTCACAAGAACCATAAGGCTGGGGTATAACATGTGTAAAGTGCTTCAATAGCATGTTTAGGCCTTGAGTATGGGCTTAAGCCCTGGGAAAAAAAGGAGATAAATAGATAAAATGAGAGATGTGAGAACACAGGAAGAGGTCTAGTTTGGCACCTTGAGTTTATTAATGTGTTTTTAGCCATTCAATATTTGCTTCGTTCCTTAATGATCTATGAGATGAGGCATTGTGGGTGTATGATGCTGTGAGATTGCTGAGATAAATTATAGACTTTAATCTGTATTGATAAGGAAGAGGTAGTGATGGTTACAAAGATGGTAATAAAGAATGCGCCAGAGGACAGAAGTCATGAGTGAGGAGATAGACATGATGTGAATGTGTCACTTGAGGGTCTCCTGCAGCACTTGGAAGTTTTGGCTGGGAATTAAAAATAGCCAACCACCAAAGCAGATGACAGCTTGTGAGTAATTTTCAAATGGACAGTGAGAGTAGAAAGAGGATGTAAGTTGATAAGATGGTAAAAGAAAACTAAAAGTAAAGTAGTGGAAGCAAGAAACAGACACATTGTAGATTACTTAGTTACAGGTTAAATCTTCTTGATTTCTGTGCAATTTAGGGGCAGAGGTTAATTTGATATAGAATATAGATGAAGATATGTGATGAGGAATTTAAACGATGCTATTATTGCTTTGAATAATAAATTGGGTGCTTACTGTGTTCTGTATTTCATTCAGGGTTTGTCAGGTTCTGGTAATCCACGTGGAATATGGTCTATAACTTAAGGGGACCACAGTTACACACACATACATAGTAAAAATTACAGTAAGGCCTGAGAAGTAGTGGGCAGATTGTTTGAGAGAGTAGGTGTAAGAATCTCATTAAAGAAGTGGCATCAAAATCTTGTTTTGTTTTGAGAAGAGGTATCTCTGTTGTCTTGGCTGTTCTGGAACTTACCTGTAGACCAGGCTAGCCTCTGCCTCCTGAGTGCTGGGATCAAAGGCGGCATGGACCACCACTGCCCGGCTGGGACCTAAATACCCCCCACCCCCACCCCCACCCCCACCCCCACCCCCAAACAGGGTTTCTCTGTGTAGTCTTGGCTGTCCTGGACTCACTTTGTAGACCAGGCTGGCCTCGAACTCAATAGCAGTCTACCTGCCTCTGCCTCCCAAGTGCTGGGATTAAAGGCGTGCGCCACCATGCCTGGCTGGGATCTAAATCTTAGATCTTAAGGTCTTAAGGTTAAGCCAGCTGAGCAAAAAGTGTGTGGACAAACGAAGTGTTTTCAAGATTAGGATATTGAGTTAATATCTTGAAGTGGGAAGAGCTTGTGTTTTGTATGAATTTTGGAGCCTGGAAAGTCTTGCTGAGAATGAGGAGTCTATTTGGTGACGAGAATGAAGGGCAGATCTTCTAGGCTATTTGAGTTTTACTCTTAAGTACAACAAGAAACTGTTTGGGATCAGGGTAAATATAAAATTAGCAGGATTATTTCTTAGTGTTTGTAAAGAATTGATTTGGAGTAGTCAGTTTGAGTACTGTTAGTATCTGTCTTGACTTTTCTTTCATCAGTTGTGCTTCACTGTATAGAACAGGCTACATTTGAGTTGTTAGCAATCCTCCTGCTTCACAAGTACTGAGATTGTAGACATAAGGTACCATGCCCAGCTCATCTCTTGCCTTTTAACTTGCTTGTTTTTTTTATTTTTTTTTATTTTTTATTTTTTACATAGGATCACATTTCAGGGTGGCTGTGAGCTTGCTGTTGTAGCTGAGTGAGGCTTTGCACTTGTGAGCTTCCTTCCTCTGGACCTCCCAAGAGTGGAATCATAAGTCTGCATGCGATACCACACTTGGCTTGACTCTAGATTTTAATCTTTCCTATTCTCCCTAATTTTATATAGATTCTGTTTTGTTAGAGATTTTTGGGAAAATGGATTTTATTTTTTAGGGGTTTATTTTTTTCACTACAGAAAAGAGCTTTGGGTTTTTGTGTTTTGTTTTATTTGTTTTTGGTATTTTGAGAAGAGATTTCTTTGTGTAGCCATGCTGTCTTAGAAATAGTTCTAGACTCATGGAGATCTGCCTGACTCTTACGTGCTGGGATTAAAGGCTTGCACCACCACCACTGAGCAGAAGGCCTAAGGCTGTTCAAAACCTAAGTAATCTTTTTAAAAGTGTCTATCTAGAAGGAACGATAGTTCTTACTTTTATGGATTGTGTAACACTAAAGGAGGCCTGTATTTTTATTAGTAATAGTGGCTTGATAATTTCATTAGGAATTTAAAGGATAGGGTTTTTAGAAGAGAAAACAGTAAGCCCACTGATTTTTTTCTTTTCTTTTTGTTGTTGTTGTTGTTGTTAAGGGTTTTTTGTTTTTTCTTTTTCTTAAAGACAGGGATTCTCTGTGTAGCCTTGGCTGTCCTGGAATCACTCTGCAGAGCAGGCTGGCCTTAAACTCACAACTATCTGCCTGCCTCTGCCTGGGATTAAAGGGGTATGCTACCACTTCCTGGCTAGGTCGTTTTTTTTTGTTTATTTTTCTTTAAATAATTATATTCTCTATATTCTCCATTATCAAGAAAGTATACATACACAGATAAGTAATTAAAAGTCTTATTAAAGATATCACTGAGTTGTGTTCTAAGATGCCATCTAAATGCTCTTTAATACTATGTTGTTATAAATTTTTCTTTGTGTTGCTGAGTGATGTAAGTTTGAGAGATTATTTTGTAAATTGTTCTTCCATTCACCTAGGGTGGGCATTTAGCTTCTTTTTGAGTTCTTGAGCTACTAGGAATAAAGGTTTTGTGAATATTTTTTTTTAAAAAAGTATTTCTTTATTATGTATACAATGTTGTGTTCACATGTACACCTGCACACCAGAAGAGGGCACCAGATCTCATTATAGATGGTTGTGAGCCACCATATGGTTGCTGGGATTGAACTCAGGACTTTGGGAAGAGGAGCCAATGCTCTTAACCTCTGAGCCATCTTTCCAGCCCTGAATATTCTTTAGTATTAGTCTTTATGAATACTTTTGGGGGTGGTAAAAATTTATTTGCTGAATCATAAGTGTATATTTGACTTTATAAAAAACTATCAACCTGGGTGTGTTGGTGCACACCTTTAATCCCAGCACCTGGGAGGCTGTGAGTTTGAGGTTAGCCTGGTCTGCAAAGTGAGTCCAGGACAGCCAGGAATACACAAAGAACCGTGTCTCAAAACCAAAAAGAAAGAAAGAAAGAAAGAAAAAAAAGAAACTATTAAATTATTTTCCAAGTAAGTTGTATTATTTAACTCTATCATTGGCAGTACAGGATGCTAGTTGCTCCACATCCTGGGTGTTAGTCTTTTACATTTTATCCAGATTAGTTTAAAAACTGTGTATTGGGAACTCTGGTTTTATTTTGAGTTAATTTTGTGTATCTTTGATCATGTTCTTTGGCTTTTTTTGTGTCTTTTGGGAACAGTGTCTTCAGGGTTTTGTTTTGTTTTCTCTTATTTAAAAAAAAAAAAGCCTAGACCGATTTACTTAGTCATAAGGCTGTATTTTGGATATAAGGCCTTTGCTTTAATAAGTATAGTGATTTTTTATTTATAAGCTTAGGAAAAAAATGCAATCCTTTAAAACTCACTATAGTTTAAAAATGAGTCAAGAAGAAACGTCAAGAAAACAAGAGATATAAGGAAATGGATTGGATAAACACAGCCAGGAGAGAGGTAGCCTTTGCAGGCATCAGTTCTCCATTTGATGATGAGGTTTCACATCCTGGGGTTTTGTTGTCTTTTGTCTTCTGCCCCATGGTCTTCTTTTCTTCTTTTCTTTTTTTCCAAGACAGGATTTCTCTGTATAGCCTTAGTGTGCTGGACTCGATTCCTAGACCAGGCTGGCCTTGAACTCATAGCAATCCACCTGCCTCTCCCTCCCCTGAGTGCTGGGATCACAGGCTTGCGCCGCCACACCCAGCTCTTTTTCCCCTCCATCAGTCATGAAATAAAATATGTGTCTGTCACCATAGATACTGTGTGGCTTTTAGTTAAGTCACACATGTAGTGGC
The DNA here is from genome assembly GCF_964271855.1 of Acomys minous. NCBI lineage: Eukaryota > Metazoa > Chordata > Mammalia > Rodentia > Muridae > Acomys > Acomys minous. Next base: position 57,602,192 of record NC_140494.1, read on the forward strand.
AAAATTGGCTAAGTTTTGTTCCCTGTAGGTAGGAAATGACTTTGAGACCATGTTTGATGTTACAATAGTCTCAAATGTGCTGTCTTCCTCTATGAAGAGACAGCATGGCCATGGCAACTCTTACAAAGGAAAACTTTTAATTGGGGCTGGCTCACAGTTTCAGAGGGTTAGTCCATTATTGTGATGGTGGCATGCAGGCCGACTTGGTGCTGGAGGAGGAGTTGAGAGTTCTTAATTCATAGGCAGCAGAAGCAATTGTGAGCCACACTGGATGTAGCTTGAGTATATGAGATCTTAAAGCCTACCCCACAGTATGTACACACTTCCTTAACAAGGCCACACCTTCTAATAGTGCCCACTCCTTGTGGATCAAGCATTCAGATACATAAGTATATGGGGGCGATACCTATTCAAACCACCATGCCCTGGGTGGTCTGGAACTTGCTATGTGTAAACTAAGCTAACCTTGAACACAGAGCTGCCTGCCTCTTCCTCCAGCTGCTTTACTTTTTGAGTTCTTTGAGTTTGACTACGTTAGGCTTTAGGTATCTCACTTAGGTTGGATCTATGACTGGCTCACCTCACTTAGCACAATGCTATAGAATGTGACAAGATTTCCTAATTTATAAAGGCTGAATAGTGTTTTATTGCATGTGTAAGCTATTGCCTCTCCTTTTTAGCAATCTCCTTGGAGAACTTAACTGCCAGTTGTTTTGAATGGACAGTATGTGCCTCAAGTTTCAGTCAGTGGCAGAGCATGTATACAGTGAGGGCACTATAGGATGGTACCATATTGTCTATAAACTGCTTCACTAAGTATGTTCTGGTGTTCACACAGGAGAGTCTTCTGAGTAGGCAGTTCTCAGGGTGTACCCGGTCTGTTAAGTATTACATGAGAGTAATGCACCCCAAACTGGGATTATTGGAACACATTATGTTTCTATTTTTGTCGAAGGACATTCATTCTATTTACTTTAGCAGTTGAGTTTATTAATATTCATAAATGTAAAAGCGAGACTGAAGAGATAGATAGCTCAGTAGGCAGAAGGCTTGTACAAACACGAGGACCTGAGTTTGGATCCTTAGCACCCACATTAGGTAGTTGGATTTGGGTGCAGATGGAGTATAATTGCCCCACTGTGGGCAGAGATGGCAGATTGTGTGTGCTCTGTGGCCAGCAAACTGAACCTTAACAGTGTGAGCTTCTAGTGCAGCAAGAGACCCTCTCAAAACAAGGCAGAGGAGAAAGACACCTCAAGTCATTCTCTAGACATCATAATGTGGATGTGTGTGTGTGCACACCCCTGCCCCATGATTGGAAAGTGGAGATTTGCTTTGTTTCATTATGTCTTTTTTAAAGCAGTGATTCCCACCCCCTTCATTATAGTTACATATATTTCAGGATTATAAGTGGAGTTAGCCTGAAGCTAGTTTTGACACCTCTTATGAATTTCTTCCCCCTCTTTGCTAGATTGGGAAAATGAGATACGTCAGTGTACGGGACTTTAAAGGAAAAATTCTAATTGATATTAGAGAGTATTGGATGGACTCAGAAGGTGAAATGAAACCAGGGAGAAAAGGTAAGGTTTCATTTCTTCTATTTGATGTTAATGCTGACTAAATACTTGCCTTAATTTGTTACAGGGTGTGCAGATTAAGGATTGGCCTTACTCAGTTGATCCTGTTATAATCAATTTGTAATGAAACCTAGGAAAACAGCATCCTAATGTTACTTTAAATTGATTGCTAATTTACTTGAACTTTCTCTTTGATTTTACATCATTTCCAGAGCTGATCAGGCATTACTTGGAAACAGAAAAATGCTGGGTTTAGTGTGTCCTTTGGTACTGTCAGTACTTCACCCAGGCCTAAGCCTCTTAGCATGTGGAAACATTCTGTCAGCAAGTAGCTAGAACCAGCTTGTATTTAGTTAACTTTTCTTGTGACAAAATACTAGACAAAAGCAATTTAAAGGAGGAGGGGTTGATTTTGACTCAGTCTGAAGGCCTAAGGCAGTTAGCTGGTCCACACTGGGGCTCAGTCAGGAAGTGGAGAGATGAGTTTGCTGGTTCTTGGCTTGGTTTCTTGGTGCCACCCACATTCAGCCTGGGTCTTCCTCCTTCAGCTTAACCTGTCTGCAAATACCCTCCTTGCCACTCCCACAGAGGTGTATTCATGACGATTCTAAATCCATCCAGTTGATAGTCAAGGTTAACTGTTAACTTGTTATTTGTACTGTAAGGAGCAACACAAATTGAGACCCATAGACAAAGGCATGCACACGAAAGTAGAAGGGGAACGGTGGGACACTAAGAGAGGGGAGTGGATGGTAAAATTATCAAAACACATTGTTTACATGTACGGAAATGTCATGGTGAAATGTTGTATATGATTATGCTGATAAACTTTGATAAAAGTCTACCATACAACCTACATTTATGTAGTTCTATGCTCTGGGTTGATCTTTAGTTGATGAAAAGCTGCTTTCTTGAGCCAGTATGGTATGGTGCCTCAGCAGGTGAAGGCACTTGCTGTGAAGCCTGATGACTCCCAGGACCCTTGAGGTGGAAGGGGAGAATGGATATTGCCTACACTGTTGTAAACACTGGCACAGGTGCCTCACACATGTACACATGTGTGTTCCCATTAAGTAAATAAATGTGACAGATACTTTGTTTGTTCTTTCGAGATAGGGTTTCTCTGTAGCCCTGGCTGGCCTGAAACCTTGTAGACCAGGTTGGCCTTGAACTCAGATTTGCCTGCCTCTGCCTCCCAAGTGCTGGAATTAAAGAGATGTGCCACTACGGACTGGCTATGTGACAGATTTTTAATAGATGAAAAAAAAAAAGCTTCATTTTCTGTACTATCCTGTCTGTTGTTAAAGATGACACTTGGTTCATGCAGTTTTGGAGTCTGTTTTAAAAGCTTCCTTTTTTATATTTGCCATTTAATTCCTGTCTGAGTTTTCACTCAGGATTTTCCTGAGTGGCTAATGTCAGATTTCATTCTTGCAAATGTTTACTGAAGGAATTCAGTTAGCCTCAAAGACTTTTCTACATGCTGCCCATTATGTTCTCTCTTTCAATTCCATGTTCCCTCAGAAGTTTTCTAAACATGTGTTGTTTGCTTGTGTTATGTGTTAGACTAAGGGGTTTCATATTACCCGATTTAATATATTATAACCACCCTTTGATGTGTAAGTCTCATTTACTGATTAAGAAAATGACCCTAGAAAATGCAGCTAGTGATGGTGAGGCTGGGTTTTCCACAGTGTACTCGCACCTATATCTGAATTCTGCATTCTGTCATGCCCCTTATGAATCACTTTCTAGGGAGTTTCCCAGAGTGGAATGGATGCTGTGGGAGAACTCAGCACAGAACTGAACACCTTGAAATTTGGTGGAACAAACACTGGAAGAGACAGGATGTAATAATGCTAACGTTTTATGCCAAATCTAGGTCCTGACTCTTAGCCTGCACATATTTGTGAAACATCTTCAAGTTATCATTACTTCTTATTGGTCAAAACAGGCATTATGTAGATGCAGTATTGGAAGCCTAGATACAAAATTGAACCTGTGACTAACAAATGTAAGATTCTAATATCAATATAGATCTCTCACAAGACCTCGTTGTAGTATTTGTCCCATTCAACATGTCAGTTTGGAGGCTGATGAGGTAGCTCTGTGATAGAGGGTGGATGTGGCATGTGTGAGGTCTGTCCTCAATACTAGAAAATCCACATGAGCAAAATGGCAGTTTGATAGAATATTTGGAAATACCAAAATCTCTAAGAAGGGATGATTTTTCACCTTGTATTTCTTAAACCTTGTCTAGGTATTTCCTTAAACATGGAGCAGTGGAGCCAGCTGAAGGAACAGATCTCTGACATAGATGATGCAGTAAGAAAGCTGTAAAATCTGAGCCATATCAAACCTGTACTGTTGTAGTTGTTTTAATCTGTCTTTTTACATTGGCTTTTGTTTTCTAAATGTTGTTTTCCAAGCTGTTGTATATTTGGATTGCAGAACAATTTGTAAGATGAATACTTTTTTTAAATGTGCATTGTTAAAATGTTCTAAGTGAAGCTAATTGTCAACTTTATTAAAGAGGATTGCTTTGTGCCCCCTACCTAGTGTAAAATAAAGTCAGATCATTACAATCTTAACTGTTGTAGCCTTTTTCATCCAGGAAAAAAGAAAAAAGAAAAAGCCCACTAGTGACTGCATAAGGCCAAAAGAACAACCTTTATAGATACATTTTTGACTTGGCCTTTACATTTAGAAGGATTTGTATTACATTGAGCTTCTTAGAGGATTGCTTTGTGGAATGCATACTCAATCTCTTCCGTTCCAGCCAGATTTATTGAAACTTTCTCCCCAATGCTTCTCCCCACGACAGTACTTTTTATTCATTTCTTTAATAACTTACTTTATGTTCAAGTTTTACATAACTCTTCGCAGATATAGTATGATGATTTGGAAAGTCAAACTGTCAATATTATTGTCTCCTAAGTCTACGGTATTAAACATTAGCAGATACCTGTTTGGTAACATGGCTTGTGTGAAAACTCCAAGCAAGTATATGTCATTACGGTGTTCTGTGTAGGTGTTTCGTAGTCTACAGAACATGGTGACTTTGATGTCTGATGAGCCTTCACTTGTAAACATTCGTGCTGGGATGATGTCTGTAAAGTCAGATGTTAAACTAGATTAGACCTTAGTAAAAACTGTGAAACTTACTGACATTATATTCTAATATGGGTATGGATTATATGTAGTCAGGCATGTCACTGAGCTTTATTGTCATGGTAGGTTCTGTGGCCAGTTTTTTGAGTTGGCTGTTGTACAGTTAATCTGGACAAGAGACTTTATGCTAAGTTTGGTAGATATGTTCATTGATTTTCATTTTAACCATGATGATAACCAGGCAGGCACAGATTTCAGGGCTATTGCCCCAATGGATAGGGCATAGTGTTCTTGAGGGAATGTGTTTGCAAAGGAAACTCACCATACTGAAGGGAGCTGGCCTGTGATGAGAAAGAATTTTTCTTGAAACTAAATGGTGTACACATGATATTTTGGTGATACAGTATGACAGTTCTATGTAGAGTAATAAGTGACAAGGATGATTTAAAGACGTGTAAGGGCTGCCATATTAGAATTGTGCTATCTTATTACCAGGTTTGATTCCCATTGTCTACACATTTTTTATAATTGTCAAGGATTTACTTTAAAAATCCATCTCCCAGGGCTCATGGTTAACTTGCCCTCCCCACAGAAATTCTTTAGGTAACTTTTTTGTTGTTGTTGTTGTTTTTTGAGCTATGGCTTCTCTGGGTAGCCTTGGCCGTCCTGGAACTCACTCTGTAGACCAGGCTTGCCCGTTCTCTCAAGCATGGGCCTTAAAGGCGTGCATCAACACTCTGCCCGACTTCAGGGATTTTTTAGTGTGTTAATTACTGCAAATTGATAGTGAAGTTTCACTTCACCTTGATAAGTACCACAGTGGTCAGGATATATTGCACATGCCATAGTTCATTCTTGAGGGATACTTACCTTATTTGGGCGTTTCATTAATATAGTTTTGTAAAGTATTCCTTATTTGCCATTTATAGAAAGGGTAGTTAGAACATAAAACTTTGGTTTTGGTATAGATGAAAAGGGGGGTAAATTTCCTAGGCCATGAGTTCACAGGGCATGTATGCATTTCAGGTATCTGTTTTGTTGTTGTTTTTTTTGAGACAGGGTTTCTCTGTGTCACCTGGCTTTCCTGGACTCACTTTGTAGACCAGGCTGGCCTTGAACTCATAGGGATCCGCCTGCCTCTGTCTGCGAGTGCTGGGGTTAAAGGTGTGTGCCACCATGCCCAGCTTTTGTAGAGATAGTGCTGTCATCTGTTACCTAGGCATTACTACCTGCTTAGCATAATAAAATCTCCACATGGAAAGCTTTCTCTGGCATTATTTGTTAGGTTGGTAGCTAAAGCCATTCACTAATGTTACAGAGTAGGTATTAATCCAGAGTTATTAACATGTGTGCATGCGTGTGTATAGGAAAGGAGAATTAGGTTCAGAGTAGAGACTGACTCAGACTGAAAAGGATACAGGCCGTCTGTTTTGCGTTCAGACTGCTCTCTGCTCAGTAACTGCCTTAGTGTCTTTTCTGTTGCTGTGATGAAGCGCCCTGACAGGCTGCTTAAGGGAGAGAGGGTTTATTCTGTACTCGGGTCAGGTCGCAATGGCAGGAACTCCAGATACCTGGACACTTTGTAGTCAGAAAGCTGAGAGCAGCGACTGCATGCTCAGCTCCCTCTCCTCTTCATTTAACCTTTAACCTAGCCCGAGAACTGCTGTCCACAGTGGGCAGGTCTTCCCACCTCAAAGGAATCAAGGTAATTCTCCAGACACACCTAGAGGGCCATCTTCCAGGTGCTTCTAAATTCTGTTAATATTGACAACACTAACCATCACAGTAAGTCTTTTCCCAGGAAGAAGGCTTGACATTTTGAGCCATGAGCGTCTTATTTCTTTTTTTTTAGTGCAGAAATAATTATATCTGCCCCCAGGTTTTGCCCTTTAATATGCTCTGTAGCAAGGCTTCCAAATGGGTTTGTCTTTTAGAGTAAAGCCAGTATTGGTCCAATTTTTACAATCAAAAATGAAAAAGAGAAACGCTTTTGTTTTGCCTCACAAATACCTAAAAACTTGGGAAATACTATCTCATTACCTAGTCAAGATGCTGTGATAGCCAGTCTATTCTGCATAGTGTCTTGGGAGACAGCAACTTAGGGAAAACCATGGAGGAAAATGCATCCTAGCCTGGCCACAAAGGGAGGGAGAAAGGACTGAGCATTTATATAAGTGTTCCTGATAGGAATGTTAGCACAGTGCTGGCCAAAAGCTTGAAGATCTTAGGAAGTGTTGAGTTATATTTAGGAATTTCTTTGTGGTTCACTTAATGGAAATTAATGTAGTGAAACACTTTTTTTTTTTTTAAAGAAAAGTGCTTCTTCCAGAAACACTGTAGTGTAAACATGCATATGAGAAGTATGTAATTCTGTAATTGTGGAATTCCTGTATGCTTTGGCATATTTTCCATGGGGTGTCAATGAACCTAATATTCTTCCTGTGAATATTTTAAATATTGAAATAAAGACAAAAAATGTACCCTCTGTGTTTTCCCATTTTCACAACCTGAAGATGATTGGATAATTTAATTTTTAAATGGGTTTTAGAGGCAAATAACCTTTGTTAATGCTCTACAATCTGTATTAGCTTTAGAGTGTTAAATCTGAAGGCCTCTGGGGCTTTGTCTGGGCCTTTTCTTCCCAACGTCCCCCCAAATCCATTGATCCTAATGGGAAAATAATGCAAATGCCAAGGTGTACACAGATAGCATCAAACTTTTTTCATCCTGAAAATGCTTTGCAGTCTGATGTCTTGATATGTGTCTTAGTCATTGTTCTATTGCTGTGAAGAAACACCATGACCAAGTCAACTTTTATAAAAGTAAGCATATAAATGAGGCTTGCTTACAGTTTCAGAGATTTAATCCTCTTCTTCATGGCAGAAAACGCGATAGCACACAGGCAGATGTGGTGTATGGGAGAAGTAGCTGAGACTTCTACCTCTAGATCTACAGGCAGCAGGAGAAAAGACACTGGGCTTGGGTTGGGCTATTGAAACCTCAAAGTCCACCCCTAGTGACATACTTTTTCCAATGAAGCCACACCTACCCTAACAAGGCCACACCTCCTATTTCTTAAGCAGTGCTACTGCCTGATGAGTAAGCATTCAAATATATGAACCTATGGGAGCCATTTGCATTCAAACCACAACAGTATAATTGTATTTTCATTCACAAAATTGTTTCATTGTTGTCAAGTTGTATTATGTAGTTAGCTCATGCATTTCTGTTTATGAACATGAATAGGGATTAAAACATGGAGAACAATTCAAGACTTATATGCTACTTTCAACCTTAGAGTTTAGTAAAACATGAATTTAAATGTTCAGTAAGAAGGGGAAGAAACTAAGTAGTACTTGAAGTTTCTGTAGTGTGGGTCAAAGAAGTTAGTAGAATAAAAGGGATTTTACAAACATGTTGAAACTGAAGTTTTTTCCTGTGCCCACTATAGCTCACAATTACCTAGACCTGTTAACATTTATTTTATTTAGCTATGTATCTATTTTTTAAAAATAAATATTGGGAGTTATAAAAAAAAAGATTGTGTATACAGTGTTCTGCCTGCATGTACATGTGCACACCAGAAGAGGGCACCGGATCTCATTATAGATCTGTGGTCCCAGAGAATTGAGCTCAGAACCTTTGGAAGAGGAGCCAGTGCTCTTAACCACTCTGAGCCATGTCTCTAGCCTCTCTTTATTTTTTTATTTTTTATTTTTTTTCTGAGATAAGGTTTCTCTGGGTAGCCTTGGCTGTCCTGGCTTTTGTAGAGCATGCTGGCCTTGAACTCACAGAGATCCACTTGCCTCTGCCTCCCCAAGTGCTGGGGTTACAGATGTGCGCCACCATGCCTGGCTCCTGTTAAATTTATTAAATCTTTAAGCACCATAACTGGGCAGATTTTGATCTTTTCTAACCTGTCTATGCTACTCTAGTTACTTAGCCCCATGCCCTGTACCTGTCCTCTAGTCTGCCCTGGTCATTCCTGCTCCATCTTTGTCCCCTATGGTGACTCCCCCACGGTGACCTCCCTCCCCACCCTCTATCTCCTTTCCCCTCTCCCCTCCTCCCTCTCTCTCACCTTTCCTACCCCTCCCCCCTTCCAGGCTGAGAACAGAAGTCCTTACTGTCTCCTCTGCCCAGTCATTGCCTTGTCAGCTTCTTTGTTAACTAATCAGAGATAATTGGGGAGAAATTTCCACACAACATTGAGAAGGGAGATTCCTCAATAGCAATGACAATACCAGAATCTCTTAGCATTTAGCTTACTGCAGGTTCGGCAATTAACATACAAGGACACACCTTAATAAATGTAAGTGAAGATCACCTCTACAAACATAGAATCTCTTCCTGTTATTACAAAGAATGAAAATTCCAACATTCGATTTTTACCAATGAAGGCTCAGGAGCCAGATGCTGGGGTGAAAACTTGCTAGCTCAGAGGAAGCACCCAGCTGACCTTCCTACTCAGCTCACCTCCCAGAGGAAAACCCAAAAAGCACAAAGCCGAAAGCTTGCTTGCTTAGCTGACAGCCTAGGAGGAAAAGCCAAAAAATTTGAAAGTCAAGGAGCTTGCTTGCTCAAAGCCCAAAAGCCCCTGCTTATCCACACTGTCTTAAATACCCTTCAACTCAAAGTCCCTCCTACTCTTTAATCTTGTCAGCTGGTTTCTTGCTCCGCCTCTTGACCTAGGGTTAACTATCAAATCCTGTATACAGAAGGATCTTGGATTAAGGGTGTGTGCTAGAAAGGGCTAGCTGAACCACACCATAATCACCTGTTTAAAATAAACAGAAAGTTCTTGGATTAAAGGTGTGTTAGGCTCAACCACACCAAACAGGAAACAGGATTTTACAGTTCACAGTCTTGGGGTTCACAATGGGATCAAGTACCCTGCAACATGTTGCATGTGATTTACTGTGTAATAAGTCTATTGATGTCATTTAGGTAAGTATCTTGCCACATAGGTCTTTCTCCACTCCTCCTGCTTTGCGTAAGTTCCTCAGAGATCATATTCTCTAGAATTGCTCTTACACTCATTTTAATCTTGGATTAATTAATAGCGTCCTGACCCTGCTTGTTTCTGTGTTTTACTTATAGGCTTCTTGTTTGTTGCAGGCTAGAGTTCAGCTTATTTTCTTCTAAATTGAATTAAGAATTAAGAAGTAGGGCTGGAAAGGTGGCTCAGAGGTTAAGCACAGTGGCTGTTCTTCCAAGGGTCTGAGTTCAATTCCCAGCAGCCACATGGTGGCTCACAACCATTTATAATGAGATCTGGTGCCCTCTTCTGGCATGCAGGTGTACATGCAGGCAGGACACTGTATACATAGTAAATAGATAAGTCTTTCAAAAAACAAAACAAAACAACAACAAAGAACTAGGAGGCACAGAAAAAGTCTGAGTTGAGAGCAAAGTTTTATTGCTGAGCAATGTAGGCTTTTGAGGCTGAGAGGGTCCCAGAGCTGGAAAACAGCTGACAAGGAGGCCTATGCTTTTCTTTTGTTTCAAGTATCCATTCCTCGTGGCTCCTTTTCTCTCCCCCACTGCCCCTGTTGGTGTTCATGTGTCCTTCCTGGCAGGTGAACTTATCTCTGAATCTCAATTAGGTGTATAGAAGAAATCTTTCTTGTTTCAGAGAAATAGGATCAAGTACTTCTACAATCAAAACCTAGAACGTATCTGAAATTGTGTGTATAGTGACTTTAGTGTGTCCTGGGAAGTGCTAGGATATTCCAGTTCTAACTGTTGTGATGAAGATGGATTCAGCTTTTGGTTAAAATACCCCATCAAAAACAACTTAAGGGAGAAAGCCTTTTTTCCTTTTTTTTTTCCCTTAGAGTTTCAGGGAGTCCTCCATGGCAGCAGGCAGGGAAGGCATGGGGCAGCGGTGGCAGTTTGGCTGATCACATTGCATCTAAGGTCAAGAAGCAGAGCAAGAACAGCAAATGCAGCCAGACTAATTAATGGGGAGGTAGCTTAAGTTGGGAGACTATAGGGCAGGAGAGAGAGTTGGGAGGGATAACACTAAGGATATTTGAGAAAACCATTTGGAAATACTGATTTCTAAGTACACAAATACATCTCTATATACAAGAGTTTAATTGGAGCTACCATACGTAGGTTGACAGAAAGCCAAGTATGTAATTCCTCCCCTTCAGTTGTTGGTTAGGGGTGCCCCAGAGACCCTCCCTCCCCCATCACCAAAATATATATTACTCATCGCTGCCCATCAGAACTTGATAGTAAGACCCTATTGCTGAAGACGTCTCATTCTTTGGTAACAGGATGTAGGGAAATCAAATCTGTGTTGACCAGGATGTTTTCTGCTGGCCAGCTTTCAAAGTACCAGAAGGTGCAATGTAGACTGCTGGGGGAGGAAAAGCAAGTTTTACTGAACTATGAATTCTGGGAGCTCCAGTAGTGACCAGTGTGCCGAGACAACGGCCATGGGTGCAGTAATGACACAGATGTTACAGTAGCAATCACCGGCTTCCTGGTTGGAGTTAAGGCCCAGCGCATGCGAAAAAATGTACCTGATGCTGTAAATCTGGCCAAGGACTAATGGCCCGGAAGTTCATAGTCCCCAGCAGTGGATGTACTACTGCTATTTTGCTAAAGGGTCATAGTGTCAAAATATCTTCTAAATTTGCTTCTCCATACCCATTAATTAGTGCAGCTCTGTCCTCATGGGAGAAGTTCCTTTGTGCAGCCGACACTGGTGAATGCAGAAACTCATGCCCGAGCCATATGGAGTGTTTGTGGAGTGCTTAGCCATAAATGGGACATCCGTAGGACACCCCCTTCCACCAAGGCTCAGGGAGCCTCTTGGAAGAGGAGGCAGGAAGATCGTAAGAGCTAGAGGCTAGGGAAGGCCGTGGGGAGACTTTCTCCTGGTCTGGGCAGGACCATTGCACTCAGGAGCAACCACCAGCTGGACAGCATCCCAGCACAGAGCAGGGAGGGGCAGCTGATGGGTTCTAGGAGAGGGATAGTCAGTTATCTTTAAGGGTCCAACCCCTGGTAAGTTGACCATGCTCCCATGGATGGCTTGACACCCCTAAGTGATCAGTGACTACGTGGGTTAGAGTATAGAGACATAAAACAAAAAAACAAAAAAAAACCCCAAACTCCCAACAAACAAATGAACAACAACAACAACAACAAAAACAAAAACAAACAAACAAAAAAAAGAAAATAGAGACATGTGGTGAGGAGGAGTGGGAGTGGGAGGAGACATGGAGTGGGAGGAGATCTGCGAGGAGTTGGGGTTGAGGAGCATCTGATAAATATATTGTATGCAAGTGTTAAGAGATTCAGGTTCTATCTTGCTGGCAGGGTCAAAACTGAGTTCATGTTCCCAGGCCCCAGAAGCCAACTCTAGCTTCTTCGGGTGTTTTCATGTTTTGTCACCAGTAAAGGATGTAATAATGTTACCATTATCCACCATCTAAACCTAAGGGACCCAGGTTATAAATGTGTTGCCTGTCTTCTTTGTTTTACTATCATTCTAAATTCCAGGCCGAAGTCCAAGAGAGGAGGTGACTGCAAAAAGCTGAGTCCAGGGTCCTGAAACCAGATGACCTGGAAAGGCCCAGTCCCCCACATTCGCTTCTTTGCCCAACCCCTTGTGTGAAAATATGAGTGGTCAATGCAACAGCCTGCCCCTCTCCCCCTTGCGTGTGTTCCCATCCTTTACAAATGTACTGGGGCTGCAGAGATGGCCCAGTGGCTAAGAGCACTGGCTGCCTTTCCAGAGGTCCTGAGTTCAATTCCCAGCAACCATATGGTGGCTCCCAACCATCCGTAATAGAATCTGATGCCCTCTTGCATGCATGGAAACAGAGCACTCATACACACAAAATAAATAAACAAGTCTTTAAAAAAAAAAAGACAAGAAAAATCTTTTTGAAAAAATTTTTTTTTTCTTTTTAAAGATACATTAAGAAAAAAAAGATGTTGTACAGTCTTCCTTCGGGGATGAGGTTGAGATGCCGAGCTGGCCACCTCCCTGTGTGCGTAGAAGGTAACGCTTGCCTTTTAAGATTCTGTCTCTGAAGTGAGTTTTCTTGCCTTCCACCCAGAACCCAACACAAGTATGAAATAATAAAAAATATTAAAAGTGGAAAACAATCCTCAAAAGCCCTCCCCCTGTGACATACTTAGTCCAGCAAAGATGTGCCTCCTAAAGGTTCTGCATCCTCCCCAAACAGTGCCACCTCCTAGGGACCAAGTGTTAAAACACACGAGCCTGAGGGAGACATTGCACATTCAGACCACGGCAGCTTTATTTTCCAGAGATGCACGTTGGTATAGGAATGGTAAGAGAACCTTAAATACGCCTCCACCCAGACACCCATTCAAATTTTGTCTATTTTTCCAATGTCTTCTAGCAAAAGCTTCTAGGATTAGAGATTTTTTTGATTTATGCTGACAGACCTTAAGTCTTTCCTTGACTTTTACAGGTGTCATTTCTGAAGTTCCTTAAAGTGAGGATCATTGGGGCTGATGGCAGGTGGGGAAAGGTGGAGGTTGTGTGAGTGAGGGACAAAGACCATGGTGGGAAAATTAGGCTGTGGTGTTCAATAAGGGATGGTGGCCATGTGTAGGACATAGAAGACGGGGGGGGGGGGGGGGGGGGGGGGGGAAGGGTGGGGACATCCGAGAGGAACCAGAGTGCACGTGGCCTCTTATCACATGCTTAAATCAAGTCAGCTGGTTTCACATTCCTTTTGCGTTTTCTCTGTCTGTGTAACTTCTGAGGTGCCACCTAGAACAGCAGCACATTTTTATACCCCAGGTTTTGAAAGTACCTCCTGGAGGTCAAGTTTGAAGACTAACCCACTGAAGACAATTTCAGAAGCCCAAAGGCATTCTTCAGAGCTCTTAGGACCAAAGGGTGCATGCTATCCAGGCATCCATAACCAGATTCATGTTTCACCTGTGGCTCATTTCTGCTGTTTGGGAATATGAGAAATGGCTCCTGTTCATTTTACACATTAGTTATTAGGCAGAGGAGCCACTCAGAAGCACTTGATAATTTCAGCACATTTGAGCCCTTTACAGTGGTGCTTGAAACAGAAGCCACGTTCATCAGAAAAGCACCTCAGAAAGCTTGAAGGGCATACACACTAAAAATAAATCTAAAAGCCAGGCATGGTGGCACATGCCTTTAATTCCAGCACTCAGGAGGCAGAGGTAGGTGGATCTCTGTGAGTTCAAGGCCAGTCTGGTCTACAAAGAGTCCAGGACATCCAGGACTGTAAGGGAAACTGTCTCGACCTCCCCTCCCCCAAATCTAAAATTGCTTCCAATACTGAGTTTGCTAATTTTTTATTTTTTATTTTTCCAAGACATGGTTTCTCTATGTAGCCTTGGCTGTCCTGGATTCGAGACCAGGCTGGCCTCAAATTCACAGATACCCTCCTGCCTCTGCCTTCCCCCAGTGGTGGGGTTACAGGCATGTGCCACCATGCCTGGCTTGGGTTTGCTAATTTTATATTTATATATTTATTTTTTCCCTTTCTTTTTAAGCTCTAGCAATAATTGGGGGGGGGTGTGTGTGGGAGGTCACAATTTAAGAATGCTTAGGACGTCTTCCTTAAGTATTTGAAAGAAGTTCAGCTAGACAGGCTTGACTTTTCTTTTTTTAATTTTAGAATCACTACATTTATATAACCTATTCCTTACTGTAAACGGCCCCGCGGAGAGCCTGGTACACCTAGTGGGCTGAGAGTCCCCACTCGCAGAGTACTGGGGTGGAGTAGCAGAAATAGTCGTAGCTATTTGGCATTTATTTCCCATTTATTTTCATTGTTCTATGATAAAGGATGGAACTAGACGACATTTTGTATATGAAGTTGAGATTTCCAGAGATTAGCTGATGAGTACAAATGGCCCAAGTGGCAGGAGTAGGATTTGAACTCTTACTCCAAAACCTTGAGCCTATATTTACTTTTCGCCCGTGTGTACCGGGCACAAAAGGATGACATGATTCACTGTTCATTGATTTAGTGGGCTTTACTGAAGGAACCCTTGCCCTAGTTTTCACTGTTGGCAGCATGAGCTAGGATTAGCATCTGACCCAGTGAATCTTGTTGGGTTTCTTAAAGCCGTCTCTCATTTCCTCACAGCAACAGAAACAGCACTTGTCTGAAGTGTGTCCACTTCTAGCTAGCTCAGGTGAACCCTCGCTGATCCATTAGACTGTGGTTCTTTTTTTAAAAAATATATTTTATTAATTTATTCATATTACATCTCAATTGCTATCCCATCCCTTGTATCCTCCCATTCCTCCCTCCCTCCCGCTTCCACCCTATTCCCCTCCCCTATGACTGTGACAGAGGGGGTCCTCCTCCCCCTGTATATGCTCATAGGGCATCAAGTAGAAGAGTGGATAAAGAAACTGTGGTACATTTACACTATGGAATACTACTCAGCTATTAAAAACAAAGAATTCCCAAAATTTGTGGACAAATTGATTGAACTAGAAATGATCAAAGTGAGTGAGTTAATCCAGAAGCAGAAAGAGTCAAATGCTATATACTCACTTATATCTGGACACTACCCTAAAGGGCATGTCCCATGAAAGAGGGGAAGACCCGTGGTTCTTAACCTGTGGGTCTCGACCCCTTAGGGGGGTCATATATTAGACATTTACAGTACAATTCATAGCAGTAACAAAGTTACAGTTACGAAGTAGCAACAGAAAGAATTTTATGGTTGGGGTCACAACATAAGGGGCTGTATTAAAGAGTCACAGCACTACGAAGGCTGAGAGCCACTGCTTTAGACTAAACTGAGGAAGCTGACTTGTACCAGTCGGGTTTCATCGCTGGCCTGAACTGAGGCAGGAGCAACAGGAGGAGCTGCGCGTGAGTGTGAGGGCTGTGGTTTCCGTTTGTCCTGGTCTCTGCTGGTTTCCAGGCACCCTGTGCACTGTTGACTGTAGAAGTTTAACCCCGTAATGAAGATAATGCGGGAAGGGGGTTGGGGGAGAAAAATACAAAGTCTCTGGCCTTGCTTTCTGCCGTTACACAACGACAGCGCCCCTGTCCTTGGGTTTGGACTCCAGCTCTTTATAGTGAGTAAGTGTAGGATGCCTTCTGGAACCCTACTTATATACCTGGCCAACTGCCCAGGAGGAGCGAGGCGACACACTTTTGGCAGCTTCTCTCTGCCAAGGCCAGTGTAGAGCCCTGGGAGGAAGTCAGAGGGAGAGAGGAGCATCAATTTAGGCTTCCAACCTCCCTTCATGGCTACCTTTACTCCTGTGAGCCTCAAAGAATGGGGACCTCTTCAGTTCCCAGCTTAGTTCCTATAGCCACCCTTTGCCTGTTCTTTCGGACCTGAAATAGTAGGTCTACTTGCTTTAATGTCACTTAATAGTCTTCATAGTCTCCGTTAAGCCCTCTCCATTAGTGAGGGTTCTCCGAAACTCCCTATGGAGTCCTGGCTGATCTGAAACTTGCTATGTAGATCAGGCTGGTCTTGAACTCACAGAAATCCACCTGCCGCCGCCGCTGCCTCCCCGAGTGCTGGGATTAGTCCCTGCTCCATCACTGAGCTTTAAGGCTCTGTTTAGGACTGCAGGCTGGAGAAGCAGAGACACGGGGCTAACATGGTTGAAGGCCTGAGGACCAAGGGGAATGAATGGTAAAGCTTTTGCTCTGAGGCTGAAGGGCTGAGACCTAGAGTTCCAGTGTCCAAGGGCAAGTGAAGATGGTGGTTCAGCTTCAGGAGAGAGGGGGAGGGGCAGGGAGAGGGAGAGGGAGGGGGAGAGAACATTTTCCTCCCCCTACCTTTTGTTAAGCTGACTGGGTGGGACCTACCACCACCACCACCACCACCTCCTCCTCCTCCTCCTCCTCCTCCTCCTCCTCCTCCTCCTTCTTCTTCTTCCTCTTTTCTTCTTTTCTTCTTTTTCTTCTTCTTCTTCTTCCTCCTCCTCCTCCTTCTCTTCTTCTTCTTCTTCTTCGCATTTTCTTTCTCTTCTGGAAACACTAGCTAGGTGAATTCCCCTCAACCTAGTCAAGTCGTCACTGCAGCCACACCTTGGTAGACCAAGGAGCTGATGATTAAATTTTTAGACACTTCACTGGAATAGAGATAAGTAAGGAAAGCGAAAGATAATCACATAGAAGTGAGAGCCAGAAGCCTCTATGGCATCTTTGAACTGCTCTCCAGTGGTTGCAGAGCAGTTCTGGGACAAGGTCAGGCTTGGCTGTTGGTGCAAACAGCCATTAAGGGCTCCTCGGTCTCTTATGTTAAAGTAAAGGGCAGCAGTTGGGAAGAGGATTGGGCTGGGAATTTTTCTTTCTTTCTTTTTTGGTTTTTCAAGACAGGGTTTCTCTGTGTAACAGCTCTGGCTGTCCTGGAACTCGCTCTGTAGTCCAGGCTAGCCTGCCTTTGCCTCCCAAGTGCTGGGACTAAAGGTGTGCGCCACCACCACCCAGCCTGGGCTGGGAATCTTAAACATCCAGATTTTCCTGGAGCTTCATTGTCTACAGAAGCAACTGTCATCTCTCCTCTTTCCCCTTCCTTAAGCTAGACTTATCCCAGCAGCTGTCAGGAGTAATGGGGCCCACACCAGGAGAGTCTGTAATGATTGAAGGACCAGTAAGCACTCTCCAGTCTCTGCTGAGGAGCCTTGGGAGTTTTGTGAGTAAAGGCCTCTACTCAAGAAGTCACATCACAGATGACCCTCTCACTTTGGCGTTTTGTTTCTTTGTGACACTTGAGTCTCCTATAGCCCAGGCTGGACTTGAACTTGCTACATTGCAGAGGAGGACCTTAAACTTCTGCCCCCCCCATTCCCCCTTGCCCCCACCCCCTCACAACCCCACCCCCCCTGCTTCCAGAGTGTTAGGATTATAGATATGCGCAGTCTCACTCAGTTTATGCACTGCTGAGGATTGAACCTGGGGCTCTGTGCATGCTGGGCAAGCAGTCCACCAACCTCCTAACCCTTACTCTTCAATTTACTAACCATTTGACCTGGTTCTTTTAACCCCCAGCTCAGTTACTTTGGGCTTGGTTTTACCGTCATAAATTTTAAGCCTATGAAAAATTTGAACAAATGGTATAGGAAACATATCTCCACTCATTATTCACTTTTTTGTTTTTGTTTTTTCAAGACTGGGTTCTCTGTGTATCCTTGGCTGTCCTGGACTCGCTTTGCAGACCAGGCTGGCCTTGAACTCACAGCGATCCTCCTGCCTCTGCCTCTCCACGTGCATGCGTCACCACCACCCGGCTTATTTCACAATAGTTTGTCTTGCTGTTTGAGTAAAATTGTAGAAATATGTATACATACACATATACTTAGATGTTTTTACTTAAACAGTTGGGGGCAACTTTTTCCAAAACTACCTGTGGTGGTTGGAATGAGAACGGGCCCCTATTGGCTCATACGTTTGAATACTTGGTCCCAGTTGGTGGAACTTTTTAGGAAGGAATAGGGGGTGTGGCCTTGTTGGAGGAGGTGTGTTGCTGGGGGCCAGCTTTGAGAGTTCAAAAGCCCAGGCCATTCTGTGTCACTCTGCCTCCTACGTGCAGATTTGCAGATTAAGATGTTGGCCCTCAGTCACTGCTCTAGCAGCATGCCTGCCTGGGCTAGCTTTTTCTTCCTTTGACTTAGGTTCTTTGTACAGCCCAGGGCGGCCTCACATTCCTAAGCCTCTTGCCTGGTCACCCAAGTGCTGAGACCTTGTGTTTGCACTACTGTGTCTGGCTTTACTATTACTAGTTTATGGTGAAGTATACAGTTTGGGAGCAGCCAAAAGGAAGGGCTGGGGAAACATCTTTGCCTTCCCTGAGGGCTCCCGCTCCTGACACCATATTTGGTCACCAACACAGGCCTCAAAGCTACCCCACTTCGTTTTTTTTGGAGTGCTTTAGTTTCTTTTCCCGTTAACGTGATTAGACACTGACAAGTCACTTGAGGGAGAAGGTTTGTTTTAAGGTCACAGTTGGCCGAGTGTGTTCCTACCACATTCAACACAAGCTTGGTTGCAAGATTACCTGAGCACACTAGGTAGGTATGTAGGAAC
This sequence comes from Acomys minous, assembly GCF_964271855.1. NCBI lineage: Eukaryota > Metazoa > Chordata > Mammalia > Rodentia > Muridae > Acomys > Acomys minous. The sequence goes on from NC_140494.1 coordinate 57,620,928, forward strand.
TGTGGCTGCCTGAGTCTGGCCCAAGCCTGAAATGTGGCCAGAGCGGCTATACAGGGTGGAAACTCAATACGTGAGGCGATGCCGCACTTGGATATAGGCGCGTTTCATTCTTTTCCCTGTTTGGTGCAGAAGTCTTTCACAGAGAAGGGATCTGTTGAAAAGGTCTTGGTGACTTATGAAATTATTGGGATGAGAAAACGCTGCCACTCTTCAGCTGGGCTCCCTAGAGCTGGAGTCTCTGTGTGTGACTGGAAAAGTTGGACTCTGTGCATTTTTTTTTTTTAAAGATCCGCTAGATGTGTAAGCATAGGTGTGTCCTGGGAGTGGCTCCCGAGGGAGTTAGGAGTATTATGAGCTGTGTATCAGTACTGTGTACAGGCAGGTTCTTGCTGGCTCTCGAGAAAGCTTCATACAAGGCATCTGGAAGGTTGGTGCTGTGTGACCTTTGAGTCTTGTCCAGTGCAGCTCCTCCTCGCAGGGAGCATGCCTGCAGCAGGGAGACGGTCCTTCACCGCCACCTAGTGGCTAGCCAGGGAATGGGATAGTGACCACACTGGTCAAACTGGTGAAAGATTTGTCTTATTTCCAGAACTTTTGTTAAATTAAAAAAATTATTATATGACAAACAAAAAATAAAGGTATAAAACCTTCATTATTAAATTAAGCAAGCTGTAACATTTCAATAAATATAACTTAAATAAAAAGATAAGGAAAAAGAAGACTGTGTCCACATTGTTCCTAAAACTGGGAAGTTGGAGTGTGGTGGCCACTTCATATTAAATGTTCTAGTGTAATTTTGAACAAATGCCATAAATATAAATATTGTCTTACTGTAGCAAATTAACTTGTTTCTTTTAAAACTTTATCTAAGTCATCTGAGTTTGGTGGCACACACCTGTGATCCCCAACATTTCGGAAGCCGAGGCAGGAAGATCATGAGTTTGAGGTCAGCCTGGGGTACACAGTAAGTTCCAGGCTAGCCTGAGCCACAAGAGCAAGATCTTGTTTTTAAAAAATATTGGAAAAGTCCTACCATATATTAAACTGATGACTTGTTATTCATGGGGATACTATATAGTTTTATGTTTTGAAAAGATAACTTTATAGCAGAGAAATTGGCTTGCAGGGTACATTAGTGAGAGCTGAAAATATTTTAATGATGCAGCAAACAGTATTCATTTTAAGCTTCTTTTTTAAGCAATTAAACATTTTTATATATACATTTATATTATTACACATATATACAATAAACTACCTGTAGCAAGAAGAACCATGACACAATCAGGAATTACATAAATGTTACATTCTTAGTGTTTTGGCTATTTGTATTTGGCAGCCTTGAAGAAAACATCTTTCCTATCTTGGTGCATCTAAAGTTCTGAATGTAAATCAATCTCCATCACATATTGTCATTATCAACTTAAAACACCTATGTAGACCTAAAACATCTTAACCTCTAAGCCATTTTAAACTTTTATATAGAATGAAACAAGCCAGGCTACATTTTTATAAGTTATCTTTGGTCCTGAATCAGCCACTTTGAATAACTTTTCCTGGATTTTAATAAAATTTATCCTTTGATGTTGGAAGCAATGAATTCTAGGTTTGTCTTCACTTTTGCTGGTGGATAATAAAATCTCCATCCTCCTAGGAGGTTCTGAAGGGCTGTTAGCTGGTTTTAAGTGATAATCAATATTATTTTAACGTTTGTCTCTTCAAGCTAGAACTTGGTTTTGTTCTTAGATATTACTTGCCACTGAAAAATATGCTGCGTGAAACTCTTAAAATAATTGAAAATACTGAAGCTGTCAGGAAGATAAGTGAAAAGATGAAAGGATGAAAAAAAAAGATGGAAAAAGAGTAGTCTCAGGAGCTACCCTCGTGAAATCTCAGCAACCCAACTGCCTAACATGAGCGGACCACGGATGACACAGACAGACACGCTGACTTGTGGGGTGGGGGCGGGGGGATGATGTCAGATGAACTAGAGGCCGCTGTGGAGTGCTGAGAGCAGGAGACAGTCTTCCCCAGGGAAGTGCACACCAGCTGCTTAGCCAATACCGAATGGTCAGCCCTGAAACACACATACAAATAACACTGTCCACACTGAGCAAGTTGTACACACACATACACACACACACATGCACACACGTACGTACGTAACAACAGTTAATAAAAAAGGGGGCAGTGATTTGAAGAGAGCACACATACAAATAACACTGTCCAGACTGAGCAGGTTGTATACACACACACACACACACACACACACACACACACACACACACACGTACGTACGTAACAACAGTTAATAAAAAAGGGGGCAGTGATTTGAAGAGAGTACACATACAAATAACACTGTCCAGACTGAGCAGGTTGTATACACACACACACACACACACACACACACACACACACACACACACACACGTATGTAACAACAGTTAATAAAAAAGGGGGCAGTGATTTGAAGAGAGCATGGGCTGTGTGGAGGGGTATGTGGGGAGGCTTAGAGGGAGGCAAGGGAAGGGGAAATGATGTAATTAGATTATAATCTCAAAAAGCAAAGAAGATTTAAAAAAGATTCAGCCGTTAGCTCACTTGAAAAACATGAAAGGGTTTTCCCAAGCTACGAGTTTATTTCAGACTCTTCACGGACCTTCGCGTAACTGTGGCATCTCAGCCGATGCATCAGGTGCTGTAGCATTTCATGGGGAGTGAGTATTCTGGACCTCAAAGAATTCGCTTTTATTTCATTCACATGGTTTTTATGTGTCACTAATGCACTGTAAAGTTGACATTTCCTCAGAGAAAGAGGCAGTGGATCACGGATCACGTTGGTTTACCAGATGAAATCCAAGAGGAAAATGGTGGAAAGCGGCATTGATTTTCGGTGGTTCAGAAAGACTCCACTGAAAAGTGTGATGTTGAAAGTTGGGGAATCGAGTTGGGGAGATAGCTCAGAGGTTAAGAGCGTTAGCTGCTCTTCCAGAGGACCCTGGTTCAAGTCCCAGCACTTACCTGGCTGCTCACAACTGTCTGTAACTCAAATTCCTGTGGCTCCGACTCCCTCACACAGACATAAATGTAGGCCAAACACCAAATGTACATAAAAATAAGTAAATTTAAAAAAAAAAAATCAGAGCAAAGGCAGATGCGATCTATGATGCCAGTTTTTCCTCCTCAAAGTCTGAGGTAAAACACAATTGAAAGGTAAAAATAATTAGATATTTGACTGGGAAGTATCCAAACTGCCAAAATATTTTTTAATTAAAAAAATTTATTCTTGTCTCATACAATATATCTGAACCTCAGTTTCCCCTTCTTCCACCCCTCCCAGTCCCTCTCCCCACCTCCCTTCTCTCCCCACCTCCCTTCTCTCCCCACCTCCCTTCTCTCCCCACCTCCCTTCTCTCCCCACCTCCCTTCTCTCCCCACCTCCCTTCTCTCCCCACCTCCCTTCTCTCCCAGATCCACTCCTCAGAAAAGAGCAGGCCTCTCAGGGATATCAACCTAACCTAAGATAACAAATTACAGCAAGACTAGACACAAACCCTCATATCAAGGCTGGATGAGGCAACCCAGTAGGAGGAAAAGGGTCCCAAGATAAGCTTCCAAAATCTTATATCTGCTATTTTAGTTACAAACAGTAATAAAAAGATAAAGTTACCAAGCAATACAAATGACTTCCCAGATTTAGCTGGTAGTGTAAAATCACACATTAAAACAATTAACTTGCTTAACAACTAAAATTAGCATTAAAATAACATGTTGGAAGACAGTGTTCATCACTTGGGAGGCAGAGGCAAGCAGATTGCTGTGAGTTCAAGGCCAGCCTGGTCTACAAAGTGAGTCCAGGACAGTCAAGGCTACATAGAGAAACCCTGTTTCGAAAAACTTAAAAAAAAAAAAAAGAGTGTTTATATTTCCGCTATGTATATACACTTTAGGCTAGACTCAGTGATACAAACAAATAAATGAAACTTTGCATGTTGCAGCTGCTGCCAGTGTCTCTGCTCAGCTCAGCCTGGTGAGTGTGATGCCACCACACCAACTCACCAGGTCCCATGGTGCTATTGGAGGGAGATACCGGGACATGGCAATGCCACTGGGCTGGCGTTCTCTGTGAAATAAAGAATTGACGCCTTTAATCCTAGCACTTGGGAGGCAGAGGCAGGCGGATCACTGTGAGTTCGAGGCCAGCCTGGTCTACAAAGCGAGTCCAGGACAGCCAAGGCCACATAGAGAGACCCTGTCTCGTAAAAAAAAAAAAAAAAAAAAAAAAAGAATTGACGCAAGACTTTGGGCAAGTAAGCTAGAGGGACGTTCCAAGCAGATGGGAGCGTGGCTTGGTGCTTTGGTTTCGTGTTTCATTAGGGGTTAAGAGGAGGTAGAGGAAAGTGTGCTTGAGCAGGGCGGGCTGTGGAAAGGAGAGACGGGAGGGCGGAAGTGCACGTGAGAAGATCACAGGAGGCTGAACAGTGACAGAGATGTGGCAAGTTAGGGGGAAGTCACTCTGCTGGCATGGATGTCAAGTGATTTGTTTAAAGAGGCTTTCAAAGTTTTTGAAATACTTTTAATTCTTCATACTCTAGTTTTTTAATGACATTTGTGTGTGTGTGTGTGTGTGTGTGTGTGTGTGTGTGTGTGTGTGAGAGAGAGAGAGAGAGAGAGAGAGAGAGAGAGAGAGAGAGAGAGAGAGAGAGAGAGAGTGTACTGTGCTATGAGGAACATGTGGGAGGCAGAGGGCAGAGAACAAGGTTTGGGAGTCAGTCTTCTCCTTCCACTATGTGAGTGTTGGGAATCACGCTCAAGCCCAGGCTTGGCAGTAGTCACCTTTACCTGCTGAGCAATATTCAGATTTGAGTCTAAAATGTGAGGTGTGGGCTGGAGAGTTGGTCCAGGAGTTAAGAGCCCCATGGCTCTTGCAGAGGACCCGGGGTTCAGTTCCCAGCAACCACACATTGCCTTACAACCAACCAATCATCTGTAACTACAGTTCCAGGGGATCTGAAGCCCTCTTCTGACCTTTGTGGGACACACACACACACACACACACACACACACACACACACACACACACACACACACACTTGGGTAGCTGAGGCAGGAGAACCACATGTTCAACTCTTGACTGCTACTGCTTAGTTCAAGGACAGTTCAAGCAACTTCGTGATACTTTGTCTCAAAAGAAGAACAGAGTTGTAAGAGGGGGAGGATATAGTTCACTGGTCAAGTGCTTGCCTGGCATGCAGGAGTTCCTGGGTACATCCTGGGGCCTTGTACAACTGGTGTGACCCAGGGGAAGAGGAATGGGGCTTGATGACAGCTTGTTCCTCAGCTGTGGTTCAGGACACAATAGTGCTCATCTTCCCTGGGAGCTTATTAGAAGTATAGATTTCAGGTCCCACGCTAGGCTTTCTGGAGCAGGATCTGTATGTTCCACAAGACGACCAGCTAACCTGTGAATGTCTTAAAGTTTGTCAGCACTGCCTCAGAGAGCTCTGAGCAGACAGTTTAAGATGCAGCCGCTGGTGTGTCATGAATGTCAATTTCTTCTTTCAAAGCATATAAGTCACAATGGTACCCCATGGTTGGATGGATGGGTGAGCAAACTGAGGTATGTCCTGGTTTACTGATTCTCTGCCAATGGGAGTACAGAGTGATTTAGATAGATAGGATTTCGTGAATTCATGGTTGGGATGGCTGGACCTCACCGATGACGTCATTGCTGTGGCTGACTCCATACACCTTTTCTTTTCTTTTTTTTAAATTAAAAAAACTGATTCAAAAATGATTATCTGTATATGTGTGCCCTGTGTGTGTGCTTGATTCCTGAGAAGACCAGACGAGGGTGTTAACTCTTTTAGAACTGGAGTTACAGATGGCTGTGAGTCACCATGTGGGTGCTGGAAACTGATCTATCCCTGGTCCTCTGCAAGACAGCCTGTGCTCTGAACCACTGAGCAGTCTCTCTGGCTCCCATCACTTGATCTTTGTGAGGAAATAGCCATTTGTTCTGCCAGATGTGTGTGTGTGCGTGTGTGTGTGTGTGTGTGCGCGCGTGTTTATTTGTGAGATATATTTTCCTAGATAGCCTTCAAGTTACAGGCAGATCAACTTCTGCCTCATGCTGGGATTAAAGGTGTTAGACACCATTACTGTTTCACACATTCTAATATATGTGTGTGTGTGTGAACACCAGTCAACATATATATATATATATATATATATATATATATATATATATATATATGTGTGTGTGTGTGTGTGTGTGTGTGTGTGTGTGTATTATAGTGTGTCCTGGCTAGTTTCATGTCAACTAGACGTAAGCTAAAGTCATCTGAAAGGAGGGAATCTCATTTGAGAAAATGCTTCTAGAACATTCAGCTTTAAGGCATTTTCTCACTTGGTGATTGATGGGGGAGGGTCCTACCAGTGGTCTTGGTTCTATAGGAAAGCAGGCTGAGCAAAGCTATGTGAGCAAGCCAGTAAGCAGCACCCCTCCATGGCTTCTGCGTCAGCTCCTGCCTCCAGGTTCCTGCCATGTTTGGGTTCCTGTCCTGACTTCCTTTAATGATGACCAGAGCCTGTGGAAGTGGAGTAAACCTTTCCTCCCAGGTTGCTTGGGTCATGGTGTTTTATCACTGCAGTAGTAACCCTGACTAAGACAGTGGACTGTGAACAGGATGAACTCATACTGTGTCACTCTTCCATTGATGGGTTTTCTGCTTCTGTGATGGAATACCATGACCAGAGCAACCTGTAAGCAGGAAAAGTTTAATTGGACTTACAGTTCCTAGAGGGCTGGATTCCGTGCTGGAGGAACAGAGGTGTGGCAACAAGCCGCAGGCATGGTAGCAGGAACCGGAAGCTAAGGGCTTCTGTTTAGAACTTCAAGCAGGAAGCAAAAAGAGCTTTAGTCCTTAAGCTCGCAAAGCCTGTCCCCGGTGACCTTTCTTCCAGCAAGGCCACACTTCCTAAGCCTCCCATACTGCACCACCGAGGACGACTGGTGTTCCAACACCTTAGGCCATGGACCCAAATTAACCCAGTGCTCTAGAGCTCTCAATCTGTGGGTCAACCTTTGGGGGATTGAGGGCTCACCCAAGACCTTAGGAAAACACAAGCATTTGCACTAGGATTCATAACAGTAGCAAACTTACAGTTGTGGAGTAGCAATGAAAATAATTTCGTGTTTAGGGGGCACCGCAACATGAGGGACTGCATTAAAAAGTGGCAGCACTAGGAAGGTTGAGAACCACTCACTGGCTTAGATGATCTTAGGCAAACTTTCCTCCCTAGCAAAAAACCGAGACCGGTGCTAGTTAGCTCTTATCCCTGTGACAAAGCACCCTAGAAGCAACTTGAAGGGAGAAAAGAGTTAGTTCATGCTTACAAAGATTTCAGTCCATGGCTGGCTGGCTCCATTGCCTTTGAGCCCAGAGCAAGTCATCCTGGGAGAAGGTTGTGATGGGGCACAGCCTCACTTCCTGGCAGTCCGGAAGCAGGCAGAGAAGAAGGGACTGGGGATGAGACACCCGCCTCATAGGCTTTACCCAGCGATCTGCTTCTTCCAAGTAGGCTTGGCTTCTTAATAGCCCACTCATTTGTGGCCAGAGCAGGATGCTGAGCAGTCCTATCTTCAGCGTGAAACACAGAAAGCCTACAGGAACCAGGAGAGGTTTTTTTTTCCCTTTTACTATGGAAGCCTACTCCTCAGTCACATACTTCCTGCATCAAGGCTGAACCACCAGACACTTCCCAAACAGCACCACCAACTGGGGAACAACTAGTAAAATGACTGCCCCTGTGGGGACATTGTCATTCAAACCAACACAGGGGTTTGTCTGAAATTCTTTTCTTCCAAAGTTTTTGCTTGTATTTGTGGCCACTATTTTTCTTTTACTGCCACTGTTGAACACTGAATATTAAAAACAGTTTAAAAATTAAATTTTCTTCTGTGTTTGAAGAAGGCCTCCTTTCTCTGTGCTCCTTTCTTTTTAATAATTTTGTTTTTAATGGTAGTAGATAGAAATGAAGTGAAATTATAATTTGAACAAAATTATAGAAACTAAGTGTAATCAAATAGTCTAAGGTGATGGCTTTTTTTTTTTTTTTTTTTTTTTTTTTTTTTTTTTTTTTGCCAGAAGGTGGTAGCAAAGCTACAGTCAGACTTTGGATAAAATTTTTAAGTGTCATCACTCAATGGAAAACCAAACCAAACCAAACCAAATGAAAAGCAAAACTAAGAACAAACAACGGAACACAACCTGCTTATTTTACTAATAGTTTCATAAGTCCTGTTTTTAATAATTCAACATTGTTTTAAAAGCTATAAGATAAACGTAATTCTCTCTCCTGAGAGAGTGAGCAGGCATGTGTGCCCATGCCACAGTAAGCCTGTGGAGTTCAGAGGACAATTTCTGGAAGTTGGTTCTCTTCTTTCACAATGTGGGTCTCGGCAAGTGCTTTCCTGTGGGGGCCTTATCTCTGCACCCATAAGCAAAATGGTTTTACTTACTTACTTAATTTGCATTTTGCATTTATTTGGAGGTTCTATCAGGGAAGGAAAGCTACTTGCATAGCCTTGGCTCTCCTCTACTGGGGAAGGTCTAACCAACAGAGTGGCTTTGAGAGAGACACACATGGTGAGGGAGGATGGGGACACCAGCCTAGCAAGCTAGATTAGGCAAATCAACCCTGGCCATCGACAGAATGGCAGCTATCACAGCCGGATCACTCTCTCATCCTATTTAATTACTCAGGAGACGGCCTCCCTCCCAAACTATGAACTAGAGGTCCATAAAAATATGGCTCCAAACATTTTAAATAATAGATTTGAAATCATTTTTAGTTGTTCCTTTATGGGTGTTTTTGGCTGAGCAGTAGGTGATAAACCACACTGATGCATGTATCAAGACACGCTGCCAATCTGGTTACGTTTATAACAGTTCCTGGTGTCAAAGTTAATTTTATAGAACTGTTTGTTTCTCAGTTTTTCTCTCTCTAACATACAAATAATTGAGACACTTTTATATTTGTTTAGTAATAAGCTTCACAATACAGTAACAGCCGTTATTGCTCTATTCTTAGCCCTCTAAGCCAATCTGATTTCCTTCCAGTGTACAGCCCAGAGATAACTTGCGCTTTGTATTTTCCCCTGTTCCAGCTTTTCTTCTGATGTCCCTTGGATCTCTCCCATGTCCGAATCCCCTCTTCTTAATCCTCCTCCCCTGCCTGGCAGGAAATCCAGTCCTATACTGTCTCTTGCTCAGCAACTGGCTGAAAGCTACTTTACTGGCATATCAGGGGACAATTGGGGAGCAGTGTTTACACAACACTGAGACAGGAGATTCTCAGAACATGGATTGCAACCAGATATGGAGGGTACAGAAGTCAGCATTTGAATTACACAATAACCTTATGCCTACCTCCTGTTAAAGTATTCCCAATGGAGTTGAGAGCTCTCTTTCTCATTTTTTGGGTCCGTTGTCTTAAGAGTTGGTCCTGCAGTTGGCATACGGGGATCCAAACCCTTCCTGACGTCACTGCTAGCTCTGCTGACTCTGTAACACAGCACCCTGGCCCTTGATGACATCACTGATGCACATCCACTTCCTGTCCATCAGCTCCTTCCACGGGGTCACCTTATTGTCTCTGTCTAAGACAACAAGGGTGGTGGCTGTGACAGATCAGGTGTGTGTCACTACGTGCAGCAACCTGGGTCTAACATGCTGCCTAGGGCTTCACCTCGGGTCCAGGTGAGTACTCTACCATCGTAGGAGCAGCTGGCCATGGTACTGGTGGGAAGGCAAATGTAGGGCCCAGGTCACGCCGAACTTGGTGCTGTGGGCCTCCAGTTTCTCTCTTCCTCCTTTTGCTGGCTGCCTTCTTTTTACTACAGCACTGGACCCAAACTTCTCAATGTGTTGGGTTTCTGGCCCATTAGCTAGCTCAGGAGGTCTCCAAGCAGCATGGCGGAATCCCCACTGACAGCATCATAGCCACAGCGTGAGCACCTGTCGATCTGTACTTTCCACCGGCCTTCTCTAGTATAGGCCTGCTGTGAGAAGGTCCAGCCTGGGCTATCGCAGGTTAGATTCAGATCACAATGTGGTAAGCCCAGCACAAGGAGTTCACTCAAGAATCATGTCCCATGCGCTCAGGGATCTGCCAGGTACCATTCCCTGCTTTCCGGATAGAGTTCCGGGTCACAGGGGCACGGGGATGCCTGAGTGGTGTTCGGCATGGGACGGCCTCAGACTATTTTACACACAGGTTTCTTACGACCCTTGCAATCGGCTTTGAGAATCTGTCCACACTTGGGCACAATGAAAAAACCCGAGGTTGCTAATTGGGTGCCACTGGAGTTCATCTGGGCACCATGAGCCAAGGGCACAGGCAGCAGCAGTCCTCACAGGAGCTGTCCACAGTGTTGGCTACCGACACTAGAGCCGAAGTATTAGCCGCTAGGGCCTTAGGTTCAGCAGCTCCAAGCTGTTTCCCAACAACTCTCCCTCCGGCATCGGACTCACTGGGTCAAAGGTTCTTTTGAGGCCGGGTGTGGTGGCGCACGCCTTTAATCCCAGCACTTGGGAGGCAGAGGCAGGCGGATCGCTGTGAGTTCAAGGCCAGCCTGGTCTACAAAGTGAGTCCAGGACAGCCAAGGCTACACAGAGAGACTCTGTCTCGAAAAACAAAAAAACAAAACAAACAAACAAAAAAAAGCTAAACTTTCCTTCCATAGTCCTTTCAACTTAAGAGACAAAGATAGAATTCGTGGTCAATTAAAAAAAAAATTCATAGTGTTCCATAAGTTCTCACAATGACGTGTCACTTCATTCAGGTGCCAAATCATTCAACTTATTTGGTAAAAAGGGAAGACGGGGCGAATGATCAAAATGACCTTTACTGATATCGTTACGACTCATCTGAGAGATACTGGGCTAAAGAGATGAGGAAAAACCTGAGCGAATGCTCCTGTTTTCTCTCTTGTTCAGATTTTCAGCATTCCTTTACCTCCTGTCACCCACCTGGTGGTGCACTGTCCCCTCCTGTCCCTTCTTCTTTATAGAGCTTACTGTGTACCAGACCATGCTTGAGAGTCTGTAATAGCTGTGACCAAGACACATAAATAAGGACCCTGCTTTATACTCTAGAGTACACTAGGGCGTGGTGCCACCTGCCCCTAGGCTCTGGGCGGCAGTCATGATTGTTTACTGTGCTGCCCAGTACCGTGTCCCCCAGTAAGGCTTTCATCTCATCATTGGCAGGACTGGGCTTGGAAGGTTTCCGCTAGCCTTAAAATTCTGTAATTTCTGTTTCCACAGAATAAAATTCCACACATTCCTCTGGCACCCGGGCTTCAATGTCCAGAGTCCCGCTGGCATTAGAGTCAGGACATTGCATGGAAACACTCAAAAAGAAAAAAAAAAAAGTCACAGTCCGTGGCACAACTTCCAGTAGGTGCGAGGGCACCCGGCACAAGTGTGCGTGCCTCTCTCTGCCCCTGTGAGCTCATGACACAGGAACTCTCAGCTACGCAGCAGGAACGTCTTGAGGGAAGGATAAAATTGCTCACGGTCGGACTCTGTCTGAGTTGCAGGGATGCCCTGAGAGTTTGGATGCGAAGTTATGGCTCTTGAATATACCGTGCGGACATGAGGTCCCAGTGTGTAGCTCGGAATCTGTAAGTTGCTCGAAACACTTTCACTGGACTAATACTGAGCAAAAATAAAGCACAAACCTATTTTGTAATAGGACATCAAATAGGTCATCTAAATTATTGAATACTGAATTGAAAATGAAAACCAATAATATCTGTATGCATGAAAACTAGTTTCTATTAAGCTTCCATTTCCCCGCCATTGTGAAGTTGAACCAGCACAAGCTGGACTGCGGAAGACAGACAGCTGACTACACTAACTAACTGTGTGATGCTATCAGCTGTAGCCCCACATTCAAGTCCTTGGTTAGAATTTGAAATTTACTTAGAAGATCTGCAAGAGGTGGCTTGGGCTGTGTTTTAGAAGAAAGAGTGGACAGTAGAGACAGAGCACTTTGGTAGAGGTACAGGCACTGCCCAGCTTCGGGTGGAGTCTGAAACAATCTGCCTTTGATTATTTCTCCCTGCTAAGTGAAGTCAGCCTTTAATTATTTGTCCTTGCTAAGCAACTTTGTGCCTGTGTCCTCCTCTATTATGGTGCTTCTGGAGGGTCCCTGCCTTCCATGGGTGTGCAAATTAGACCCTGTGTTCTCTCAAGAAAAATCTCCAAAGTCAATCCGTTCCTCCTCCCTAGAGATGTTCTTTGTCATTCTCTCTCAAGGGCGTCCTCTGCTTTTTAGGATGGCCCTTGGAGCTCTTACTGACACATTTTACCCAAGGGAAGAGTGACCAATGCATCAAATGCTCTAGAACTTTCTGTGCCTTCCCACAGGTGACCCTCTCAGTTGTGATTTGAAGACAAGATGGCAAGGCCTAGAGAAGACTTCTAAAGACTTGTTGATTTTTGTTTTCTCTGAAATGTCAATGTGAAGATGACTTCCTAGAGATTGTCACTGGCCATTGTGAGCAAAAGAGAAACAGAGTGAAGGGTTTTGAATCACTTGGCCTGCTCTCTTCACACAAAGAGGGCCTACATCTGTGCGCTGGAGGAACCACCTGCAGAGGGCCAGCATTTGAACGTGGTTAACAACATATTTCCATTTTGTAATCTCACTTGGTTTTGGGCAGAGTGTTATGCTGCTGTTTTCAATTTAAGATTTTAATTTAACTATGAGGCAAATTTAAGTAAAAATGTATTGAAAAATCCCATTTTATAGTTTAGTCACATATTTTCAGTTTTAACATGTATTAGAGTTCTCAAGAGAAACAGAACAGATAGAATTAATATAAGTGTGCTATGTGTGTATACATATGTGTAATAAATATATACATTTGTAAGGTGCAGCCACGCCCGATAATGGCAGCGACTGTTACCACTTGGTGGCAACTGTTACAGTTGCTACAGTTCCCGCACATGCACAGACATAAGCCCTCTCAATGCACCCCTCCCGACAGGGGTATGCAAATGAAGTACTCCAACAGCCTCTCATCTGCGGGCATGCTAATGCGGGCATGCTAATGGGACATGCTAATGAGACATGCTAATGAGGCATCCGAATGTAACCAATGAGACATTGACACGCCACATCCAGACAGTATTTAAGCAGCGTGCTCGCAGGCATTCGGGGTCTTTCGCTTCAGCTTCAAAGGGGGGTCTTTCGCTTCAGTTTCAAAGGATGCTCCCAATAAAGCGTGATTGAGAAGAATCCTGGTGTCTGCGTCGTTCCTGCCGGCAGGAGGACGCGACATACATTTACACTTAAAGGGGATTTATTAGAGTGACTTACTGGTTGTGGTCCAGATAGTCCAGTAATGGCTGTCTCCCAGTGAGAAAGTCCAAGCATCCTGTAGTTGTTCAGGCTGGGTGTCTCAGTAGGTCTAATCCTGAAGAAGTGGCCTCTAATGCCAGGGAATCAGACAAAGAACAAAAGCTTCTTTCTCCCTGTGCTTTATACGGGCTACCATGAGAAGGTGTGGCCCAGCTTTAGGGTGGGTCTTCTGACCACAAATGATCCAAATTCAAGGTGGGTCTTCCTACCTCACATGACCCAAGCAGGCATCCCCAGTGACATAGGTTCTTAGTGCATTCTACATGTAGTCAGATTGACAAGCAAGAACAGCTATCAACACTCATGTGACCAGAGGGTACCATGTTAGATGATGAAGGTCTACACAGCAGCTGTGCAGTGTGCCATGGTGTTATTGTGTTCGCTGGGTCAACCAGGTCATGTATTGGTACAGGTGAGAGGCCAGAGATGCATGGGCCTCCATGAGCTGGATGTGGAAAGTAAGTTGGGGGACCTCAAGTGTACTATAGGAGGGGCAAGGGCTGGCCAGCTTGGAGAGCTTGTGCCCTGTGTTAATGGGCTGCTACCGAGCAACAGCCAAGGGTTGCTTTTTGGAAATGCAGGCCCAGGGGTGCTAGATCTTAACTTTAATTACTTGATTAGTTAATTTATTTATTTATGCATGCGATTGTAATGAATTTGTGTGTGTGTGTGGTCATGTGTGCACATGTGTATGTAGGTTCTTGTGTAGGTTTTTGTAGGGGACAGAGGTTTATCACAGGTGTCTCCCTCTGTTGCTTTCCATTTTGTCTTTTGAGAAAGGGTCTCATTGGCCTTGCTCACGCTGATTGGCTAGCATGGCTGTCCAGGAATCTCAGGGATCCTATATTCCTGCCCTGCCCTGAGCTTACAGATGTATGTGATCATGCCTAGCTTTCTCTTCTGAGTACTGAGGATGAGCACTCAGGTCCTCATGCCTCCGTGGCAGACATTTTGTTGAGCCATCCCAGCCCTCAGATCCCATTTATAAAGCATTTTTTAAAGGCACTAATATTATATAAGAAATTGCAATTCTGTTCTCCCACATCTAACTACATTGGAGCCCCAAGGCATCTTATGAGGCTCTAAAGTTCAGATTTTGTGGGTCAAACCACTTCACCTAAAACTGTTTCTGTGGAATTTGCTTCCACGAAAAAAAAAATTTAGGGAATTGGAGGAATGTTGATTGCAGGAGTCCAGAATCTGGGTTTGAGTTTCCAGAAATGGGCAGTCTAAATAAAAGCACCGTGGCAATGGAAAAACAAACCCCCAAATATCAACAACAACAGAAGAGTCAAAACTCTTCTTCGAGGATTGAAAGTCAGCTTCCTAGTGCTTTCAGAATGGAAGGCACCAGTGGCAGGGTGAGGCCTCCAACACAGAGGAGCCTCAATTCAGGGCAATGATTCCCTCAGTGATTCCCAGCACCTATGCCACCATCTACTGGAAGAAAAGTAAGATCATTTTTGTGATCCAAAGCACCCAGATACTAGGTGCTCCCCAAGTTTCCACTGCAAAACTTTAGAATTGTAGCACAGGGAAATACTGAGGTAGAAGACATTTTACTGAAAGGGACACATGAAGGAAAAGTGACTACATTACAGAGACGTGACTCATCATAATGAGTAAACATTCATACAGAATCCAGGAAACCACCCGGCTGAAGTTTTTCATCACTGGCTACGGAACCCAGCGCTGTGAGCATGCTAGGGATGCATGCCACGGGAGTCACAACTTCATCCCTATCTTGCTGCTAAGTGATGAAATTTACTACATAAATCATTTAACCCACTGGTCTGACTCACCTGGGTTAGTGACAAGTTTCCTATGATCACAGTGTGGAAGTAGCTGCTGCGGCACTGGGATGCAGCTCAGTTCCTAAGAAAATGTCCAGCATGCATAAGCCCTGCATAGACTCCCAGCTTTGCACACACAGGGCATGGCAGTGCATGTGTGTAATCCTGCATTGGGGAGGCAGAGGCAGGAGGATGGTGTTCAAGGCTATTAACAGCTGCAGAGGATTTTTGCGGCTACCCTGAGTTACATAAGATCCTGTCTCAGAATAAAACAAGCAAACAAACAGAAAAGAAGGTTTAATAACTTAGCACTGAGAATTTGCTCTGCCTTCAAGTTTACTAGCTATTATTTTTTAGAGCTATTAAAACTTCATTAAAGGAACTTGCAAATGAAAATATCACAAACTAGAATTAATTGGGTCCAAAGTCTATACATCTCAATGAACTTCTATGTAGTTTGTATCATTATATTGTATTTATTTACTTGCTCATTCAAATAGTTTAAGAAAAAATTGTGTATTTGCCTTTTGAATTCCAGAATTATGTCTTAGTTGTGACTCAGAAGTTCTGCTGATTGTCTTAAAGTTGTTCTTATAATTCTTTTGACATGATGTCAAGAATGTTGGGGGTGGGGAGGGAGAAAAAAAAAAGAAGCAGATTGAGAAACTTGAGTCAAACTGAGGCAACCATCAGCAAATTTCATCTGAATGCAGAAGGAACTCGCAGTGTTCCCCAGCTATTGCAACAGTCAGGATCTCTGTTCTGTTAAATTTCACTGCAGCAGCCAACATTTATTGAGTGACCGTTGTATGGCCTCAGCCAAGAGCTCCCACGCTGGCATATAGCGAGAAATTCAACATTCCCATTCTTAACCATTACAAGGCTGAACGTCAGAGATGGAGCCACCAGCGGTTTATTTATTTATTTATTCCTGAGCTGCTGCTCAAGCTGACAAACGTTGCGCGAGGGTCCAACGTGTCCCAGGTAACATGTTGGGCCCATCTCAGGCTGCAAACTGAAACAGCTTCTTGAGCAATGTTGTGAACTACCACCAATCTGTTCACAGATACAAGAACTAAATTTTTTCCCAGAATACTGAATTTCCTGGAAAAGGAAATGCCATTAAATAATAAAAAAAAAAACAAAACAAAACAAAACACTGTCACCTTTTGGCCATAGGGTCCCTTTCTCTTTGCAGACTTGCTGTATACACTGTACTTTGTTCAAGCCATCACAGAATGTATGGAGAGGAGACAGATGCTCAGAAGAAAGCTTTGTTTTATGTTTGTTTTCAGACCATGAGAGAAGAGGCCAGGAAGACAGACATACTCCTCAGTGTTTCTTCAAACAGCTGTCCTTCTGCCCACGGACAAGTGCAGTCCTCAGCCCTCATCCAGGAAACTTCTTCTTGCAGTAGATAGAAAACCACAGTCAACTGAAATTCAGAGCTGTGGAGCTCAGTACATCTACAAAACATGCCCCTTATGAGCTCAGGGAACATTGCGGAAGAGGGGGCAGAAAGAGCCGGAAGATCAGAGAGCTCGCTGTGCGTTTATAACCCCTAGTAACATCAGAAGCTACATCTGTCGAGTCTCACCAACACGACTGTCCCAATGTGAGATGACCAAGGCTGCCACTTACGAACATGCCGAACTAAAGGGAGAGAAACTCAGAAACCTCAGCCTTGTAATACAAGGATCTCTATAGACAACTGAGGAATGCTGGGAAAGGGAAACGTGGCCTTCCCAGGGAAGAGTGTAGCAATTGGTTGTCCAGTGCTAAATACTGAGCCCTGAAAACATATATACAGGTGGGATAATATGGACTGAACAGGTTATATTTATAAATTTGTATGTATATACATATACACATGTAATAACAATTAGTAAAAAAAATGCGGCTATGAATTTAAAGGAGCAAGGAAGGGGTATACGGAGGGTTTGGAGGGAAGAAAGCAATGTAGTTATGTTACAATATCAGAAATTAAAAAAAGAACAAACCTCATTAAAAAGTGTTTTATTTCCATGATTCCAATGTAGAGGACTTAGTCCTGATGACAGTTATGAGAAAGCCTTCCTCAACCTAATGATGTCTTGGGACAAAAAACAATCCCCTCCATCATTCCTTCTACCAAATGTTCATCAAGGGCTATGTGGGTACACAGCAGGGTACCACACAGGTCCTGAAGGACGTGGAGGTGACATGTGATGACTTGCCTCCTTCTATCTTCTGAAGGTTTCCAGTCACGGTCTTCGTGAGGCGTCCCCTGAAGTGCCACCGTAGGTTATTTAGCTTAGTGGACTATGTGAGGAAGGATGGCTGTGTGATTGTAAACAATTTGAACTGAAGTCGGCTGTGTGCGTGTTTAGGGTATGAGTTACTAGGTTAGTCACAGACCTTTGAAGTAGGATGTGAACGAGAAAAATATGGCTGTACAGGCCCCCGTGTTCAGTGAGATGAATCAGAAGGAAAACTGTTGTGTTTAGATGATTCAGCAAATAGGAGATGCACATACACGCTACCTGGTTAACCATGGCCTATTTGCAGAGAGACAGTGTGTGTGTGTGTGTGTGTGTGTGTGTGTGGTGTATGTGTGTAGCTTGCTTGTGCTAACAAATGCAGAGGAATCTAAAAGGCAGGTAGAATCAACTGGAAAAGGGAAACCTCAAGCTGAATGCACTGGGCCACTTTAATAGGAAGGCTCTAATATGGTGCTGCATCTCCTGAAGGATTATGGGATTTTGTCATGTTAAGGAATTTACTTCCATTCTCTCTCAGACTCCACAAGCTCTCTAACTTGTGCAGTATTCCCCATTGCTATTAATTTATTTCCTCTTTTAGACCACCCGTGGCAACCACCCTTTCTTATTTAATATTCCTTTGAGTCATTAAAGATTTAGCTAGCTCTGTGTCATCTGTTAGGTGACCGTGTCTAACGTAGTCTGTAGATGTCAGTCAGTGTCAAGGTGTCCACTCAATGGAGCTTTGGTGAGGAGCTTCTTGTTCCCTTTCATGGATTAACTCCCTTCTTGCTTGGCTTTATAAGGCCTAAAGCCTGTGCGTAGTATGTGCTTAAGGCAGTCTTGTAGCCTTCTCTCCATTTCAGGTATGACGTCATTGCCAGCGTCTGTGATAACCGGCCTTCAGTGGCCTCTCTGTGAAGCACATTGCTTCACGTACTAAGAAGCCACAGTTGCCCTTCAAGCCTGATTCAATGGCGTAGAATGGTATCTAACTCTGGCCTGTTGCCCTCTGGACTCAGAACTCAAGTTGTGGCCAAAATCTTAGCTCCGAAGATGGAGACGGGATCAGGTACCACATGGTCCCTAGAGCAGGAGCCAGTCTGAATGTGTCCTGTCACTTGATAGCGGACAGACACTCCTCATGAGCTACTCAGGACTCCAGGCGCCAGGAAGTAAGTTGAGGTCAGGGAGTTTGTTTTATCTACTGATTTGGAAAAATATTTAGCCTCCCTGGAACAGGGATGCACATTCCGTGAGCCTGAAGCCATGAAATTTGGCAAGTCCCATATCAGACGCCTAATACTGTTATACAACGCAGTCTAATTTAGATTGTAAGGCTGCCAGAGGGACCCAAGTCTCCCGCTAGGACCAAAAGGTCCCCTCTGACAATTCTTTGGGCCCAACAATCAATTACAATTAATAATAACTATAAGAATAATATCCACTGGCCAGATTTGACCTCAAGGTCAATACACACAACCTGGCATAATTAGACATTAGTATTTAGCCCATAGGGACATGAGGGTGATTTGTGCAATGATATGGCCATTCTACAAATAAAAACAAAGGTGTCTGACACTCTGAATGAGTGTGAAAGCCTCCCAAGCCACGCTCCTTCCCCTCTGACCCTGCCTATCAGAAAATAGAAGCAAGCTTTCTTGTAGCCTTTTATCTAAGAGACCATTACATGACTCAGATAATTTATCTCAAACTGTTACAAAAAAACCACTTTAATTCTGCCACCTCATTTTGCAGGGTGTATGTGTATGGTTAAGAACCAGCTCTTGAAGCTGTGACAATTAACACAGTTTGGGAAGAAGGTAAAATGGAAAGGCGAACTGAAACTCACACGCACCCTTCAAATGCTTGGTAATAACCGTGCCTATTTGAATGTGAACATAGCTCTCAGAAGACCCAGAAGATTCTTCAGTTTTCTTATCTGGATGTTCCATCCATTACAGCAAAGTATGCTCTCTAGAGAGCTGCTTGTGCAGAACGTGAGGAGGCCACAGGTAGAAAGGCGGCCGCAGTTACACATGTTTAGAGTTGTTCTGTGGAATCACAGTCCACTGGCTTTTGAATTGTAGGCTTCTCAGAGCCTTTGAGTGTTAATTTTTATGTGACTCTCCAAGAGGGAGCAATGTATAAATTAAAATGCAGCAAATAGCTAACTAGTGCCCAAATTTGGCCAAATAATGAAACTTTTGTTTTTCTCGTTTAAGTATTTCATGAGGTTTAGGAATTCAGGGAAACAACCGCGTCTCCCGGGATTCCTCAGGTCACAAGTGACAGAGGCCAACTACCAGCTCAGGCAAAACATGGGAGCTATTTGCTCTTGGAGCAGAGTCAAAAACAGGACAAGGGTGGGGATAGTCTTGTGGGCAATGAGAGGAGCTTATATTAATAAAATACTCGTATTTAATACATTTATTGAAAGCGTGCTGAGGGACCGCATGCCATGGCACCCAGGCAGAGTCAGAGGACACTTCGCAGGAGTCAGTTCTCTCCTTCTACCACATGAGTCCTACAGATGAACATCAGGTCTTCAGGCTTGGTGGCAAGCACCTGTACTGACGGGCCGTCGTGTCTGCCCTGTTATTTGTTATTGACTGTGAGATGACCATGTGGTAGGAACTGTACCAGATGCTTCATCTACCATTTCCATAAGCTAAGCGCTGCTGTCACCTCCCTTTACAAGCAGGAAACTCAGCTCCAGAGATGACAACTTCCCCATGGTTACCTGGGTAGTCAGATGTTGGTCCCCAAGCACTTAGCTTCTCATGGGACTTAAATGCTGTCAAAGTTCACTTTTCTGCTATGACACTTTGCTCTGCAGTCTACTTCATTTTCATTGTTTTTCCTCATGAGATGAGAGGCCTGGCTGTCTTCAACTTGCCCCCTCACCTCCTTCAGGAAAGGTCACCTCTCTCAATTTCTATAGAAAACATTCTGGCAACGGGCTACACTCTGATGAGCCCCTGACTTGGGTCATGTGTCCAGTCTTGGGCCAATTGCCACATTGGGATTGAGGCAGGCATACCAATCAGCTGAACTCACTCTGCCTGGAACACAGGGGCCCTGTGATGAGGCACATTCACTGCATCAACATGGTCATGGTCTGTGGAGAAGAGTTATTTAAAAGGAAGGTGTGTGTCCAAGATGGGAGGGGTCTAGGGCACTGATACTCTAAACTCTAACCTTTTCTGGGATCATCATCGTCATCATCAATTTATTTATTTTACATCCAGATTGCAGTTTTCCCTCTCTCCTCTCCTCCCTGTCCCTCCCTCTCACCTCACCTCCCTCCCATCCTCCCTTCCTCCTCAGGAGAGGCTCAGGAACAGGAATGCCTCCTATGGATACCAACCCGCCTTGGCATATCAAGTTGTAGTAGGGCAAGGCACATCTTCTCTTATTGTAGTTAGGCAAGGCAGCTCAATTAGGAGTAAGGGGTCCCAGGGTGGGCAACAGAGCCAGATATGTCTCCTGCTCCTGCTGTTAGGCGTCCCACATGAGGCCCGGGCTGCACAACTGTTACATATGTCCTGAGGGCCTAGGTATGACCCATGTATGCTCTCTGTTTGGTAGCTCAGTCTCTGTGGGCCACTATGTGCCCAGGGTAGTTTGTTCTGTAGCTTTTCTTGTAGTGTCCTTGATCTCTCTGCCGTCTTCAATCCTTTGTCCCCCTCTTCCATGGAATTCCCCAAGCTCTGCTTAATGTTTGGCTATGGGTCTCTGTGTCTGTCTCCATCAGCTGCTGGGGGGAACCTCTCAGATGACAGTTACACTAGGCTCCTGTCTGGAAGTATAGTAGAATATCATTAATAGTGTCAGGGGTGGAGTCACTCTCATAGCATGGGTCTCAAGCTGGGCTAGCCATTGGTTGGCTGGCCAGTCTCTCAATTTCTGCTCCATCTTTACCCCTGTACATCTTGTTGGCAGGCGAAATTGTGGGTCTAAGGTTTTGTAGCTGGGTTGGTGTTCCAGTCCCTCTATTGCGGTGCTGCAAGGAACCAGAACCCAGTGGTGCATGCATGCTGGTCCTGCAGATACCTGCAAGTGGGAATCAAGTAGTTTAAGTGCCAAGCTGTGCCTCCTAAACTCTGCTGTGTTCAAATGTAGTCTTATCCAGGTGGCTGCAAGTCAAAAGCCATGGAAAACTGGAACTTGAACCGTAGCAAAGCATGGTATGAACAACACACACCCGACCAGGCATAGTGGCCCACATCTTTAATCCTAGCACTTGAGAGGCAGACGCAGGTGGGTCTCTGTGAGTTCTAAGCTAGCCTGGTTCACATAATAAGTTCCAGGGCAGTGAAAGCTACATGGTGAGACCCTGTTAGAAATGTATTACTTTATTATAATAAAGAAATGCATTACTTTATTATTCATATGCCCCCCCCCCAACAATAAGCTAGGCTTATCAAATTCAGAAGAAAAGGAACAAAAAATTTTTTTCCAGACCATGAATTCCACTGCCAGTAGAACTGAATTAATGTTTAGGTGAGAAAACCTGCAAGTATAGTCCTGAGAAGCCCTCCCTGAGGCTTCTCTTTCTATATTTAATAGGCTTTTCTGTGGTGTGAGACATTGAAGAAACACAAATATTCTATACTTCATTAAACTTACAATTCATCCATTGTTTCATCAATGTTAATATAAGGTCACATTCTTGGGTTATAATCTATTATGGCTGTTACTTAGCTCTGTAGTTACACTGTCCCTGTTGTGGTCCCCTGTCAGGCAGGGCCTCTATTCTTCAAGGAGCCCTTGCTTTCTAACATGCTGCTCATGGGTCCACTGTGTCTCCTAGAAGCTCTGGTTCCTTCCCTTGTACCCAAAAATCCAGATTCAAAAAATGTTATAGATTTATTTGTAAAAAAGGATCATGGGGTGATTTCATGCTACCCAGCTCCCTGCAAT